>NC_068422.1:42666277-43017111 GCF_023373465.1 Oncorhynchus keta | reverse complement strand
TAAGAATGTGTTAACTGACTTGCCTCGTTAAATAAAGTTGTAAAAATAAATAAATAAATAATAGGCAAAATCGCCATCCAAAAATACAGATTCCGGATTGTAATGAAAACTTGAAATCATCCCCAATTAATCGGCCATTCTGATTAATCGGTCGACCTCTACTCTGGATAACATAAAAACAGCCTAACCAGCTCTGCTTCGGGCAAGTAAAATGGTCAGAGTGAGCTCTTCTCTCATTTGTGTCAGGAAGCAGCTAGCAAGATAGCCAACGTTAAACCAGGTACTGTAGCTTGGGTGCTTGACTGCTGTCAGGTCAGAAAGCTCTGAAGCTCTCAGAGCGAAACGCTCTGAATTTACAAATGGCCAATCTGGCAACGCTCTGAGTTTATGAACGCCCAGAGCATACTCTGGCACTCCAGATTAAATTTACGAACACACCCGTAGTATAAACCAGCCTTTAGTCTAGAAATATTTGGTTGTTTAGTACATAGACTCACATGTGAATCCTTAAAGAGATGGGTGGGGCTAAAGCTTAAAAGGGGGTGAACGAAGCTGAATGGGTGTAGACAAAAAGTTCTTCCAGTAGGTAACAAAACATTTAAGGGTAATTTTCTCAAAAGTGAGATTACAACTTTATCAACTTTCAAAGCAGAATTACTTTCCCAACTGTAGTGTATGACATACCATTTTCTATCTCTGAGTCTCTACTTTTATTCACTGTAAAAAAAAAACACAATTTAAAATGTTGATACATAAGACCGAATCGAGCCGGTCGGTCACATCTGAGCAGGCCTAGTGTACCTAAAGCCAGCTATGGCCTTCTGGATGATTGTGTCGTCCAGGCTCTTGTCGAAGACGTAGGAGAGGGCTGCGATGGTGGGCCCCCAGGTCATGGTGAACAGGTCATGGTCGTAGCTGCCGGCAGGCACATGGAGGAAGACCCCCTCGGAGGTGGCCCCCCGGTGGAGCAGCACGTTCCATACATAGTTCTCCTTCACCAGGCCAGACTGCTCGTCTGGCATCACTATCTCTTCATTCCTACACGACAGAGAATACCATGATTGCTAAGGCAACTTCGATCATCTAGGGTGGGTCATTTGACATGAAAAAAAAAAGACACTGTCAAAGTGCCAACACTGAAACAAATAAGTACATCCTCTTGAAATGAAGATTAATTTCCTTCATCTTGTGTGTGTGTGTATGTCACAAACATTTCTATATAAGATCTACATAAGACTATGGCTTACTTGATTGCATTGTAGATGTCCTCCAGCATATCCTGATCAAAGTCTGTATTTCCATTCACACCCTTCAGATTCTTCTTGAATTGCTACATGAAAGGGGGGAAGAAAGACAGTTAACACTGATAATATGGGAATCAGGGCACCCTCATCACACGAATCATTGTGGAGCTCTGCCAGCTAGCCTGGCTCTGGTATCCAATGCTTTGGCATGCAATGCTCTTGTTAATTGAGCATCCAAAAATTAAGGGGGTAGGGGTCCAAGCTTTACCAACGTATGTGTCACTTAATACAGTTAGGTGTGGTGTTAGTCAAACAGGATCGAGGCCAAGAGCCACAGCAAATAAACACATCCACCGTGTGTTGACTGATCGAATCAAGGCTCCTGGTTGGCTGCGTGCTTTGCCTAATGGCAGGTAAACCAGAGGGGAAACTCGAGATGCTTTGCAGCGGGATGGACAGACAGAGAAATAAACAAAGTGAGGGCTCAGGGTCGGCGTGGAGCAGACGACGGTAACAATAGCCTCCACAGACACAAAGCAGCTGGTCGTGATGCCTGCCAAGTAATCATGGGACTGACAGCCAGAGACAGCAGAGCTGTTTCCACACCGACATATTTGTTGAAGAGCTATAATGTTGCACTATGCACTAGCTGAGTATAATTCAGAGCAATAGCATCTTTGACTATTGCCATGAGCCTCGGAATATCGTATCATGGCATTTGACAATTGCCAATGACAATTGGAGGTCACATCATAAGAACTTTCATCCGTAATAACGGTGTTGTTATATACTGTGCTTAGAGTTAGTAAACTGAACAGTGGGAATTTCATTGCCCTCACAATTCCAAATGGCAACCGAGGATCGGGTATGTCTTGTGTGGGAGAATGGCCCACCATAGGCCTCTTCAGAACCCTGCCCATGGGACTTGTGTTTAGTCTTCAGGTGCTGTCACTCACACAGAGAGAGGGAGCCAGGACACCTCCCCCCGTCCTCCCCCCTATCCTCGCCCACCCCCTCACTTCTCCCACCCCTCCAGTCACGTCCTCTCTCCCTCCTCCCTTCTTCCACCCCTGACTAAGCAGGATGACCTAATCCCATAGACCACCACTGGGCACAGCTGTTACTGGAAGTCGGCTGGAAGTCTAAAAGGGGCCTCTTGTGAAACCCAACGTTGCATGGCACAAAGCGCTCATAAGAGGTGATTCATATCATATCTAACATATGTGGGTTATAGGTGCATTTCTGAACATTTCAATTTAAGACAAAATAAGATCGGATAAGATTTTGTTTTGTAGTAGTAGAAAACTTAAATTGGTAGGAATAGTAACTTAGTCCATTTATATCAATAAAATATATTTTAAATATAAAAATAGTGAGCGAGTTTTCATGAGAAATAAATAGTGTGTGTGTGTTTACCTCAATAGTCATGGGGATGTTCTGCTTGCGCACATTGTTGTTGTGCTGGTCCGTGTTGAGCATGATGACAGCATAGGCCAGGGCGAAGCCTGCGTCGTTGGTCATGAAGGGAGAGCCGTTCACTTTCTACACACACAGGGAAAGACACACTAATATAACCCTCTGTCCATAGAAATACTTTCCAGGTCACGAGGGCAACCCTCTCTGGTTATTTAAGGAGCAGTCAGTGGCCCTGCTGGTTGTGTCTCCCTGCCCTCGACAGACAAGCCAGCTCTGTTTATTATGCATGTCTAGTAACTTTACCCCTACCTACAAGTACATATTACGTCAATAACCTCAAATAACCTGTAACCCCGCACACAGACTCTGTACTGGTACCCCATGTATATAGCCTCATTATTGTTATTTTTGTGTTACTTTTTTTTAATACAATTTATTTTACTTAAGTTTATTTAGTAAATATTTTCTTAACTCATTTTTGATAAAACTGCATTGTTGGTTAAGGGCTTGTAAGTAAGTATTTTACGGTACGTTTGTACCTGTTGTATTCAGCGCATGTGTATAAATCAAATCAAATTTTATTTGTCACATCAACAGCTGAGTTCCAGATACACACATCAATATAACAACCTTTGGGCATATCAAAACATCTAAACTCAGCAAAAAAAGAAACGTCCTCTTTTCAGGACCCTGTCTTTCAAAGATAAATCGTCCAAATAACTTCACAGATCTTCATTGTGAAGGGTCTAAACACTGTTTCCCATGCTTGTCCAATGAACCATAAACAAGTAATGAACATGCACTTGTGGAACAGTCGTTAAGACACTAACAGCTTACAGAAGGTAGGCAATTAAGGTCACAGTTATGAAAACTTAGGACACTAGAGGCCTTTCTACTGACTCTGAAAAACACCAAAAGAAAGATGCCCAGGGTCCCTGCTCATCTGCGTGAACATGGCTTAGGCATGCTGCAAGGAGGCATGAGGACTGCAGATGTGGCCAGGGAAATAAATTGCAATGTCCGTACCGTGAGACGCCTAAGACAGCACTACAGGGAGACAGGACGGACAGCTGATCGTCCTCGCAGTGGCAGACCACGTGTAACAACACCTGCAAAGGATCAATACATCCGATCATCACACCTGCGGGACAGGTACAGGATGGCAACAACAACTGCCCGAGTTACACCAGGAACGCACAATCCCTCCATCAGTGATCAGACTGTACACAATAGGCTGAGAGAGGCTGGACTGAGGGCTTGTTGTAGGCCGGTTGTAAGGCAGGTCCTCACCAGACATCACCGGCAACAACGTCGCCTATGTGCACAAACCCACAGTCGCCGGACCAGACAGGACTGGCAAATAGTGCGCTTCACTGACGAGTCACGGTTTCGTCTCACCAGGGGTGATGGTCAGATTCACATTTATCGTCGAAGGAATGAGCATTACACCGAGGCCTGTACTCTGGAGCAGGATTGAGGTGGAGGGTCCGTCATGCGCTGGGGCCGTATGTCACAGCATCATCGGCCTGAGCTTGTTGTCATTGCAGGCAGTCTCAACGCTGTGCGTTACAGGGAAGACTCCTCCTTCATGTGGTACACCACCTGTTACTTTTGATTTTGACGCCCCCTTTGTTCAGGCACACATTATTCCATTTCGGTTAGTCACCCGTCTGTGGAACCTGTTCAGTTTATGTCTCAGTTGTTGAATCTTATGTTCATACAAATATTTACACATGTTAAGGTGCAAGGACTTTTCTTTTTTTGCTGAGTTTATATTTGTCCTGCTGAAAGTGCAATCACAACTGCTCAATAGTGGGAAAGAGACGTGTGTGTGTGTGTGTGCAGTAAGAATATCTGTGAACTCATTCAAGGCGATTGTGTATGGACAGGGAGACTATGAAAAGACATTACAATAAAATATTTTCCAGGTCACGAGGACGACCCTCTCCGGTTATTTAAGGAGCAGCCAGCAGTTTTGTCCCCCTGCCCTTGATAGACAGGCCGGCTCTGTTATGTCAGCCTTGCAGTTGCAACTTTATCCTGTTCCCCCAATTACCTGAGTGACTAATGTCCCTGTCCTTGATTCAGATCAGGGTCACAGTTCCACTGGACGTAATTACATGATGATAGGGACAGTTGGTGGCAACGATTGCCTTGCGGTAATGGAAGAAGTGTGTCCCTCCCTGTGCCCCTGTGCATGTGTGTGAGGAAAAAGAGAGTCTTCCAAGGGGGGTAAGGCAGCTGACTTACATGCCAGGTGTCTGTGAAGGTTTCCAAAAGTCTATGGATGACCGGAGCCTCTCCTGGCAGTCTGAAGGCCTCCAGATACAGACGCAGCGCCTCGTCAATACGCAGCCCTCGGAAGGTGAACGTGCTGCACGTGAGAATGAGTATAATTCACTAATATGGATATTCTGAAGTATATTCTTCAGTTTCTTTTTACTCAGCTATACATATCCATTTTTGTACTGCATTTTATAATTGTTAGCGATTAAAGACCATTTATAGGGTTCAACTAAATAAAACGTCACTGCTTCACTATTCATTGCTGCACTAGTAACCCGAGCCAAGCTTCAGTGCAATTCAATGAAGGAGCAGATCCAACTGGTTGTACATCATGCTGTCCGGTAATAATAAGAGGACTGGGGCTCCTACTTGACAAAGCTGTCCAGTAGCTCCATATATTTGCGGTCACTGATGAACTCTCCGATCTGCTTCTTGTCGAGGCGGGGGTTCTCCCGGAGCCACTGGGCCACCTCGTTGTTGTCCATGGGGCTGCTGAGGAGACCCTTCTCCTGCAGGAACTGGATGCCCTTCTTAGGCTTCTGGTTGAACTGCTCTGTGCCACTGTTCAGCAGCTGGAATCGTACAATATAAATATGATCACTTTATCTTAGCAACACAAAGCGGGTCAGATCACAACTTGAGATCCACAAGCAGACTCAAACGCCACTGTTGTCAATGCATGGTTTATGTCAAAGTCTGTGTTACAAGACGTGTGGAAACATCATTAACGGCCACGCATAAGTCATTTAAAACAGATGCACAACAAAATCATAAAACATACCTTCTTTTTATTTCTGATGTCCAACAGCTCTTGAGAATCCGGTAAACAAGACGAGAAGCGTTGTGGCTTTTTTGGTTCTTTCTTCTCAGCTAAAATAAAAATTGAATTTTCACTTTTAAATCAATTTCATTCATGTCTATGAACCTGAATGCTAACCCAGTGCTTGAGGAGACCTGGCCACTGGTTAGTAAAATCAAACTTACCTGGTTCTGTCTCCTCCTGGTCTTGTCTGCCCAGTCTCATCTTCTCTGCCATCAGGTGCCCGCTGGTAGGTGGTAGGGGCACACTGTCAGCCTCTGGAACATTCTGACCGTTGGCACTGTTCACCTGCCTGCTCGCTTCTACAACCACATCAGAAAAACATTAATGAATAACCCTCTATACACATCTAATACAACCATTGTCAATGTAAATGATGGACAAAGACCATTATAGTATAAGACCAACTAAGCAGAAAGTATACCAAGTGTATGAGAGCAATCGGCGTACCCGTGGTTGTGTCTGTACGGTCGTTGGTTGAGCACTCCCCTTCTGCCAACACCATTTCTGCTGAGTGGTCCTGCTGAGTGGTGCTGTTGAGCACCTTTGCCTGGCAGTGGGCCTCAGTGCTGTCAATCACAGTGAGTAGGGCCTCTAGTGAGAGGAGGTGGGTTGTGTAGAGCTGTCCGGACACAGGGAAGGCATTCTGCAAGACAACATGACACAAACACACCATAGTTCAACAAAAGAGAACAATGTTCCCCTGAAAATGAAAAGCATGGAGCGTGACAGTGTGCATCAAAAGGAAACAAATGAAGTATTAAGCCTTGACTGAACGGGACAGTGGACACTCTCCTAATGCAGATTTTAGAAAGTAAACAAAACCCTAAGCTCTCCGGAGTGATCATCAAGTGAGTGTGAGTGGCCAGAGAACAGGCATCATCAGTTCCCACCTTGGAGAGCAGCTTGGTGAGGTCTTCAAACAGGTTTGAGCAGTAGAAGTCACAGTCATGATTGATGTAGAGCTCGGTGACGAAGCTGGGGATCCTCGAAAGCTGCACCAGGGCCTCCAGGGCCATCTCCTTCATCTCATAGGGCATCTTCATGTTCTCTGACGTGATGATGTCCATCAGCTTCTTCAGATACATCTGCAGAATGTGAGAAGGTGGTTAAGTTGGTCACTCTGTTCAGTTGCTGGTTTTTACCATGACTCAGCTTGTGTGTGGTTGTGTTAAACTAGTCATTAGTGTGTGATCACTTGTGACAATATCAAATGCAAAGAAGATGAACACTCCCAAGTACCTCGAGCTGAAACTTCAAATGTCCTCGCATGCTCTCAAAGAGTAAGAAGCACGCTCGGATGGAGGCGGCATACAGGTTCATACGGTCCACACTTAGCAACTGAAATAGAAATAAACAGCACGGTCGTTACCTTGTATTGTGTTGAACAGACGCAATACAAGGTTCCCCTCCTGAACAAACCTGTGGTGTACAGTACCTGGAAGAGGTGTCTGCAGAGTTCGTCTTTGACCAGGCCCAGCAGTGACTGGTAGGGGGCGATGTGAGCCGCCTCCAGAGCCACGGTCAGCAACTGCAGGCCCATGTGCATCATGGCGTCCGTGTTGTGGCGGTCATGGGGGTTGGTCAGTGAGATGAGGAAGCGGAAGAGCTCCCGCAGACAGGGCAGGGAGTAGGGGATGAGAGCCGCACCTGGGAGGTTAGGAAATTACAACATGACAGTTAGGAGAGGATTCAAAGCCATCATTTGGGTGAGATGCCAGGTTGGGGTGAGACACGGGATATAAAAGGAGACACGCAGAGACAAGTTGTGAGACATGGGTTGAGACGTGAGGAGACACAAAAGGAGACAAACAAGGTGAAATGCGAAGTGGAACAGGGTGAAATCCAAACAATGCTGGCGGTGGTGGGATGGCTCACCATCCTCACCGTCTCTCTGTGTTTGCTGTGGTGTGAAGCGGACTCCTCGGGGGTTGACATAGTCCATGTCATGTAATGAGGCTAAGTCCGAATGCTCTGTCACAGATTCTCCGTCCTCCAGGACCTCAGGGATGGACTCCACCGAGGCTGACTGGGCATGCTCCACCTGCCTACCCTCAGACTGGCAGGGGAAACAGAAACATCAGCGTATGAACATTAATGAGCACGAACGAAGACTAGGAATATGCAAAAAGTGACATAACATAGCTGATTCCAGTGTCCCCCTACCTGAGTGTACAGGTGTCCAGGCTCTGTGGAAGGGGTGGTGGCGGCAGAGCTGCTCTGGTCCAGGTCTGTCAGGTCCTCTCTGGAGGTGGCCTTGGAGCAGGTGTCCAGGCCACTGTCTGTGGGGGTGGACATGGAGGAGGCCACGCTGTCTGAAACAGACAAACTATCCTGCTCGATGAATGAGACTCCACCTGGTAGAAACACACAGACCTGTGTTAGCTACATAAGCATTTTTTTTGTTGAAGATCGCCTAGACTTATCCATGCTATTCATCTCTCCGCTTTAAAATGCATGACAGTATAAATGTTAATATATCTATGAGGTGTAAGTTTAAAAGACACATACAATGAAGCCCCCTTGGACCAAATATGATTTTCTAAGCTGTTCTTTACCGAAGAGGCATTTGTTATTGATGTGTGGCGGGCGGGGCATGCATTGATAATGTTTGATCAATTGTCTGTCTTCCGGGTTATTACAACGCGGTCGACTTAGGGGTTCGAGTATCAGCCGACTGTCTGTGCCCTTCCTTAGTTACCTTCTATGTCTATCCCACCGATCTTGTTTCTAACACGGTCTGAAAAAACAATAAAATGTGTGAAAAGAACATTTTCATAAACTCAGCAAAAATAAAAACATCCCTTTTTCAGGGCCCTGCCTTTCAAAGATAATTTGTAAGAATCTAAATAACTTCACAGATCTTCATTGTAAAGGGTTTAAACACTTTTTCCCATGCTTGTTAAATTAACCATAATCAATTAATGAGCATGCACCTGTGGAACGATCGTTAAGACACTAACAGCTTACAGAAGGTAGGCAATTAAGGTCACAGTTATGAAAACTTAGGACACTAAAAGAGGCCTTTCTACTGACTCTGAAAAACACCAAAAGAAAGATGCCGAGGGTCCCTGCTCATCTGCGTGAAAATGGCTTAGGCAAGCTGCAAGGAGGCATGAGGACTGCAGATGTGGCCAGGGAAATAAATCGCAATGTCCGTACTGTGAGACGCCTAAGACAGCGCTACAGGGAGACAGGACGGACTGCTGATAGTCCTCGCAGTGGCAGACCACGTGTAACAACACCTGCAAAGGATCAATACCTCCGTACATCACACCTGCAGGACAGGTACAGGATGGCAACAACAACTGCCCGAGTTACACCAGGAAAGCACAATCCCTCCATCAGTGCTCAGACTGTCCGCAAGATGCTGAAAGAGGCTGGACTGGGGGCTTGTAGGCCTGTTGTAAGGCAGGTCCTCACCAGATATCACCGGCAACATCGTCACCTATGGGCACAAACCCACCGTCGCTGGACCAGACAGGACTGGCAAAAAGTGCTCTTCACTGATGAGTCGCGGTTTTGTCTCACCAGGGGTAATGGTTGGATTCGCGTTTATCGTCGAAGGAATGAGCGTTACACCGAGGCCTGTACTCTGGAGTGGGATCGATTTGGAGGTGGAGGGTCCGTCATGGTCTGGGGCGGTGTGTCACAGCATCAACGGCCTGAGCTTGTTGTCATCGCAGGCAATCTCATCGCTGTGCGTTACAGGGAAGACATCCTCCTCCCACATGTGGAACCCTTCCTGCAGGCTCATTCTGACATGTCCCTCGTGCATGACAATGCCACCAGCCATACTGCTCGTTCTGTGCGTGATTTCCGGCAAAATAGGAATGTCAGTGTTCTGCCATGGCCAGCAAAGAGCCCAGATCTCAATCCCATTGAGCAAGTCTGGGACCTGTTGGATCGGAGGGTGAGGGCTAGGGCCATCCCCCCAGAAATGTCCAGGAACTTGCAGGTGCCTTGGTGGAAGAGTGGGGTAACATCTCACAGCAAGAACTGGCAAATCTGGTGCAGTCCACGAGGAGGAGATGCACTGCAGTACATAATGCAGCTAGCTGGTGGCCACGCCAGATACTGACTGTTACTTTCGATTTTGACCCCCCCTTTGTTCAGCGACACATTATTTCATAACTGTTAGTCACATGTCTGTGGAACTTGTTCAGTGTATGTCTCAGTTGTTGAATCTTGTTATGTTCATAAAAATATTTACACATTTTAAGATTGCTGAAAATAAACTCAGTTGACAGTGAGAGGACGTTTCTTTTTTTGCTGAGTTTACAAGATTGAGTCTCACCAGAGAGGTTGTTGTTGCTGAGGGTGGTGGTAGGGGCCTGCTCCAATCCGCCCGAGGCACTTCGCACCATGTGGCGGGGGGGGTGGGGCGAGCGCTTCTGCTTCTTCCACTTTGACGACTCACTCATCCCACCAGCACGCATCTTCAGCTAAAACCGGTAGAACACACACAGTCAGTACACAAATACACAAAACCACTGGCTGTGCTCTTGGCTAGAGGGTGTTGTAATGTCATCATATATTGTACAGATGATGGTATCAGGTTAATCTTTTAAAGGTAACAGGATCCTTTTCCATACAGTATTTGGACAGTGCCCCAGTATAACAGTCTTAAAACAGAAAGTCATACACAGACGTCTGAAAAAACAACACTGTTTACTAACATATGAGATTGCATAGCAGTCACCCCAATGGCAAGATACAATATCTGTACGAAGGTGGAATAAGAAAATTCAACAAAAAGTCCCACAGGATTAAACACAAGAAACAAATTCAAGCAGCCACAATGAAAAGGGTCATGGCATGGTTTTGTTAGTGTACTCCAACACTTTATAATGAATCTAACTACATCAATACATATGCAAATTGGATTTTGGTTTAAAATAAATTGCCCCTTAGCATTGTGTATTGAATCTTTAGAAGTGGGTGGTTAGTGGGTTCAGAATAAGAGGACAGGAGGGGCAGGGAAGATGAGGAGGAGGGATGGTCATTCTCCAACTGAGTCACCAGTCATCTCCTTACCTGCACTCGTTTGTTTTTCCACAACATATTGTAAGCCTCAGGAGAGAAGGGGGCAGGTGCCCGTGATTAGTGATGGACGACATGTCAGCAGCAGCACACAGACAAGGAACTCACTCAGTGATGCATGGGGTGTAGGGGGGGTTCAAACAGAGTACCATGCAAACCCCACCGGGATGGGCTTGTTTGGAAAAGAGGGTAGCGGGTTACGGGGGGTGGGTCGACACAGGCAGGATCCATACGGAGACATTCACAAATGAGCAGGCCAAACCAGACAGCACAGTGAAGGGCAGGCAATCAGACAGAATGGCAAACTTCACATTGTAACAGCTCAAGCTGACATTTTTTTGACACCCTTTTTCTCCGCAATTTCTATCTTGTCTTATTGCTGCAACTCCCCAACAGGCACGGGAGGCAAAGGTCGAGTCATGCATCCTTGGAAAAACACGACTCGCCAAACCGCGCTTCTTAACACCGGCCGCTTAACCGGAAGCAGGTTGCACCAATGTGTCGGAGGAAACACTGTTCAACTGACGACCGAGTCAGCCTGCAGGTGCCCAGCCCACCACAAGGAGTTGCTAGAGCGCAATGAGCCAAGTAAAGCCCCCTGACCAAGCCCTCCCCTAACCCTGACGATGCTGAACCAATTCTGCGCTGCCCTATTGGACTCCCGATCACGGCCGGTTGTGATACAGCCCGGGATTTCTGGTGCCCATCAACATTTGTATTTGTACACATGGAGTCTAGGTTTGATGGGGTATGACTGTGAAATAAAAGCACCACTTGTGTTCTTCTCTACTGTTTGTGGTATGAAGCTAAATCAGAAATGCCAGGGAAATGTCCAATCCAAACCACACAATGCATACAGTGCATTCGGAAAGTACTCAGACTTTTTCCCACATTGTTACATAACAGCCTGATTTTAAAATTGATTCAATTGTTTTCGTCAGCCAATCAATCTACACACAATACCCCATAACGACAAAGCAAAATCTAGTTTTAATTCATTGTTGGAAAAGTTATATATATATATATAAAAAATAAAAAAACTTAGATATCACATTTACATAAGTATTCAGACCCTTTAATCAGTACTTTGTTGAAGCACCTTTGGCAGCGATTACAGCCTCGAGTCTCCTCGGGTATGACGCTACAAGCTTGCCACATCTGTATTTGGGGAGTTTCTCCCATTCTTCTCTGCAGATCCTCTCAACCTCTGTCAGGTTGGATGGGGAGCATCGCTGCACAGCTATTTTCAGGTCTCTACAGAGATGTTCAAATCGGGTTCAAGTCCGGGCTCTGGCTGGACCATTCAAGGATTTTCAAAGACATCCCGAAGTCAGTCCTGCGTTGCCTTGGCTATGTGCTTCGGGTCATTGTCCATTTGGAAGGTAAACCTTCGCCCCAGTCTGAGGTGCTGAGTGCTCTGGTGCAGGTTTTCATCAATGATCTCTCTGTACTTTGCTCCCTTCATCCTGACTAGTCTCCCAGTCCCTGCCGCTGAAAAACATCCCTATAGCATGATGCTGCCACCCCCATGCTTCAACTCAGGGATGGTGCCATGTTTCCTCCAGACGTGACGTGACGCCTGGCATTCAGGCCAAATAGTTCCATCTTGGTTTCATCAGACCTGATCATTTTGTTTCTCATGGTCAGAGTTCTTTGGCAAACTCCAAGCGGGCTGTCATGTGCCTATTACAGAGTGGCTTCTGTCTGACCACCACCATAATGGCCTGATTGTTGGAGTGCTGCGGAGACGGTTGTCCTTCTGGACACCATCTCCTGTCTCGGAGCCCTACGGACACTTCCTTCGACATCATGGCTTGGTTTTTGCTCTGACATGCACTGTCAACTGTGGGATCTTATATAGACAGGTGTCTTTCCAAATGATGTCCAATCAATTGAATTTACCAAAGCAGTTTCCATTTGCAGCGAACTCCAATCAAGTTGTAGAAACATCTCAGGGATGATCAATGGAAACAGGATGCACCTGAGCTCAATTTGGAGTTTCATAGCAAAGGGTTTGAATACTTATAAGGTATCTGTTTCTTATTTTTAATACATTTGCAAACATTTCTAAAAACCTGTTTTCGCTTTGTCATTATGGGATATTGTGTGTAGATTGATGAGGAAAAGAAAAATGCATTTAACAGATTTTACAATAAGGCTGCAACGTAACAAAATGTGGACAGAGAGAAGGGGTCTGAATTCTTTCCAAATGCACTGTATATAGAAATGGGTATGAATACATGAACAGTCTGAAATAACGTAATTTGTCGTACAGCCTGAAACCATTAACCTGTATTTATTTTCATTTAAATTAAATTGAGTTTAGTGGGATAAAAATAAATAATCTAACCACAAAATAATGAAATGTCTTCTTAAGTTGTTAATAATTTATGTGAAATTTATGTTGTAGAAATATGAAATTCCTTTAAACCCAGGTTACAAGAAAATGCTAAAATATCCCTAAAATGCACTCTCATGCATTCACTCCAGATAGCCATGCTACTCTGGCCTATTTCAATGCACTCGTCGAGAGCCAATCGAAAGGTGTTTTTAACAAGTACCCTTACTAAGCCCCTCTGATTGGTGTTTTTAGGCTGCTCTGTACACATAAGAGCCTGTGTATTCAGGATACAGGATGGGATCTGTGGGAGGGAACACAGGCAAATATGCATTTTGTAAAGAGGAACTCAAATAAAATAAAAAATGCAGCATTTAATGAGATGGCGGTGATATTGGGAAAAGCACGCCAACACGATGGGTGGAAGCAGAGGGAGGGAAAGGCATATTGGGTATGCAGTTGCAATTCTACACGTCAAGACAAGATATTATTATGATTGTTTTGACAGTTTTCTTTTTGGCCGTGAGGGAGCAAAGTCCTGGCAAAAAGAGTTGTTGTTGCGGTGGACATCCCTGTAGAGTACAATGATTATTCACAGCACCATGGGGATGACAGGAACCCGGAGGAGAAAAGGGGAGGGGGTGATGCAAGAAAATCAGCCATAGCCAGACAGTACTGGCACATTCAACATTAAGCCTAATTTGATTTTACCTTCTTCATGTTGGCGCCCACAAAACTTTTGGCCTCCTCTTTAAACTGGGGTAGTCTATAAAAAAAAAAAGAGGGGGGATGTCAATTATCAGACTTATACATTCATTAATGTAGCTATGTGATACATTGCCCTGTCCTCTCCTCCCTCTACGTTGAGTTCCTGTGCCTTCTCAAACTCAACCGTCAATTCAAGGTCATTCATTCATCAGCCACCGTGAGTTGACAGGAAACCTGTTATCCACACCAACAAAGCAGTTTCCGTTTGCAGCGGATATTTGAAGTTGAGTCACTTTTATATGTAGAGCTAGAGCAATCAATCAAATGAAATGCAGTTGTAAAACCCTTTTTACATCAGCAGTCGTCACAAAGTGCTTATAAAGAAACTGATCCTAAAACCCCAGAGAGTAAGCAATGCAGAAGCACAGAGGCCAGGAAAAACTCCCTAGAAAGACTTGAACCCAGGAAGAAACCAAGTCCTCTTCTGGCTGTGCGCGGTGGCGATTATAAGAGTACATGGCCATTAAGAGCACAGAAGGCGTAAAGCCCTTGCAAACTGTATGATACCAAAGGGCAGTACTTGAATATCACAGTTTAGACTAACATGGAGACTCAATGTCATTAACGCCACACTGAAAATAAAATCTGTATTGTGTAACCACATGCATGTCAATATCCAAGCAGGGACAAAGAACGGAAAATTGTTTGTCATCTTAGATGAAATTCAATTAAATCCCCCAAAGGCTTGCAGACAGTAAAATCAAAACAGCTGGTGTAAAAGTTGACAACTGCTAAACAAAGCTTGTTAAACTAACCAAAGCTCCATGAAAATAACCATAAACACAGAGAGACCAATGCTTATAAGGCACAAGGCTGACAGAAGCAATCTGTCTGAGGGCCCTGCATTTCCATCCCGAACCCAGATGAGCTTCTCAGTGGCTTGACGAGATGAGCTGTGCAGCGTAATGTTTCTAGTCCGCACACACTGTCCGAGAGCCCTGTGCTTTGTGGACTCTTGGGCTTTGCGGCGAATGAGATGTCACTGGCTACCACACACACACACACACGGAGACGGGGGTCCCCCCCGACGTTAACTCTGCGTTAATAGAGTGTTGTCTTGCAAGCTCGATTATTGGATGATCTGTGAGTCCAACAGATTAACATTCATAATACTTTCAGTAGGCAATCTAAGCCTCCTCCTGAGCACTCAATGAGATCCACTGCTCATTATGCCCAGGCTGCCCAAGGCTCTTACGTCTTTATTATGGATGAGCTGCTGACAAGAGGGGGGGGGGCTGGGTGAGTGAGTCTACGTAATAGCCATCCTTAACGTACTCGCACATTGTTGTGGGAAGGAAAGTTGTAATAACAGGCTTTAATTTTTTCACCATGGGACGCACCTTTTATTTGACCTTTATTTAACGAGGCAAGTCAGTTAAGAACAAATTCTTATTTTCAATGACGGCCTAGGAACAGTGGGTTAACCGACTTGTTCAGGGGCAGAACGACTGATTCTTTACCTTGTCAGCTCGGGGACTCGATCTTGCAAACTTTTGGTTACTAGTCCTAACCACTAGGCTACCTGCCGCTACGATGGCTGTCATTCATTTCTATTTGCATATCCGACAACTAGTAAACAGTGTTGTAAGAGATATGATAACAAGCTGCTGCAGTGCATGACACACAACTCCCAACGACGACACAAATACACAAAGAATGTCCTGATGGTGACTTAGCGATATCAACGGGCTCTACTGTGAAAGACACCACGTTTCTTAACAAATCCTGCATCAAATAGCCTCATCTGAGATCCATGCGCCTCCAAGAGAGAATTACACCGTGACTTTGTTTTGAGCTCTGTTTATTCTTGAGGTGGCGAGGGGAGGGGGGTAATACATTTAGACAATGAGACGACTCTATTCTGGCTGGTTTTATGATCATTTCTGGCAGGATTACTGGCCATGCTAATTCTGTGTGTGTTTATGGGGGAGACGCTCTTCTTCATCTATATGCAGATCATACAGTCTGGCGCACTGCAGGCTCATCCACTCGTCTGTGAGACGATGTGACTGGAAGTCTAATGTACGGGCCTCTGGGACAGGGGGTGGGGGAAGCGATGTGGCATGCTTCCCCACTATGCTGAAGTCGGTAGAGAATCATGTTATTGCATTAGTGGACCGGCGCCCTGTTGACCTCTGAATGCAGAGGGAAATTAAGACGCTAAGTGTCGCTGAATACATTAATGTACAATGCCTTCAGAAAGTATTCACACATTTTGTTGTGTTACAAAGTAGGATTAAAATTGATTTAATTGTCATTTTCTGTTAACGATCTACACAAAATACTCTGCAATGTCAAAGTGGAAGAAAAATTACATTTGTAAAAAATTAAAAAATCCTGAAAAATAAAACACTAATATATCTTGATTAGATAAGTATTCAACCCCTTGATTCAATACATGTCAGAATCACCTTTCGCAGTGATTACTGCTGTGAGTTTTTCTGGGTAAGTCTCTAAGAGCTTTCCACAACCGGATTGTGCAACATTTGCCCATTATTATTATTATTAGTCAAATTGGTTGTTTGATCTTTACTAAACAACCATTTTCAGGTCTTGCCAAAGATTTTCAAACAGATTTAAGTCAAAACTGTAACAAGGCCACTCAGGAACATTCACTGTCTTCTTGGTAAGCAACTCCAATGTAGATTTGGGCTTGCATTTTAGGTTATTGTCCTGCTAAAAGGTGTATTCACCTTCCAGTGTCTGGTGGAAAGCAGACAACCCGGTTGTCCTCTAGGATTTTGCCTATGCTTAGCTCCATTCCATTTTATTATTCTGAAAAACTCCCCAGTCAACGATTACAAGCATCCCATAACATAATGCAGATGGAGAGTGGTACTCAGTAATATGTTGTATTGGATTTGCACCAAACATAACACATTGTATTCCAGGACAAAAAGTGAATTTCTTTGTCACATTTTTTTGCAGAATTACTTTAGTGCCTTGTTACAAAAACAGGACGCATGTTTTGGAACATTTTTATTCTGTATAGGCTTCCTTTTCACTCTGTCAATTTGGTTAGTATTGTGGAGTAACTACAATGCTGTTGATCCAACCAGTTTTCTCTTATCACAGCCATTAAACACTAACTGTTTTAAAGTCACCATTGGCCTCATGGTGAAATCCCTGAGCGGTTTTCCTTCCTCTCCGGCAACTGCGTTAGGAAGGACGCCTGTATCTTTGTAGTGACTGGGAGTATTGACACACCATCCAAAATGTAATAGCTTCACCACGCTCAAAGGGATATTCAATGTCTGTTTTTTTTCTTAATCTACAAATAGGTTCCCTTCTTCGCGAGGCATTGGAAAACCTCCCTGGTCTTTCTGGTTGAATCCGTGTTTGAAATTCACTGTTCAACTGGGGGACCTTACAGAAAATTGTTTGCGTTGGTTACAGAGACGAGGTAGTTATTTTAAAAAATATATATATGTTTAACACTATTATAGCATACAGTGGGTGTCCATGTAACTTCTGTGACTTGTTAAGTTTACTCCTGAACTTACACTATACAGTGCATTCGGAAAGTATTCCCGACCACTTGACCTTTTCCACATTTTGTTACGTTACAGCCTTACTCTAAAATGTTCCCCCCCCTAATTAATCTACACACAATACCACATGAGAATTCAAAATACGTTTTTAAAATCTTTTTAAAATTAAATAAGTATTCAGACCCTTTACTTAGTACTTTGTTAAAGCACCTTCGGCAGCGATAACAGCCTTGAGGCTTCTTGGGTATGACGCTACAAGCTTGGCACACCTATATTTGGGGAGTTTTGTCCATTCTTCTCTGCAGATCCTCTCAAGCTCTGTCAGTTTGGATGAGGAGCGTTGCTGAAACAGCTATTTTCAGGTCTCTCCAGAGATGTTAGATCCGGGCTCTGGCTGGGTCACTCAAGGACATTCAGAGACTTGTCCCGAAACCACTCCTGCATCATCTTGGCTGTGTACTTAGATTTGTTGGGCGAAGGTTCACCTTCCAGGACCAGTCTGATGTCTTGTGTGCTCTGGAGCAGGTTTTCATCAAGGATCTCTCTGTACTTTGCTCCCTTCATCTTTCCCTCAATCCTGACTAGTCTCCCAGTCACTGCCACTGAAAAACATCCCCATAGCATGATCCTGCCACCACCATGCTTCACCACAGGGATGGTGCTATGTTTCCTCCAGACGTGCTGCTTGACATTCAGGCCAAAGAGTTCAATCTTGGTTTCATCAGACCAGAGAATCTTGTTTCTCATGGTCAGAGTCCTTTTGGCAAACTCCAAGCGAGCTGTTATTTGCCTTTTACTGAAGACTGACCACTACCATAAAGGCCTGATTGGTGGAGTGCTGCTGAGATGGTTGTCCTTCTGGAAGGTTCTCCTATCTCCACAGAGGAACTCTGGAGCTCTGTCAGAGTGACCAGGAAGCTCTAGGAAGAGTCTTGGTGGTTCCAAACGTCTTCCATTTAAGAATGGAGGCCACTGTGTTCTTGGGGACCTTCAATGCTGCAGACATTTTTTGGTACCCTTCCCCAAATCTGTGATTTGACCCAATCCTGTCATCTTGGAGCTCTACAGACAATTCCTTCAATCTCATGGATGATCAATGGAAACAGGATGCACCTGAGCTCAATTTCAAGTCTCATAGCAAAGGGTCTGAATACTTATGTAAATAAGGTATGTTTTTTATATTTTGTGCAAACATTTCTAAAAACCTGTTTTGCTTTATCATTATCGGGTATTGTTTGTAGATTGACGAGGATTTTTTAAAATTTAATCCACTTTAGAATAAGACTGTGGAAAAAGTCAAGGGGGCTGAATACTTTCCGAATGCAATATATACAAAAGTATGTGGACAGCCATTCAAATTAGTGGATTCGTCCATTTCAGCAACCTCCGTTGCTGACGGGTGTACACAATCATGCAATCTCCAAAGACAAACATTGACAGTAGAATGGCCTTACTGAAGAGCTCCGTGACTTTCAACATGGCACCATAATAGGATGCCACCTTTCCAACAAATCAGTTCATCAAATTTCTGCCCTGCTTGAGCTGCTCCGGTCAACTTTAAGTGCTGTTATTTTGAAGTGGAAACTTCTAGGAGTAACAACAGCTCAGCTGTGAAGTGGTAGCTCACACAAGCTCACAGAATATGACCGCCATGTGCTGAAGTGCGTAAAAATCCAAAATGGTTTGTCGAGATCGGTCTGGAAGAACTTTACTAGCCTGCCTGACCTCAACCCCATCAAACACCTTTGGGGTGAATTGGAACGGCGACTGTGAGCCACACCTAATCGCCCAACATCAGTGCCCGACCTCACTAAGGCTAGTGGCTGAATGTGAAGTCCCTGCACTAATGTTTCAACGTCTAGTGGAAAGCCTTCCCAAAAGAGTGTGGTCCTTCTGTAGCTCAGTTGGTAGAGCATGGCACTTGTAACGCCAGGGTAGTGGGTTCGATCCCCGGGACCACCCATACGTAGAATGTATGCACACATGACTGTAAGTCGCTTTGGATAAAAGCGTCTGCTAAATGGCATATATAAGAGTGGAGGTGGTTATAGCAGCAAAAGAGGGACCAACTCCATTTTAATGCCCATAATTTTGGAATGAGATGTTCAACGAGCAGGTGTCCACATACTTTTGGTCATGTAGTGTATTTAGGCTTGCAATAAAAAAGGGGTTAAATACATAGACTCAAGACAATTCAGCTTTTCATTTTTTATGAATTTATAAAAATGTAAAGAAAACAAACATTATTCCACTAACATTGTGGGGAATTGTGTGTAGGCCAGTGACAAAATCTCAATCTGAAAAAGTCAAGGGAAATGAAAACGTTCTGAATGCATTGTATTTAGTGATAATTTCAATTGAGGCTTGACAGAGATTATACCATTATTAGTAGATGGTAAACTGACTTTTGCATAAAAAACCTTGAATAATTATCATTGGCGCTTTAAAATGGTCGTTTACAGAGCCAATGGCTCACACGTCTGATGACGAGGACTGGGATTTTCAGTTGGAGTTTAAGTTCACCAAATTAACTTCATACTAAAAAGTCAGACATTGATTATGAAGCAACTTGTAAAATTAAACAGACTTGTAATTTACACACAGCACAGTGAGGTAAGCCCTAACCCTACAACTTTCCCTCCCAGTGGTTTTCATGGTAGGCGCTCTAATCCAATATCCTAATTGAAAGGGTTCTCTATAGACAAACTGGAAGTTAATTTCCTGAAGTTTTCCAGTCCCAGTGTACGGTGTGGAGGCTTGGGCTTGTCTCACACACACACATATCTCCCCACCCTTCCCGTTACCTGGAAAACAGCAGCTGCACCATATCCACCAGTGTGTGTTCGGCTGATTTCCTCAGGAGCTCTGTGGAGAGGGCAAAACAAACAGAGGAGGTGCCATTAGAGCCCAGAGGACAAGAGGAAAGAGGCCAGGCTGGGACCTCTTGTATGTCTATGTTTGGCCTGAATAAGGAGGGCATTTTATTAAAGCACAGCTCAGGGACTGAGGGAGGGTTGGGGGGGGTTAGTGAACTACTAACGCCTGAAGGTCTGGAGGGGGTGAGAGTTGTAGTTGAGTGGTAGAGCTCATCAAAATGTTAGGCTGTAGTGATGAAGATTCCGGAGGCCATGGAAGCTAAACGTGAGAATCGGGTTCATCCATGAGTTCCAGAATTTTTCCCCTGGAAAAGCTTCATAAAATACAGCTGTGTCTTTCTAGCAAAGCATGTGGACGAGCTGCAGTTCCTTCCAGGTGCATCAATCACTGGGAGAATTACTGAGATGGAGAACTCACCGCTGAGGCGCATCTCGAAGCAGATGCGGAAACACGACTGCATGATCTCACACACAGACTCGTTGGTCAGGTGGGCTCCTACGGGCGTGAGCAGCAAAGTCCTCAGGACCTGTCAAGGCAGAGACAGTGTGTATACATGCGAGTGTGTGCATGCGTAACATTCAGGGTTGCCACCTCAGTTCCACATGGGCTTTTACGAGCAGAGGAGGACGGGCTCATTGTAATGGCTGGAATGGAATGTTCGGAATCAAACACATGGAAACCCCATTTGACACCGTTCATTTATTCTATTCCAGCCATTACAACGAGCCCATCCTTCTACAGCTCCTCCCACCAGCCTCCTCTGTTTACGAGGTATGCCATTATACCGTAAATGTTCAACCTCAAAAGGGAATCCAGCCAGGGTATTCATGCATGTAATACACTTGTAGAACGTTTCAAATGACAACCCATTCCCCATATAGTGCAGTGTCTAATATGTGCACTACTGTAAACTGGGAAAAGGGTGAGGCCTTGAGCTTGTTTGATTGATGATCGTCTGGTGCACGTTTACCTGTAGGATTTTCATGAGCACTACTTCATCGCTGGCGGGGTCCGTCCCTACGAATCTGGCGTGTGTGACGGCATCCGCCATGTTCTCGATGGCCTCCGTCGCCGCCTCATGGTTAGCATCTGCACAGGGCAGATAACAAGATGGCCAATGTGATCATCTCCTTAGAAATCAGCGGACATTTTTAAAAAACATAACACTGCTCATTCAAGCCTCAAGTCTGCCAAGTTTCATTCAGCTGAATTTAAGTGACAACTCCATTTGGAAGTTGAGGCACACGACAATGTTCAAATATGGATAGCATTGTCATTCAAAACAAGCTAGAACAGAGGAAGTGAAATAATTGTTAGCCACTAGCAAGTGTTGCAGTATCCCCTGCATGGAGGCCAGTTCAAAGCAGGCAGGTTGAGGAGGTTATTATTGAGAGGAATGCACATTGATATTGCCATCTTCTTACCAGATGTCAATACAGTGCAACAAGCCAATCTGTGAAACATTTGATGTTAAGGAAACCCTTATGATGGCCTTCAACCTCGAAACGAACATACCTGTGTGGCAGACATTGTTTTCCAGACCAACTAAACCACTATTCTGTCCGATATGATCAATGACGAC
Source organism: Oncorhynchus keta (assembly GCF_023373465.1). Taxonomy (NCBI): domain Eukaryota; kingdom Metazoa; phylum Chordata; class Actinopteri; order Salmoniformes; family Salmonidae; genus Oncorhynchus; species Oncorhynchus keta. The sequence continues at coordinate 42,995,246 of NC_068422.1, read as the reverse complement.
ACATTTTTGTCATCTGAGCCATTGAATAATTAAAATAGGAAAAATTCCAAGTACAAGACCTAGTGGGGCGGCAGCGTAGCCTAGTGGTTAGAGTGTTGAACTAGTAACCGAAAGGTTGCAAGTTCAAATCCCCGAGCTGACAAGGTACAAATCTGTCGTTCTGCCCCTGAACAGGCAGTTAACCCACTGTTCCTAGGCCGTCATTGAAAATAAGAATTTGTTCTTAACTGACTTGCCTAGTTAAAGGTAAAATAAAAAATAAAAAAGTAGCTCCACCTCAAAAAGCACAAGGAAGAGGATTTTGACAAGGTATGACAACACTCCATGTGTTGGTTTTGTTGTACATTGTTTCAAATGCTAACTTTTTAGCATGTGTCACAAATTCAATGCAAATCAATGGTAATTGGCATTTTCACACTTCATGTCTAACAACTTCAAAAGCCGTGGTTGGCTTTTGACAATTCCTCATGTTCTCAATGTTTGAAAATGTTTTGGTCCAAATCGGATGTTAGGTACATGTTAGGTACAATATTTATTGAATATTCTATAAATTAAAATAGCCAATTTGCGTGCAATCAATTAGCTTAATTTCTCAGAGATCAAGTTATATATTTCAGAAAAATGTTGCGGAATGCTAATTTGACCTGTTTCTAGCCACAGAAATGATTTCAGAACAATCTGAGATGGGGGGTGTCATGGCTTGTTGAAATGACATGGAACGACCCCATGCTAACGCAAGAGGGGAAACAAAACTATCTAGGAGTGCATCATTACATGAATGCATGTTTAATGCACAGACAGCTGCTGTCAAACAGATAATGCAGAGGACAGGTTTTCTGACAAGTGATAGCACTGCATGATTGGATGATTAGACTGTCGAGCCAATAAGTCTTACATCTGATGGTCACACACACACAATCTAGCATGGTCCATCCAGAAGGTCCTTCCAAGCCTGGAGATCTGATCACCAAATGTGGCCTTTTGTGGGTCGTGCTGGCCAATTGGCTGTCTAGGCAACAGGAGCTAGTGTTTTGAAACCCAACAAGGCCAGGCAGCAGCCTGGAGCCAGCATGTTTTTCTTTCCCATCGCTCTTAAAGGAGCATTTCATTAACTTGGCCTAATAAGCAGAGAGCATACTAGGGGGAGGAGAGGGATAACAAGCGAAAGCCTTTCCAGGTAGAGGTCTGATGCCACACAACATTCTATCTATTGACGGATAAATAGGAAGGGTTTAGGCAGGGGAGGGGGGAAAGGTTTAGGCTGGTGCCATCCTTCCCACTGACAATCGATAATTGCTGTCATTAGCAAAAATGAAGCGGGGTGAAGTTTTAAAAAACTTGAGTGAATGCCGAGAAACGGCACAACGTGGTTAGCCGAGTGAAACGGTGTACTGCCAAAGTCCCTCAATGAGGCGAGGGTCACAACACAGAAACTGGAGCCACGGGCTATCCAGCAGAATGTCAGAAGTGATATAAAATACTAATCCCCCGTGGCAAAGTCTAACCTAAGGGGAGGACTATTGTTAAAATATCAGTTGGCTGGGCATGCGTGGCTGGAACAGCTGTTGTGTAGTGTGACGTTAAAAAAAGAACATTCAGACTGCCGAGTAAGAGAGAGCGGAGAGTGGGTTTCAGAATGCCACACACAAAAACCCCAGAGGCACATACTGTACAACGACCAATACATCTCCTCAAACCAAACAAAAGTGTGTGTACTTTTCCTTAGTGTAAGTGAAGTCAAGTTTGTTCACCTGTTCTCCTTCTGAGACAACTGCTGAAGTAAAAAGGGCTTTATAAAATAATTGTGATTGAATAGCACTACAACCCATTAGCAGACAGGCCCAAATAACATTATTGTAAAAATACCCGATCTTCAAATATATATATATATATATATATATATATATATATATAAATGCCTATATGATGTAACAACTCATTAGAAAACTAGTGTGATATTTTGCGCCTCTCTTTTGAACGGGTAATGAAGGCAAATGCTCAGTTGCGCTGTTCTATGAGCCTTATGAGGCTGGTGTGGCCATGGCTGCTTTCAGCAGGCTGAGTGGAGGTGCCTCTAGGCTCTGAGGGATGTTGGAGAGGAGGGGATCAGGATGTCCATCAGTGGAGGGGCTTAGGCCAGCACTCCCTCCGTGCCAGCAGACCTCAGGCCACAGATTGAGGGGAATTAGCCCTCACTCAATGAAATGTGTGCGCGAGTGGGAGTGTGTGTGTGATTTCCCTTGGTCTTTTCCAGACCCCCCAGGGCGACAGAGGGGGTAAGGCAGGGCCCATTGCAAACAGAGGAAGGGTGACGGGGGGACAAAGGGACGACACGAAGGGGAACATGTTCGGAGTGACACGCAGGGTAAAAGCAACAGGGCTAAGTTACATGCTGTGGTGGGTTTCTCCTGAGAGGAGCCTTGGAAAGGGATATTAAGAATGTGTGCAAACTTGCAGAGTCCTCTCCACCACATCAGACACGGGAGACAAAGAAAAGCCAAAGAAAAACCTCCACTACGTCTATACAACAAAGCAGACAGACTAAGAGAGATGTATTTAGCCTGCCACCAGTGGCCGCTTTATCGCTGCTATTATCTTTTGGCAATTGGACCTTTTCAGTTGTGATACTTGAAGAAAACTGTTCATCTTTTCCATAACAGACAACTTTATAGTGAGGAAAAAACTATGCCAAAGTGAAGCGATCCCTAATCAATGTAAGCTGACGTTGAGAAATCTATTGTGAGATTCTAATTAGCATTAGGCTTACCATACATATAATGGGAAACATTTGAGAAGTTATTAAAAATGGACAAATAATAATTAATAATAGTAATTATCAAAAACGAGTGAATGACCATTAAATCTGAACATTTTTGACAATGCAACCAGCAGATGGCAGTGTTCAACAGGATCAGGCCCTTTGCCTGTCTCTTAGTACCAGTCTTTCACCACCAACAGAAGTCATTTTAAACCTCTTACTCCACTTGTACAACGGTGTGGCATGTGGACAATTGAGCAAAAATGACTTTTTTTGAGACATTTCCTTTGGCTTGGGTTTTGAAAACAATTACTGCATTTTCCAAAGGTTTCATAGATTGAGTAGGTCTACTACGTGTGCAGTACTAATGTAGGCTACATGTCATATCGTTAGCTAATACAGACAGCCAGCTCTCATAAATGTCTGAACAGAGGGATACTAAAGTTGACTTTTCACTGGAGAAGGGCCTAATCAGAACTGCTGGAGCAGGCTCATTAGTATAAAAGCCCTTTGACACTGAAAGATGGTTCATTCAATCTCACATGACTCTATGAACATGAGACAGACCGTCTCTAGTTCACCTGGTTATTAAGATAAGAGGCTTCTCTCCGACTCTGCAATCAATTCTAAATAACTAGGTACTGGCATTTCCTCTAAATGACCATGTCATAAGTACCAGAATACTACTAAGGCAGTACTTAGGAATTATTTGGATTTAAATGGTAACTAAGCCCTGTAAATTTGGCACTACTTACCGGCTAATCAACAAGACATCAGGGCCAACTCCATAGTAAGTACATATTCTAGTGAATAAGTTATTCAAGTGAATACGTGAATCTAGTGAATAACGATGTTAATGTCGAAACAGATTACATTTAGAAATCAATTTCAGTACTTTTCGGGAAGGTCTAGAATGAATCAGTTCTAAAAATCAAAGCTCTAGAATTTATTTTACAATTGAAATCATAATACTTCATAGATGCAGAATCTCCGTTGAAACTCTCAATCATTATTTAGCATTTTATTAGAAAGTTTAAGTATTTAACTACACTACATTTATTGTTCAGTAATATGCTGTTGAAAAATGCATGTATTTATGTACGATCAGAGTCCAATACAACCAGTGCTTCCTCAGTTCCTCAATACATCTAACGACTGTGATCCGACGAGCCGCTTGCTGTGTGAGCAGACAGATGGTGTAGGGGAAAGTGATGCCGCTGACTTCAGTGTGTTAACAAGCTGGGAAAGACCTCACAGCATTTGAGGAACACGGGTTGAATTCAAACGGAGGGTAATATCTGAGCGTGTCATATCCTTCTCTTCATTCTGCGCTGGAGGGCCATTGTCTTGAGGGCTGCAGGGTCATGTTGCCATGGTTTCCCACCCATTTTAACTCCACTGATGAGGTGTGTGTGTGGGGGGGGGGGTTATAGGATTAGGAAGCAGGCTTTGGGTTTGGAGTGACAGACAGGGGCTCTGGGAGTGATTTGTGAGAGGCTGATCTGTGATGGTGTGTGCTTGTGGTTTGTGAGAGAGTGGTGTGTGTGTGTGTGTGTGTGTGTGTGTGTGTGTGTGTGTGTGTGTGTGTGTGTGTGTGTGTGTGTGTGTGTGTGTGTGTGTGTGTGTGTGTGTGTGTGGACGTGCATCTAGACTCAGTTTGCCAGGTATTCCAAGGGCTTGTGGGATCAGACTCGAAAAAGACAACTACGGTACACCTCAGGACACATGCCAAAAGCGATGGTCGTAGAGCTGAAATCAAATTACAAATAGCCTACCCTTCCAACATATGTTGTATTCACTGAATATTTGGCCAATATAACAGCTGAATGATAAAATTACAGCCCAATAAAAACATGTTCAGGACAGGGATGCGATAAATGGTGTTATTCAATGTTACAATGGAGCTTATTTTATTTCAGCGAGGCGTCGCAGCTGTTTTGACGGTCGGAGATGTAACATTTATTCAACCCCTGCCATTTAGAATAACATCTGGAGCTGCATGCTTTCTTCACACGTTTGACAACTGGCAGACGCCTGCCATATTTCCATGATGATGCTGGCAAGGACGGGCTGTGCCATTTCTGTAGTAAACAACGTCCATTTAAGCATCGATAAATCAGAACTCGGTATTCTTGGCATGCCTGGAGCCAGAGGGAGTCCATGATGACTGTGTTCTCACAGATTGACAATATAAACAAGTCACCCCTCCAAATAGAAAACTGTCTTTAACAACAACGTAGTGGTCTCACACAGAAATCTCTGTCAATGCTACATTACTTACAATATCAAGGCTAAATAACTGACAGACCACCTTACAGTGTTCTCTGTATATAACATAAATGCTTAGACAACAGCCCTGACCGGTCTGTCTGTGTGTGTGTATGAGGACAGCTGTGTTGCTCACCTATGAGGCCGTAGGAAAGGAACTTGTTGACAGAGGTGAGGGCCAGGCCTGTGATTGGTCCGGTGGTATCTTCAGATCGTACCACCTCCAGGAAGGGACGCAGGAATATGTTGGGCTCCACATCTGACAGCTCTGCGGAGACAGAGAGGAGAGGTCAGTCAACACAGCAACACTGAATACAAACAGCTTTAAATGTATTGATAGGTTTGTGTTTTGGTGGATCAATTTAAGTGATCATTTAAAAAAAACTATATACACAGTGGTTCTTCCTTTAAAAGTTGTGTCATACTGCAGCTCACCTTGTGGGCTGCCGCAAAATTCTATGGCACGTTATTTAAGTGTCAGCTATAGTTGCCATTAATGCTAGTTTGACCACCAGAGGGCATCTTTGAAAAGCATTTGACAGTTTTTAATAGACTGTACTCGAGAATTTAAAACCTTTTTTTGTAAGAACATAGTATATGGGATTGATTTTAAGAAATGTAGCTTAATTAATTTGATTAATATTATAGTGATTCTATTCCAAGAAAATTCAGGGTTTCGCTGTACAACGTGACCAGTCAAGAGTAGGCCACTAAGAGCAAAATAATCCTAACATTTCCACACTCTAATTATAGGCTAAACAGCACCAAAACGGAGAGAAAAATCTCATTGATTTGTCAAGACCAGTCCCCATGCTCATCTCAGAGCAGAGCGAAATGGTGCTGAAACAGTTGACCACACGAGGGTAGGCTATTGCTTCAAATCCTATTATAACAATTGGATGACTTTGGGTGTTCTAGTAGGCAACAATTTGTTGCCTTCCTTAGCCTACTTTATTCTGAAAAATGAATTTGTAACTCTGCTAAGCCTACAAGCAAAGATGAACTGGTGAAGGCCATCAAGATGTTTTGGCTTGAGAAACTGACCATGCAACAATGCAACAAACATATTGATCATCTCAGCAAGGTTTTATCCATGATCATGGAGCTGGGGGGAGGAAAGTGCAACAACAACGTAGCTGAGATGTACAGTAGTTGAAATAAACATCTGCATTTTGAATGTCTAGCGTTATTTTATTAACGAAAGTACAAAGACGTTGATGAACAGATACTGTGTAAAACTTAAAAGTACTTAACTAGTTGGATATAGGGGGCGCTCTTTTAATTTTTGGATGAAAAACTGTCCCGTTTTAAACAAGATATTTTGTCACGAAAAGATGCGACTATGCATATAATTGACAGCTTTGGAAAGAAAACACTGATGTTTCCAAAACTGTAAAGATATTGTCTGTGAGTGCCACAGAACTGATGTTACAGGCGAAACCCAGATAAACATCCAATCAGGAAGTGCCGCATTTTTTGAAACCGTCTCATGCCAATGACTCCTTATATGGCTGTTAAGGAGCTAGGAGTCAGCTTATGTTTTCCCCAAGGTGTCTACAGCATTGTGACGTCTTTTTAGGCATTTCCATTGGAGAATGGCTGTAAGAGACCATATAGGGCGAGTGTGTTGCATGGTGTCTCCCGGAGAAGACCTTGCGTAAAATACTGAGGTAGCCATTTTTCCAATCATTTCTTATGAGAAACCAACTGCCTCGACGAATATATTATCGAATACATATGTTAAAAACACCTTGAGGATGGATCCTAAACAACGTTTGCCGTGTTTGACGATATTATGGAGTTAATTTTGAAAAAAGTTCGGAGTTATAGTTGAAGTATTTTTCGGTCGATTTCTCAGCCAAGCAGGATGAACAAACGGGACGCCTACAAAAATATTATTTTTGTAAAAAAGGAACATTTGCTATCTAACTGGGAGTCTCCTGAGTGAAAGCATCTGAAGTTCTTCAAAGGTAAATGATTTAATTTGGTTGCTTTTCTTATTTTTGTGAAAATGTTGCCTGCTGCCAGCAGAGCTAGCATAGCATTATGCCATGATAAACTTACACAAATGCTTGTCTAGCGTTGGCTGTAACGCATATTTTGAAAATCTGAGATGACAGTGTTGTTGACAAAAGGCTAAGCTTGTGTTTGAATATATTTATTTCATTTAATTTCCGATTGTCATGAATAGGAAAAGTTGCGTTATGGTAATGCGCTTGAGGCTATGATTACGCTCCCGGATACGGGATTGCTCGTCGCTAGAGGTTAAGCATCAAATACACTGCAAGTTGGGGGGATTCACACCTATAGTAGCCGGGCTATTAAACTAATCGTTGGATAACAGATCGGCTCTCTGAACTCATTAAGAGGCTGCTTCTATCTTCAATATGCTTTAAAACGCCACTATGTCACAAATAATTGAATACACAAAACATGAGCAGATTAACTTGGTCAAAACAGTCAAAACATGTATTTATTAAAGACTATCAGAAAGAATGTTGGTACTTATTTTGATCCAAAGCCATTAATGAGTGAATAATCCGAAAATAAGCATAGCAGCATGTGAATTCTGCGAACAAGCCAACCTAACTAAGAAATACATTGGTTGCCATGGTGAATATTCCAACAATAATTGGTAGGACACAAAAGGAAACATTAAATAGTTTACCGGAATCTTGAAATGAACATACTGGCAGATCAATAAAATGTCCTTGTACAAAAGTAGATCTAATTCGATTTAGAGGATTCTAAATTAATATCTAAGGGGCTTTTATACAATTACAATGCAGCGTTATTAATACATTTCTATATTTGTATGGGTTCATGCAATTTTTTGTTGGGGAAAATCTGGTTTTAGAGTACTTAAGCATCGAATACATTGCAAGTTTGCCCATTTTGGCCTTTAGGTTACACTTTACAATAGGACAAATTTATTATTGAATTCAATTTTAAAAAGCTGTTTTAAAATGTATATGTTTATTAAGAAGTCTTGCTTGTCTCAGAGCAGAGCGAAACGGTGCTGAAATAGTTGACCACACGCAGGTAGGCTATTGCTTCAAATCCTACTTTAACAATTGGATGTCTTTGGGTGTTCCAGAAAGCAATAATCTTTGCCTTCATTAGCCTACTTTATTCCAATATATCTGTCATTCAATTATATTTATTCCCATAGTAATTCGTTATGGAGCAATCCAGATGTGGTTAGAAAACAATGCATTTGGTGGACTCGGTAAGCCTACAAGCAAAGATGAACTGGTGAAGGCCATCAAGACGTTTTGGCTTGAGAAATTGATGATACAACAATGCAACAAATACATTGATCATCTCAGCAAGGTTTTACCTGTGGCCGTGGAGCTGGGGGGGGTGCAACTAAAATGTAGTTGAAATAAACATTTAATACAATGCAAGTTGGGGGGTGGGTTTATCACACCTAGAGTAGCCGGACATTTAAAATTACAATTTTGTAAATGAATCAGAAAAAAGTTCCAGAGCTCACAGGTGACTCTCCGCCAATACCACCTGGCTCTAGACCAATGCATCAGCTGATTAATTTTAAAATCATGGCTAAAAGGTTTCAGTTAGGAAAATATGGCGCTGTACAACTGGACCAGCCGAGAGTACTGTAGGCCTAAGCTACTAAGTGACTGCAACTGCAAAATAATCGTAACATGCCCAAATAAAAAAAATGCTTGATTCATCAAGACCAGTCCCCATGCTATGTCATTCATTATTATTAATAATAATCGCTGAATAACAGATCGGCGCTCAGAACTAATTCAGAGGCAGCTTCTATCTAAAATATAATCATATTCAGAAGGTTAAACCCATAGGTTTAAGGTCTGCAGTAGGTTAAAATGAACAGAAAATTGAGTGTCAATTCATAAACCATGTAAAAAATCTCTTCCCAACTATTTTGCAATCTATATGGCACAGCTGTCCATTTCTTGGTCCTTAAATAAAACTTGAATATTTTTTTAATTATCACAATTTTTTTTAACCAATTTGGGTCTTTAATGTAGGGCCAACAGACAAGTTATTTTCTTTCCTCCCCCTTTTTCTAACTGAAATTGCAACCAACTTTCTATGGCTTGTTTAAAAAATAACGATATTTTGGAGATGATTTTGTTTCAAATACCCGAAAGTGAAAGATTGTAATCTGAATAAAGGGGAAAAAGCCATTCTTGAACATGGGGTGAGACACTCATACAAATTTGTAAATAAAGACAGTTTGTTATTTAGTATTGTTTATTTATGTTTTTAGAGGGAGAGAACACCGTGCCTATTTTTCAAAAATCATCAGTCCACATGTCTAGTGAAATTCCCCAATTGTAAATTCAGCAACAAAAAAAAGTCCTCTGTCAACTGCGTTTATTTTCAGCAAACTTAACATGTGTAAATATTTGCATGAACTAGAGGTCGACCGATTAATCGGAATGGCCGATTAATTAGGCCCGATTTCAAGTTTCCATAAAAATCTGTAATCGCCATATTTGGACACCCATTGTGGCCGATTACATTGCACTCCACGAGGAGACTCCGTGGCAGGCCGACTACCTGTTACGCGAGGGCATTCGCGAAAAAAGCACTGTCGTTGCACCAATGTGTAACTAACCATAACCATCAATGCCTTTCTTTAAAATCATTACACAAGTATATATTTTTAAACCTGCATATTTAGTAAATATTGCCTGCTAACATGAATTTATTTTAACTAGGGAAGCAGTCAGGGTATATGCAGCAGTTTGGGCCACCTGGCTCGTTGCGTAATGTGTGAAGACCATTTCTTCCTAACAAAGACCATAATTAATTTGCCAGAATTGTACATAATTATGACATAACATTAAAGGTTGTGCAATGTAACAGCAATATTTAGACATAGGGATGCCACCCGTTAGCTAAAATACGGAACAGTTCCGTATTTCACTGAAATATCTATATTTTTTCATGTTTATGATAGTTAACGGATTTGACCATATTAATAACCTACGGCTCGTATTTCTGTGTGTTATTATGTTCTAATTAAGTCTATGATTTGATATTTGAGAGAGCAGTCTGACTGGCTCGTAATCATTCATTCAAACAGCACTTTGGTGCATTTGCCAGCAGCTCTTCACTGTGCTTCAAGCATTGAGCTGTTAATGACTTCAAGCCTATCAACTCCCGAGATTGGGCTGGTGTAACCGATGTGAAATTGCTAGCTAGTTAGCGGGGTGCACGCTAATAGTGTTTCAAATCGGTGACGTCACTCGCTCTGAGACCTTGAAGTAGTTGTTCCACTTGCTCGGTAAGGGCCGCAGCTTTTGTGGAGCTATGGCTAACGATGCTTCGAGGGTGGCTGTTGTCGATCAAAAGTAACAGTCAGTATCTGGTGTGGCCACCAGCTGCATTAAGTACTGCAGTGCATCTCCTCCTCAAGGACTGCACCAGATTTGCCAGTTCTTGCTGTGAGATGCTACCCACTCTTCCACCAAGGCACCTGCAAGTTCCCAGACATTTCTGAGGGGAATGGCCCTGGCCTCCGATCCAACTGGTACCAGAGGTGCTCAATGGGATTGAGATACGGGCTCTTCGCTGTCCATGGCAGAACACTGACATTCCTGTCTTGCAGGAAATTACACACTCGAGCAGTTGTTGTTGCCATCCTGTACCTGTCCCGCAGGTGTGATGTTCGGATGTACCGATCCTGTGCAGGTGTTGTTACACATGGCCTGCCTCTGCGAGGACGATCAGCTGTCCGTCCTGTCTCCGTCCTGTCTCCCTGTAGCGCCATCTTAGGCGTCTCACAGTACAGACATTGCAATGTATTGCCCTGGCCACATCTGCAGTCCTCACGCCTCCTTGCAGCATGCCTAAGACAAGTTCATGCAGATGAGCAGGGACCCAGGCATCTTTCTTTTGGTGTTTTTCAGAGTCAGTAGAAAGGCCTCTTTAGTGTCCAAAGTTCTCTGTGACCTTAATTGCCTACAGTCTGTAAGCTGTTAGTGTCTTAACGACCGCTCCACAGGTGCATGTTCTTTAATTGTTTATGGTTCATTGAACAAGCATGGGAAACAGTGTTTAAAGCCTTCACAATGAAGTAGAGGTCGACCGATTATGATTTTTCCATGCCGATACCGATACTGATTATTGGAGGACCAAAAAAAGCTGATACCGATTAATCAGACGATTTCTTTATTTGTAATAATGACAATTACAACAATATTGAATGAACACTTATTTTAACTTAATATAAAACATAAATAAAATCAATTTAGCCTCAAATAAATAATGAAACATGTTCAATTTGGTTTAAATAATACAAAAACAAAGTAATATGTGCCATGTAAGAAGGCTAAAGTTTAAGTTCATTGCTCAGAACATGAGATTTCAATATTTCAAGGTAAGAGGTTTTAGGTTCTAGTTAATATAGTATTTATAGGACTATTTCTCTCTATACCATTTGTATTTCATATACCTTTGACTATTGGACGATCTTATAGGCACTATAGTATTGCCAGTGTAACAGTATAGTTTCCGTCCTCGCCCCTACCTGGGCTCGAACCAGGAACACATCGACAACAGCCACACTCGAAGCATCGTTACCCATCGCTTCACAAATGCCGCGGCCCTTGCAGCGCAAGGGGAATAACTACTCCAAATCTAAGAGTATTAGCGCACACCCAGCTAACTAGCTAGCCATTTCACATGGTTTACACCAGCCATTAGGCTGATAGGCCTGAAGTCATAAACAGCGCTGTGCTTGCGAAGAGCTGCTGGCAAAACACAATAAATTGCTGTTTGAATGAATGATTACGGGCCTGCTGCTGCTCAGTCAGACTGCTCTATCAAATCAGACTTAATTATAACAATAACACACAGAAATACGAGCCTTTGGTCATTAATATGATCGAATCCAGAAGCTATCATTTCGAAAACAAAAAGTTTCTCAGTGAAATACGGAACCGTTCGGTATTTTATCTAACGGGTGGCATCCCTAAGTCTAAATATTCTTGTTACATTGCACAACCTTCAATGTATGTCATAATTACATAAAATTCTGGCAAATTAATTCACAATGAGCCAGGCAGCCCAAACTGTTGCATATACCCTGACAGTCATTGAAAATAAGAATGTGTTCATAACTGATTTGCCTAGTTAAATAAAAAGGTATAAAAAATTATAGTAATAACTAAATAACAATGGGAAATCGGCGCCCAAAAATACCGATTTCCAATTGTTATGAAAACTTGAAATCGGCCCTAATTAAATTGGCTATTCCGATTAATTGGTCGACCTCTACAATGAAGATCTGTGAAGTTATTTGGATTTTTTCCAAATTATCTTTGAAAGACAGGGTCCTGAAAAACGTTTTTAAAAAATACACAAAAAAAGATTGGAGGGCACTGTGTTCTTGGGGACTTTCAATGCTGCGGAAATGTTTTGGTGTGTTCTGTGCTTTGACAATCCTGTCTCGGAGCTCCTCCAACAAGTTTTTCAACCTCGTGGCTTGGTTTTTGTCCTGGCAACTGTGTGACAGGTCTGTGCCTTTCCTAATCATGTCCAATCAATTTATTTTACCACAGGTGGACTCCAATGAAGTTGTAGAAACATCTCAAGGATGATCAATGGAAACAGGATGCATCTGAACTCAATTTCGAGTCTCATAGCAAAGGGTCTGAATACTTATGTAAATAAGGTATGTATTTTTTTAAAATAAATTTGCTAAAATTTCTACAAACCTGTTTTCACTTTGTCATTATGGAGTATTGTGTATTGTATAGATTGAGGGGAACAAATAATTATACATTTTAGAATAAGGCTAGTGTAACATAATGTGAAAAAAGTGAAGGTCTGAATACTTTCCTAATGCACTGCATACAAATAAGAAAATGACTTGATTAGAAATCACATGGCCTCTACTCTGAAAAAGTAGCAATATTATTTTCCAATATCTTAATGCTCTCAGATCTCCCCTCCTGGCAGTGGGATTTTCAAATCCCAACCAAGTGTGGGAAGTCTCAGTAGGGCCTTAGCCCTCAGTTCTGCTGTTGTGCACAAACATGCAGAACAGAGTGGTCAACAGCAGTGTGCGGACTTTTCTCTGCCTTTAATATGCTTTGCTCTCTATAAAAGGTCTGTGTAAACAGCTATGGCGCCCCAGGGCAGATCAATGGGGAATTAGCTGCTGTGGAGGTTGTAACCTTTTCCCGCAGCTTCAGCACGGTAAGAGATGGGAACAACATGGAGCAAAATGTGTGTGTCAGAGAGAAAGACAGAGGGTGAGACACAGAGAGAGGCATTCAAGAACCGCCTCTTATTCACCTTGGCAGCGCAAGGTATCTTATTACAACTCAATTTCCAAAAGCTCTTTTTAAAGGCAGCTGTGTAGGATGTGGGATTTAGCATTAATGAAATTGACTGGAGAGTGACTGGGCTTGGTGTGGGGGTGGGGGTTGCTGGTGGTGCAGCAGGGTCACAGTGACTGGAAGAAATCCCATAATGCCTGACAAGAGTGCTTGTATGTTTACATATTCCAAAACAATGACAAAAGATGTGTACAATTGACAGAGTGAAAAACAATGAACAAGCTTATTCTAAAGCACCCACAAGAGGCAGATTGTGGTGTCAATTAAAAATTCAAGTCAGGTTACATCATTGAGCCAACCAAACACAGCTGCAGAACATGAACCAAATCTTCCTCTTAATCAATTCACAGAAATCCAGTTCGCCTTGCATCTCTCGCGATTGGGAAACCACCTCGGGCCAATCCACAGAGGCTTGGGTAACAGCTCCCTCTGAGGGTAACTAAGAGAGAGAGAGATGGGGGTCTAGAGGGGCTGCAAAATACAAAGCAGGTAAAACAACAACGGCAAATTAGTGGAGTCACGAACACTGTTAGGAGTGTTGTGTAGAAATACTGCTTGCCATAGCAATATCACATGGATTAGGCTTCCTCTGGAGCAGCTACTCTAAACGCGAAAAAACAACTTGTGACATCAAAGGCTGAGAAGAGCCTCAACCAAATTTCCAACAGTGCACATGTGACCGCCACGCATTAGCTTGTGATATCCAATACCCCCGCGGCTTGTTTGGAAATCAAATATGTAATCATTTTGAAATTTCCACAATCCTTCATCGGACGCCAGGTTGCTCTTAGACTTTCTTCTAAAAGTAAATCTCCTCCCGCTTGCTTTTTCTTTTTCTTCATTTTTTGGGGGAGCTGATGTTTTCTTTGTATTCTCCCTCAATGCTCCTTTGATGGGGTAGGTCCATTTGGTGTAAGTCTTGCCACAACGCTGCAGTATCGGACTGAAGAACGGTCTCAAAGAACCATAGGGGTCACCTGAACTCCGCTGAAAAGTAATTTCCTCCATCAGATATCAAGGCAGAAATAACAAAAACAAACTTAAAGGGGTTGTGTTCCTATCAATCATTCCATCAGCTCTTAGAAACTTTTAAAGGAGGGGGCTTAGTATCCATTACTTTACAGTTGGGAGAGGAGCAAGGGACGGGAGAGGAAGTTGCTCAACTGAATCTGTCAATAGAGGCTGATAAAGACTTCATCAAAAGCGATCACCCCGTAAGTGCCACGGCTGTGTCTCAAAGACCCTCAGATTGGAGAACTCAATTGTGTTGTATTGATCCGACTGGCCCTCGGTAAGCAGGGGCTAGGCCATCGGACAGTCTGGCTGGCCTGCCCAATCTTCTTAAATAAAGGCTAAATATGGCTCTGTAGTTCAGCTCAATCTCCAGGGCTTGTAGAGTGAAATAAATAACGATGGCCGCAGCACCACCACGGTGAGACGATCACACCATAACCAGGTTGACCTCTGGCTGACATTGTGCTATATAAAAAGAGGATGAAAGTCACTCACCATCCATGTAAATTGCCTCCCAACTGTCCGTCTGTGTGTGTGTTAGAATAATTTTCTGAGGCTGTTAAGAGGACATTTGGCCATTTTGGAACCATAGCCCATTGTTCTGTTTGGTGTGAGCAGCCATGTGTGGCCTACCTCTGCCAACGACCAAAGCAGAGGCAGGGAGAGCCTGATCCTTTGCCCCCAGGAAAGCACCTCAGTCCGTGCCATCTAATGTATGTACATTGGCAGTGGAGCAGAAAGGGCTTAAAACATGGAATACTAGGAGGGACAAGGAGTTGAGCTCCTACTAGGCACCAGTGGAAGAGATTCACAAGACCTTCAAAACATTCATCAGGTTTTTTTTTTTACTTTAATGTAGCATTGTTCTTGTTTGTTGCAGATGTATGGTGAATCTGAAGTCAAGTAGAAAAACTATCAGCAGAGATCAGTACGAGATCAAGGCAGAACATTATTTCTGAGAGGGCTGCTTCAAAAGTGAACAGCAAAACACACGCACAGGTACACAGTATAATATCTAGGGTTTTTTTCAGACAACACACTTTTCAGACTCAACATGTACATTCTTAGCACATTGGCATTAAGCCTTAGGGTGCCTTTCAGCACCTTCCCAGTTAGGAGGCTAATAGAGGCTAGCTGAGAATCCTTAATTAGCCCAAACAATTGAGTAGGTTGCTGCAGCAGACAGGTTGGGAGATAAGATTTTGTTTAAGAGAAACCTTAGTAATTGAAGTTATACTTTAAGTTCCTTATTCTTGAGCATTTCGGTTTGTAAAATGATACAATAAAAGCTTGAACTGTTTACTCGGCCCTCTGTACCCTGAGACCCGTCCTAGCTCTGGTCCATGGCAGTGGCCACTCCCCAGGCTCCGCTACAAATGGTGAAGAAAGCAGGTACCAGCACGATCTGCTGGCCAGGAGGACCATGAGCTAGGTCGTTCGGTCTCGGTACATTGTTCCCTAAAGGCAGAGGATGGTTAATGTAAAGTTAAAGTAATGCCAAGAAGAAAAGCTAAAAGTAGGCAAGCAAGGGGATCAAGCTCAAGAGGACCTCTTCACACTGCTCTACAAGACTCTGATGGGAGACGAGCATTTCACCCCGCTTCCGGAACAGAAGATTCATAGCCCCTCTGCACCAGCTACCCAAGGCTGTTTACATCCCTGGGCACCAATCTCTCACAGCTGGAGGGGTAGTTTGGCTTGTGTGAGTTGTGTGTCAGCCCTAGGCATCACTGGGTGGATTGTAGGGCCGGGTGGTATACTGTATTTTACTATATATTGGTATTGATACAAGGACCGGTTTGAGTTTCTTTACCTTCTATAATGGTATGTCAATGTTTGGTTTGTTAAATGTGATACTCAACTTCTGTGCCTATGTCAGTTTGTATAGTTTACTTAAATTGCTACTTGAGTCTCTCTCCCTCTTCTTTTTGCTGCAAACCACACCAAGCCCTGCCCCCTGTCACTCAAGAAGAGAGCAGTTGCTTGACCATGGAGTCACAAGTACTTTGACGTTCACTCTGCATGTTCAGATGAATGCTGCTTTTCACAAGCATTCTATAATTACACCATTAGTTTGTGTATCTTACTTTTTTTTGTATTTATTTTTATTTAATATTAAACAGTTAAAGGGGATTTATTTCTAAGGTTTCATCGGCTGTTCGGGTGGCTGGTCTCAGAAGATCCCGCAGGTGAAGAAGCCAGGTGTGTAGGTCCTGGGCTGGCGTGGTTACACAGTGGTGAGACCAGTTGGACGTACTGTCAAATTCTCTAAAACAACATTGGAGGCGGCTTATGGCAGAGAACATTGAATTATCTGTCAACAGCTCTGGTTGCCATTCCTGCAATCAGCATGCCAATTGCACGGTCCCACAAAATTTCAAGACATAAAACTACACATTTTAGAGTGGCCTTTTATTGTGCCCAGCACAAGGTGAACCTGTATAACTTTCATGCTGTTAAATCAGCTTCTTGATATGTCACACCTGTCAGGTGGATGGATCATCTTGGCAAAGGAGAAATGCACACTAACAGGGATGTACCCAAAACTTAGTTCCAAAAATGTGAAAGAAATAAGCCTATGGTTCATATGGACAATTTCTGGGTTCTTTGATTTCAGCTCATGAAACTGTGGACCAACACTTTACTTGTTGCGTTTATATTTTTGTTGACTATATTTAGGCCACATTTTTTTTCACAGCAAGAGAGGAGTTATCATATTTATACAATAAACCCAATATCGTAGTAACTTGTAATTACATTAATGATGTTTTTTCTCAAATTAAGAATTATTGCAAGCTATGACATTACATAATAAAGGAATTTGAATATGTCACAAGAGAAAATATAATTCACCCCTATTAAACTCACCAGATCATTTTCCATCAATGGATGTCGATTTAACTAATTTGATTGAATAAAGCACAAGGGGGTATGGTATATGGCGAATATACCATGGCTAAGGACTGATCTTAAATATATTTTTATACATACAAACTTTTGTCAGTAATGTGGCATCAGCAACGGACAAGAACCGAATGTAGCTAGTCGAAGCTAGCTAGTCAATCAAGCGACTCTAGCCCAGACTTTAGAGTTACTTTCCAGCTTCCGGTTTCATTTCCAAAATAAGTCTAGAGCTTGTTTTAGCACTGTAATCAATAACGACGTTATACCAACAGAAGGCGTAGTATAGGCTTGGGCCTTCAGTAAATTACTTGTGAAATAATGCTAATGACACAGAAGAGCCTTATCTAGAATACACGCCTAAGCTGTAAAATAGAAAGTAAATATGATGTAGGCTAGGCAGCCTATTCCGCTATCTAAATATGAAATGCTGGTGTGTGTTACTTAAAGGACATATAATATATTGTTATAGCTGTGTGGGGCTACTGTGGTGATCATGTAACCTAACGAATCACACTTTTTCCAGTATTTGGGAGCACGGACTGTCGGCCTTATATTAGACATTTTGACTGTTTTATTAGTGAATTCCACTCTGAAGATAGCCTTGTTATAACCATTTGTGAAGCACAATCCTACCACGCAGAGGCTATATCCATATCAATACACGAGACAAAACAAAATATTGATTAAGTCTTGGCTATAACCTGTCCTGAGTGAAATAGCCAAGGGGTCCCAAATGGCCAAGACTATATGTTCTTATTGACAGATCTGTTTTCCCTATCAGCCACTGCACGCGTTTCTTCAACTATTTTGTTTAACATTTATTTAGAGGCTATATTTAGGCCTGTGAGCTAGGGTCTCCTTTTTAAGGGGAACCCTCTAATAAAAACTGTTATAAAACAAATATTACACCAGCACCCAAAATGATAGCCTACACTGCAATGCCTACAAATTGAAGGCTTATTTTTTATTTGAATAGGCCTAAATTAAAACATTGAATTATTAAAGTGATAGGCTAACAGAACTTGAGAATTTAGCTCATATTGAACATACATGGATTTCAATAAACTAATGGATACGACTGTTCTATTCTCTTTGAGATAGTTCTTATTGCAAATACTGAATGGATGACATACTGACTGACTGAACTGAATGAAGGATGAATTAAATGTTCAAATATGTTGGAGTTGTACACATCATGCGTGCTCTGCACTTTATGTGGCTAGTATGAAAATAGGCCTACATTATAAAAAAAAAATAGGCCTACTTATAATGACTATGCAGAGCATGCATGCCTCCAGAAGAGTTTTTCAGAAGGTGCATGGTGCTGTGGTGGTGCATGGAGATCAACTGGGCAGCAGTGTCGCAATGGAGAGAATAGCCTATACAGAGACAACCTCAGGCCACTGCAACAGTTATTCTAAAGTGTGGGATTAAATTTATGCCAGACAGCCTACGTTTAATCTCTCCCTTGTTCATTTCAAAGTCCATCTGTTCATGACCAGATTCATATAAATATTTTCAAAATTTGACATTTATATTATAACCTCCTACAGAATATGCTTTGGCAAGATTTTCAGTGATGAAATAAATATCAAAATATTTGAAATGGCCACTCAGGTGGTCATAAATAATACATAGATTTAGCAAACATCTATTATTGTTTCATTATTTCTGGTAGATACGACGGGTTATGATTGCAGACAGAGCACAGGGAATGTGATGGTGCACTACTGAATGAGTCATATTTTGATAAGATGCATGCATGGGGATGCCTATGCTGTTGTAGGCGTAATACAGCTAGTGGTATCTAGACTTGAGCTGGCAAACAAATCCATGACATTAGCTACCTAAACGTGAAGTAAACTGAGGAGTAATAGAGAATGGAGACTTAACTTGAAAACATGCAGGATAATTCTTTCCGGTTTCCCTGACTTCCGTTTTTTATACTGCGTTATGCTTGTTCTCGTAGCACTCCTCACAGGCCATTTAGTGTACGTGGGTAAGGTGAAACTGCCAAAACTCGGAAAGGTAATATTGTATGTCAGAATTGCAAGATTTGTTTGAGCTAAAAATGTTAGTCTGAAATCGTAACATGTTCACAGATGAAATTTCATGTTTACATTTCATGTTTCACACATGGTTGTCCTTACAATCCGAACAATTTACGTATGGATTGTCTTACAATCCTAACGATATGTACGTTCAACCTTTTGGCAGGTATTTGGCTCCATAAATAATACCCAGGCCTGAAACTAAATCTAGAATAAAAAATTATTTGAAAGTAATTTTTATAGGAAAAGACATCTGCACGTATTTGTACGAAGTGGGCAGTTCGGTTTTGTCGCGTCAAGCCCGAATATATCATACTTAGACTAAAAGTTAGATTTAGCCACAGACTCAAAAGAAAATAACATAAAACATATGCTTTACACAGTATACGCCTACACAGCACAGCAAACTTTGGGAATAACTTTGTGATTTTAACGACAAACTTCCATGTATAAAACATCAATTAAGAGATCCAATGGCCATCATATCCCGTTTCATTAAATTGTGATAAATGTCCCCCTTGTTGTGCATTCAACTGAACCAAGAGAGAAATCTGAATTCCATGAGAACTATGCATTACGCTCTACAAACACAAAGCCAATTTTCCAAACGGTGTATGTGTATGCATGTGTGTGAGGGAGATGGGGTGGGCAGGGGGACAGCTATTCAGAGCAGCACGATTACAACACCAGAAATACAAACACTGCTTGACTCTCGACACTCGGGCTGGCGGCCCCTTTCTATTTGCTTAATTTAATCACAAAAGGATGAATAACTTAATTTGTCAGACTGCTGTGTCACATTTTACACAGTCATACAGTCCTGGTGCCCTCTGCCCAGTCTAACACAGGTCCCTCTACACCTCCTCCATTAAGACCCTGTTAGTCACTGACAACTCCACAATTAAAAAGCATTTTTTATTTATTTAAAGGGGCAGTGCTTTCAAGAACAAGATTTGTAAAAAAAAAAAAAAATTAACAAAAAATAAAAATAAAATTTAAAAAAATCTTCCCACACTATGATGTCGAAATAATACTGAAATTGTGAAAATTATGATAATGCCCTTTTAGCGGAAACACTTTTGGGGGGAAAAGACACCTGGAACCTCAGATTGTTCAGGTGTGATGAGTTTTTGGACAACAGCATGACATCACAATCTGATCTGATTATTCTGACCAATGAACAGTCGGGCATATGAATCCTCCTACTTTGAAGGGGTAAGAAGGGTAGGCTCTCGAGAGTCTAGACCAGGGGTAATCCATTCTTACCCTACGAGGTCTGGAGTCTGCTGGTTCTGTTCTACTAGATTTGCCAGTTCTCCTCCATGTTCTGACATTTTAAGACTGGTCTCCACTGCTAAAAAATGTAATTTAACGTAACGCCTTTCATGAGCTAGCAGAACCGTTGTGAATGTGTATGAGCTAGGGCTGACCCCATTTAGCCAACTGGCCAATTGTTTGGTTGATAGGCTGTTGGTCGACGGAGATTTCTTTAGTCCAGCAGTAGAGAAAAAAATATATATATATCGTTGAAGTCGGAAGTTTAGATGCACCTTAGCCAAATACATTTAAACTCAGTTTTTCACAATTCTTGACATTTAATCCTAGTAAAAATTCCCTGTCCTAGGTCAGTTAGGATCACCACTTTATTTTATGTCAGAATAATAGTAGAGAGAATGATCTTTCAGATTTTAATGTGATTTTCATCTCAAATCCCAGTGGGTCAGAAGTTTACATACGCTCAATTAGTATTTGGTAGCATTGCCTTTCAATTGTTTAACTTGGGTCAAACGTTTTGGGTAGCCTTCCACATGCTTCCCACAATAAGTCGGGTGCATTTTGGTCCATTCCTCCTGACAGAGCTGGTGTAACTGAGTCAGGTTTGTAGGCCTCCTTGCTTGCACCCGCATTTTCAGTTCTGCCCACAAACTTTCTATGGGATTGAGGTTGGTGCTTTGAGATGGCCACTCCAATACCTTGACCTTGTTGTCTTTAAACCATTTTGACACAACTTTGGAAGTATGCTTGGGGTCATTGTCCATTTGGAAGACCCATTTGCGACCAAGCTTTAACTTCCAGACTGATGTCTTGAGATGTTGCTGCAATATATCCACATCATTTTCTTTCCTCATGACACCATCTATTTTGTGAAGTGCACCAGTCCCTCCTGCAGCAAAGCATCCCCACAACATGATGCTGCCACCCCAGTGCTTCACGGTTGGGATGGTGTTCTTCGACTTGCAAGCTTACCCCATTTTCCTCCAAACATAAGGATGGTCATTGTGGCCAAACAGTTCTATTTTTGTTGTTTCATCGGACCAGAGGATATTTCTCCAAAAAGTACGATCTTTGTCCCCATGTGCAATTGCAGTCTGGCTGTTTTTATGGCAGTTTTAGAGCAGTGGCTTCTTCCTTGCTGAGCAGCCTTTCAGGTTGTCGATATAGGACTTGTTTTACTGTGGATATAGATACTTTTGTACCTGTTTTCTCCAGCGTCTTCACAGGGTCCTTTGTTGTTGTTCTGGGATTGATTTGCACTTTTCGCACCAAAGTACGTTAATCTCTAGGAGACAAAAATTACTTTTGTCATGCACAAAGTAGATGTCTTAACCGACTTGCCCAAACTATAGTTTGTTAACAATACATTTGTGGAGTGGTTGAAAAATGAGTTTTAATGACTACAACCTAAGTGTATGTAAACTTCTGACTTCAACTGTATATCATGGTGTACAACACACCTGTCTGATTCACGCTGAGTGGACAGATCCATTGTGGAGACCGTGGGGATGGCACAGTCCATCAGTCTAACACATGTGCTATTGAAATTGTATATGGTTATATTCCATAAAAAAATATTGCAACACTAATACAAATAATATTATTTTTTAACAAATGCTCTTCCTCCCTCATTCGATAGCGGTTGCTATTAGCATCAGTGCGCTGTTGAACTGGCGCCTTAGACAATGTTGCTATGTGCATAACAGAAAAATTAACCAGCATATTGGGTTAAGAACAATGAGGCGGAGGCAGCAGGAGAATGAAGAGATGCGAAAACAACACTTGCCTTATTGTTTAAGAAAAGTGAGGAGTGGAAATCCAAACGTAATTAGGTCTAAAATCAATAGCATATGTATTAAATGGGCCTGGCTTTATAAATCATAAATTTATCTACAGAAATATGACAGATCCTGCTTCTGTTGCCTGTTTGAGTGTTTGTTTAATAGCCTACTGATTCCGTGCGCACCAAGCCTCAAGCAAGGACATGTAAAGTAAACAATTTTACAAATGCGTCTGTTTTTAATCTTTGCTTTGCTGTAATAAAGGCTTTACCCTTATTTTTGTCATTAGAACAACCTCTGGTATTATTTATAATATATTTAGTGTTTACACTGTTCCAAATTGTCAGGGAAATGATATCTATAATAACCATTTTTTCTTGATCTCCTTATTACTATTATAATAGTAATAACAATGTCTTTATCATTAGTAGGCTCCCAAGTGGCCCAGCGGTCTAAGGCACTGCATCTCAGTGCTAGAGGCTTCACTATAGACCATGGTTTGATTCCAGGCTTTATCACAACTGGCCGTGATTGGAAGTCCCATAGGCGGCTCACAATTGGCCCAGCGTCGTCCGGGTTAGGCCGGGGTAGACTGTAATCGTAAATAAGAATTTGTTCTTAACTGACTTGCCTAGTTAAATAAAAGGTTACTTTTTTTTAAAGTAGCAGCCTTGTATAACCACCATCCAGCTGTAGGCCTAAGAGCACATCCTGTTTAGTCTAAATACCGTAACTTACTTAGACCTACATTTCTAGAGGCTACTGTATCAATCAATCATTAATTTGTTCATGTCATCACAGCATATGAGTCATTCCTGATTTGAAATGCAATCAAGCATTTCGGGTTTTAAAATAAAACGAGCCTTGAATATTTAGCTTAAACATTATATAAACCGTTAAATTTCGGAAATTGCATTCACGACGGAATGCGAAAGTTTTTAATCTTTGCTGTAAAAGACAAGGTAGAAAAAATGTAGGCTTATACTTTATTTAGTGTTTGCAATGTTCAAAACGGTCAGGAAAATTATATGGTAATCATAATATGCACACAGAGCTTGCTCCTTACGTTTTTCACCAGTATTTTCCACAACTAGTCACATTTATTCCACACATCTGACTTTCCCTATACCTCCTGAGCAAAGTATTTCGAGTTTCACGTCCTCTGCATCCATTTTTCTGTCACGTGTTACGGTGTTCAGAGTTTGTTAGAACCAATTTATTGACGTGATTATGATATGCTATAGGCACGGCCTGCCCGCTCATTAGGCAGGATTAAGGGGCCACCAATGGCGAAAGACTGACGAGGGCAGCATTTTCTGAGCTAAACTGACCTAGACACACCAACGACACGTGAAAACCTCACATAATTCTTCCCCCCCAAAAAATGACAATCTCCCTCAACCAGTGGCATATGGGCTTTTTAGGAGAGCACTGAGTAAGTAGTGCCCACTTAGTCAAAGGCAGAGACGCAAAATATTTTTCATGTCCATTCCCAGCGTGCATCTCCAGGGTGCTGTTGGAGAGACGCATCCACCAACGTTCAGTCCAAAAAATGATCCAACATAAATCATAAAGCAGATATAGGATATGGTAGAACGAGTATGCAGCCTTTTCTGAAGCCTACAGGCTGGACATAAAATGTATGACAATGTAATGAGACGGACAATATTTGATCGCAGGTTTCTCCGATCAAATAGCCTAAAGTAAAATGGCGCTCAATCAAAAAAAAATAACGAGTTGTCATGTTAACAAAGCAACATATTCTAAAAACAGGACAGGTCAAAGTAAAATGGACATTATGGAATGAACAATCACAACTGAAGGAGTTCCACCTCAATGTCATGATCACTGGTTTCAAGTTTGTGTCCGTACATTTTTTTTGACAAAATACTTCTGCATTTCCCGCTGTGTAAACACATTGCAAATAGGCTCGCAATATCGAACTTCATCAGGAGTTAGCTTCTATTCAGTGCTTATATAGCTAAATTGATTAGCCACGGGAATAAGGACTAATAAAGCCAATGCAATGGCCTTTTACAAACTGTGAAAAATGCCATTGCACACCACCCTGGTAGGCTACACCCTAGTAAGCACGAGCAGTCTTTTTTTGGTCCTGTCCGGAAATCGTTTGTTGTTGTTTTACAAACAGTAGGCTTCTCACATAGATGGGCATTCATAAAATTAAATTCCAGGCAACACTGTAGGTTACACCTCAGTAAGCATGCACCGACGCCTACACCTTTTGGATGTCTTTTTTTGCTGCAGTTCCTGACCGGACTTCATTTCCCCATCCACGGACATTGGTTTCTGGTCCGGGCCGGACCAAATCTTAACCAATTATAGACGTCTAGGTTTGGTTCAGGTTTGATGGGGTCCAGACTGGCCTTGATTTCAACGTCCACGGACAGAGTTCTGGTCCCTATTTTGCCCTATTTGGATGGGATTAGTTTTACTTGTGGAAGTTGGGTAATGTAATTATGTGCACGAGCACAAAACACTATATCTGTCATTTTTGTCCCGTCTGGATCTGCCATGTCAGTACCTTTCATGGCCGGAGTGTAACAATTCCAACCAGAATAACCTAAAGTTTGTCAAACTCCTCTTATAATACTAGTCCAGTGCGAATCGACATTCCTGTGTTTTGAGAGAATTCTGAAGTCTGAGTTTGCTCGCGGTTTGCGCAAGTAACTAATTTGATAAATTTAACTAAGTGCTGCACATAAGCTATATTTGAATGGCCTACGTGTAGCCTATCAACTTTCACAGTGAATGTGTGTATGAATTGAATATTACCAAATGCTTCAGAAAAATGTTTTGCCTATTTAATGCAACCCTTACTGTTAACAGATAGCAAAGCAACAGCATACAACTGACCTAAATGTACTTTCTCATCAATAGCCTTAAAATGGATCTCAAGTGCAATTGCACTATTTAACACACATCGGAAGGCTCGGGGTAATTTAGGAGGTACTGCGGATCCCTTCAAAATCCTAATGATTATGATCACACTTCAGCAATTAAAATATTATGGCGACACTATAGGAAAGATGGTTTGGTATGGTTTAGAAACTTGGGAACCAAGCTTGAGTTATCAGTGTGGCCCCATCACCTGGACATGATGAAATACTGTATCTTCACACCTAGAATAAAAGCCTCCAGGCTTGCGTCATGACTGTCAATTTATTGGGGAAAAAGAAAGCATTACACAGGACAGTTTGGAAAGAAATTGTGAATTGTCCTCTGGAATAATGGACTTTCTGGAGTAATAATTACATAACAGACGTTCTCTGGTAATAGTAGTCCCGTACGAATAGGTCTTTGGTCACGTGCATGCGAAACAAACATGTGACACATAAAAAGAGCAAGGATGGAGAGAATAGGGAATGCTTTTCCTAAACAAATGAGGTATTTCGGTAACAGAACTTTTCAGTCAGAAATGGAGTATATACAGTACCAGTCAAAAGTTTGGAGACACATACTCATTCAAGGGTTTTTCTTTATTTTTTACTATTTTCTACATTGAAGAATAATAGTGAAGACACCAAAACTATGAAATAACACATATCGAATAATGTAGTAACAAAATAGATTTAACATTTGAGATAATTCAAAGTAGCCACACTTTGCATTGACAGCTTTGCAAACTCTTAGAATTATCTCAACCAGCTTCATGAGGTAGTCACCTAGAATGCATTTCAAATGTTTTATGTTTTTATTTAAACTTTACTTAACTAGGCAAGTCAGTAAAGAACAAATTCTTATTTACAATGACGGACTACCAAAAAGCCTCATAGATGACCAGTTTACAGAGCAGTATAGAGTGCAATGATGTGTCCTATAAGAAGAATTGGTGGCAAATCTGATGGCCGAATGGTAAAGAAAATATGGCCGCTTGAGAGCACCCTTACCTGCCGATCTATAAATGATGTCTCCGTAAACTAGCAGGAGTAGGATAGTCATCTGAATCAGGGTTAGTTTGGCAGCTGGGGTGAGAGGGTTTACGATAGAGGAAACAAATTCTAGATTTAACTTTAGCCTGTAGCTTTGATTTGTGCTGAGAGAAGGACAGTGCACCATCTAGCCATACTCCCAAGTACTTGTATGAGGTAACTACCTCAAGCTCTAAACCCTCAGAGGTAGTAAGTAATAACACCTTGTAGGAAAAGGGGCATTCTTCTTATAAAAACACATGACCTTTGTTTTGGAGGTGTTCAGAACAAGGTTCGGGGTAAAGAAAGCTTGTTGGACACTAAGAAAGCTAGGTTGTAGAGCATTTAACACAAAATCCGGGGAGGGGCCAGCTGAGTATAAGACTATCATCTGCATATAAATGAATGAGAGAGCTTCCTACAGCCTGAGCTATGTTGTTGATGTTAATTGAGAAGAGCGTGGGGCCTAGGATTGAGCGTTGGGGTACTCCCTTGGTGACAGGTAGTGGCTGAAACAGCAGATTATGACTTTATGCACTGCACTCTTTGAGAGAGGTAGTTAGGAAACAAGCCCAAAGACCCCAATACTGCTTAGACGGCCCACAAGAATGGAATGGTCTACTGTATCAAAAGCTTTGGACAAGTCAATAAAAATATCAGCACAATGTTGCTTAGAATCAAGGGCAATGGTGACATCATTGAGGACCTTTAAGGTTGCAGTGACACATCCATAACTCAAGCGGAAACCAGATTGGTGTGCCTTGTTAAAGGTTAATTTGTGGAAATTCTTTCCTTCTTAATGCGTTTTGAGCCAATCAGTTGTGTTGTGACAAGGTAGGGTTGGGTGTACAGAAGATAGCCCTATTTGGTTAAAGACCAAGTCCAATTATGGCAACAACAGCTCAAATGAGCAAAGAGAAACGACAGTCCAACATTACTTTAAGACATGTTCAGTCAATCCGGAAATTTTCAAATACTTTGAAAGTTTCTTCAAGTGCAGTCACAAAAACCATCAAGCGCAATGATGAAACTGTCTCGCATGAGGACTGCCACAGGAAAGGAAGACCTAGAATGACCTCTGCTGCATAGGATAAGTTCATTAGTTACCAGCCTCATAAATTGCAGCCCAAATATCTATTTTTATTCAATTAGGCAAGACAGTTCAATTCTTATTTACAATGACGGCCTACACAACTCTTCACAGAGTTCAAGTAACAGACACCTCAACATCAACTGTTCAGAGGAGTGCATTAAATCAGGCCTTCATGGTCGAATTTCTTGCGAAGAAACCACTAGTAAAGGACACCAATAATAAGAAGAGACTTGCTCTGGCCAAGAAACACGAGCAATGGAGATTAGACTGGTGGAAAGTCCAAATTTGAAATGTTTGGATCCAACCACTGTGTCTTTCTGAGACGCAGAGTAGGTGAACAGATGATCTCTGCATGTGTGGTTCCCACCATGAAGCATGGCGGAGGTGGTGTGATAGTGCTTTGCTGATGACATTGTCTGATTTATTTAGAATTCAAGACACACTTAACCAGCATGTCTACCACAGCATTCTGCAGTGATACGCCATCCCATCTGGTTTGCACTTAGGGGACCATCATTTGTTTTTCAACAGGACAATGACCCAATACACACCTCCAGGCTGTGTAAGGGATATTTGACCAAAAAGGAGAGTGATGGAGTGCTGCATCAAATGACCTGGCCTCCACAATCACCCGATTAAAATACATAGGACGTGTCAATATGGAAAAATGCACGTTTATAAAATGTCAAACGAATCGCTTGGTCGAAAGAATAGACTACTCTTTTTTGTGTGTGTCAGGGACAGCCATAGTATGAGCACACTCACTGTAGTACATGCACTGCACACAACCTGATGCTAATGTGCCATCACAATAACCAAAATAAATGTGCAACAGCAGACCTGTCAAATCCCTTTATCTACGAGGCTCTACTACACCACACACACAAACTCCAATTGAGACGGTCCATGAGCTCACAGTGAAAATTACCTCAAAATGACACCCTCACCCTGGGTGCATGAATGGGGAGCAGGGGTAAGGGGGTGTGGGGGTTGACCAGTGCAGCAGCCCAAAACCAAATACTGATGGTTATTGATCTGGAGCCCCGCTCCTGGAATTAGAGTTGGGGCCCTTCCAGCAGCCGGCTCCTAATGCTGGGGGAAAGGGGACGTTTTAACAAGGTCAGCAAGCCTAAAATGAAATCCAGGGAGAATTTTCATCTCGCGCTGGCAAGTCCTGGACTACAGTCTTATCCATCTGTTGGGAGAAGCTTGATGCATGTCAACTCGACGAGCCCCCCTCCTTTACTCTTTTTTCCCCCTCTCTCCCGCCTTCTCTTGAAGGAAATTGGCACTTGTCGAAGGGGGCAATTAGGATGTAACAATGTTATGGAACTCCATATGGTCGTTTCGTCCAACCCACAGTGGTATTTTATAGATGCTTTGAACAATGCCTCGACACAACCTAAACAGGCAATTTAAAAGCCCCAGAGAAATTAAAACTTTTCCAAGTGCTTCAGAAGTAACTATGTAGCTTTTGCAGGGCTACCGCAGGAGTGTTTTCCAGTGGGGAATGGAATATAGTTTGCATTTGTATTTACAGTTGTCCAAAACTATCGACACCCTTGATAGAGATGAGCAAAAATTACTGTATAAAATAATTAAAATACTGAGCTATATTGTATGCTTAGACAAATTGGGAAAACATCAGATTTTATACTATTACAATTACTTAGAGGGTTTTTTTCTCAAAAAAGTAGTCCAAAGCTTTTGATACAGTAGACCATTCCCCCCCACTGCTGGCTGGGGACAGAGGTGGAGGCACGCAGTGTGAGTGTGTTCATGTGCACTGTGCACGTCCATGCATGCGTAGGGAGCTGTGAAAGTGACAGCACAGCATAAACTTTAAATCACAGATAAACAAGAGGCCTGTTTGGTCTCCTAATCCAGTCTTTCATGCCTTCTCTTCATAATCGCTCCATCAGTCTTTCAGCAGGTCAACCAAACGGAGGCCCCTGGCCACCAAGGCTTTGTTTGCCACACCTTGGGCCAGATATTAAAAAAGGCAGTGCTAAAGACCAAACAAACACACACAGCCTGGCCAGCACCTCTGACCCAGGGGGCTCTGTTCAATCTGCCCTTTGGACTTATATTGACTACAAACAGGAGAGGACCTCACTCGGGAGAAATTCCCCTGTTTATGAGAAAAAGAAAAAGCGAGACAGCCGGACAGACCGAGAAAGAGATAGCGAGCATACTAAAAGTTTAATATTGGAGGGGCATACAGCAATGGTAATAGCCAGGCAGTCGACAAAGGCTTGAGGAATGTGGGCGACAAATTCAACCACACTCTCCCATTGTCAATCTCAATCAAGCCCTAACCTCATATTTTTCCTCAAATCAATAGTTGTATTGCCTTTCATCTAGGCTAAACAACTAAAATGTCCATGTTCTCAGACGACCTGTAGCTAAAACACTCTTAAAAAGATCAACTCAGCTCTTCTTATGTTCTAACATAAAAATGGAAGCAAGTTGATAAAAAGCATAACCAGCGCATTCAAAAAGCATGACTTCCTTCGTAAACCTTCCCGGCCAGGGGAACCGGTGCAGCGCTATGCTGCCTTGCACCTGTTATCCTGTACATAAAATGTATTTTCTATGCTGCATACTTTGCACAGAAGCCATATTATTCCAGCCGAGGGTTGGCCAGGCCCTGGCGTACATTTAATGTGTTTCACAGCCTGCAGTCGCCACTATGATGGATGGACACACTTTACGCTCAATCAACTTATAAATAACGGATGTTTTATCATGCTGAATTAAAACATTTGAGAGAGAGAGAGAGAACGTGAGGGGAAGGGGGGTGAAACACATGGAGTTCAGTTCCGTTCTCTGTGTGTGTATGTGTGTGTGTCTGTGTGTTAAAAGGGATTGTGCAAGGTTGTCAACAGGGATGCAAACTGGTGAGGGCCCAAAAAGGTAACACTTTTTTTTGTTGCACTGAAACATGCAAAAGAAATCCCTGCTAGAGGGAAATGCAGGTTTGAACTAATTAAACAAAGAATATGATCTACATGATCAGTCTCTGTGTGTAAAATAAAAGTGGTTAATGTGAACCTAACAGCTAAAACATTTAAAGAAAGCAATTCAATTCTATTTGTTGCCTAGACTTTACTGCATATGACATTCAAGTCTTGAGAATAAACAATACACGAATATTGCAGCTAGCCATAACAGCCTTTATAATAGACCGCTTGTGACCATACACATCTAAATATTTCACTTGGGGAAAAAACATCTTTAAAGTAGGAATAGAATTAAACAAACTGGCATTCTATTTTTGCTCTATTATAGTGGCCACTAAAGTAGACATCGATCAAGTGCACAAGGCTACATGTGTGCAAAAATAACGTTCACTGAGTAAAAAAATATATGTAAACCCCCCTAACACACACACACACACACACACACACGTGTTACTGTCAAATTCAACACAACAAAAGCAATATCTTTGGGCTACACTGCACAATATTACATTGTACACTTTCTGCCTGTGGACATCAGTTCTACAATGTGCCAGCAGAGCATAATACCCTTTGTTGGCAAAGGGAGAAAGAGGGAACGTGTGTGGTGTTCCTTTCACCTCTATAGTGGCATCCATCTTAAGCCAGGCCCAGCTCCAGCTACACTTGATCCCCGTATCCACGTGTTTAGCAAGCTACACCCCATTTTCACCTAATTCTCTCATTCTGAAAATGAACCACATACTGTAGAGGGAAAACAGTTTGTTAGCTAGTTAACATTTCACACAGATTGACAGGGTCCAGTAAGCAACTAACGTGTTGTAACTTTAAGGAAGAGCAATGAGTTGTATAACAGTTAATACTATGGCGAATTGGTTAGGTTACTAACGTTAGCTCATCAAACTTTCCACATGCCAGTTGTTTTTCGGTTACAGCTCATGAAGTATGCTTTCTTCGCCTCAACCCAGTCTCTGTGGTCAGGCTTCTCACCTACCTCTTCGTTATCGCTCAGGAGACGCGCTGTTGTAACTGGCAAACTGCCTTTCCACTCTGTCTTTCCAGAGCGCCCGCTGATGCTGTAACTAGCAAATTGGTTGTCTCTTCCTTCAGTCGCGTACTGCATTCTGTTGGTATGTGAACGATTGGCTGAGGCCTTGGATACAGCCAGTATTGCTCCAAATGCGCATCACTCGTTCGCTTACAACCCCCCCAAACTTTTCTCATCAGATCTACACAAATCACGTAGGTCACCTATTTTGTATTCAAAATAGCGAATTTCGACGAAAGGTGACTAGTTTGCATTCCTATGTCAAGTAACACTAGTTAGCATTCGCTCTCGAAACTACCTTCAACTTCCTTCAAACTGCACACAGACAAAAATAGTATCCATGACTCCCAGAAAGTAGAAAAACATTTTTAAATTGACAAAATCTCGCACTATTAAAGATAACATTTTACCATATTTGGGGGGGAATGCATTGTGCACCAAAACACATTAAATGATTCCTTATTTCCAACAATAAGTTCTCACAACATTTCAAATGGATGGAACTTAAATGTGGTTTTCACGACCAAGTTGCTCTATAAACCTTTTTCTCCCAATTACATACCTCACGGTAAATACGGCCCCCCATTATCTAATCCAATTCCATCATTTTATTTCAAAGTAAGTTCGCTGTCATACGCTGCCCTTCAGATGAGTTGGCCTGGTATTATCACATCTATTTCCAGAAATTAAACAGAGCGCAAGATACAGAATTTCCATCTGATCCTTTGACCATGTACCCATGCCGATCCTGGTGTGCATCTTGGGAAAGAAGTGGGGGGAAGGAATGGGGGTGGGAGTCAGGAGGGGGTTGGAGCGGGGCTCTCCGTTTGGTACAGTAAGAGGTTAAGCTGTAGATGGCAGTCGATTCGGCAGGATAAATCGGCACACATGCTCCGGATCGCACTAGATTTCACACCCCTCCTCATGAGTACTACCATCCACAACTGCATGGAAAGAATGAGGGGTGGGGTGGGCAAGACAGAGAGCGAGGGGGGGGGGACGGACGGACGGACTCCCTCCTATTTGTTTCACCTGCTGCATTCCTTCAGCTTCCATCTAATGGCATTCCCTGGGGTCTGAAGGAATCCTGCAACCACACACTGTAGATATACAACAGGCCTCAGCTATTGTGTTAGCAAGACACAATACCCTCTGGCAAACAGGAGCATACTAAAATCAGATTACACCGGTTTAAGCCGAGCGGTGTGGACTCACAGAGACCAATGCTTTTTATGTGAGGAGTGCTGTTGAACAGCTTCTTACAAATTATATTTGAACATGCTTCTATTCTAGAATCAGTCTTGTATGTTTCTTTTCCATTTCACACAAGCAAAGAGTTTGATTCTCTTAATAAATATTCTGTACTGTGCCAAAAACAGATATTTAAAAAATGATAAAACCATCAATGACAACACAAACCCGAAAGACATTGTGTCAATCTTTTTGGTCTGTCCTCAAAATATGTATTGCTTTTTAGAATGCATTGCTTACATTTATCCGGTTAGCTCTCCTGGAGGAAACTAATTATTTACCAGCTGTTTAAAGAAAATCTGAGCAAGATGAATTGATTAGAGGAAATGGGCCAGTGATCAACACAAGCATTGCAGCCGCTAATAAACGTATCATACTCTTTTTCTCACTCCTCCACCTCCTCAGTCCATAACTAGAGATCTTAGGGCATGGGAATAAATCTATCCAACACTCCAAGTGAACGAACTAGTGGCCCGTCGGATGTTTAGGACACACAAGTCCACTGTAGAGGAGTCACGGAATGACAACAAAACCTCATGTCTGCTAGCATGAGCCCGCCAAGGTGCATTACACAGTCAGAGTTATGGCTGCTCTCCAGATAGAATTCCCCCAAGGGCTACTGCTGAATTCCCTCCAGAGCACGGACGCTTCCTCAGCCACCTTGACATTACTGTAAGGACCAGCTGTGCTTCTGCTGCTGTGCTCACACAATGGAGGGTTGGGTAAATCATGAATGAATGGCTGGATAAATCACTGCAAAGAAGAAAGTTAAATACACAATCTACAAGAGGTGTTGCGTGTCAATGCCTAAAGTAATGACTGTTATGCTACATGGTCATCATTTTAGAAGGTAAAGGATCTAGAGTGCTGTTGATTCTCATTCACTTCAGTTCGTTTAAAGATGTCACCTCTCTCCAGGAAAATATATGCAAGTTGTTGCGCACGGAGAAATTGTTCGTTTTTTAAATTAAAACTTTTGAAAAGGCTCTAGTGTGGGCATTGATTTATCAATGAAACATCTACCAACCAGTCTGACCAAAGATTCAAATGGTTTCACCTCTATTATAAATCAATGACCAGTTTGAGCGGCAGGTAAGACTGTACGGAATAATGCCTTGATCGCACCGTTGCGCAATATGTTATGCAGCATCATCTGGATATGTGGGCAGAAAAACATTCACCATCTGCTACCATTCCCATTAAGCATTCTACACATACAATTTGATTTCGTATCGATAAATCCAACGCATGCACCACACAGGACTCACTGAAACTGCCTCTGCAAAGCAATAGTGCAAGACAAACACAGCGTTCAATTGGAAATGAATGTAGTTCTGGTGTACCAAAACGCTGTGTGATCGAGGAGTAATAGACAACCGCCAGGAAAAACATTCAGTGGAAAGGCCAGTCATCCTCTCATCCCAGCCTCCTACTCTGCGCAAGGCCCTCATTTGAATGTACCAATCAGCCCCGGCTTCATCAGTATTAACCATCTGATACCACTGTATTTAGACATGATGCGTTCTTGATACCCGCCCAGCATTGACAGCAAATCCTCCATGTGTTCAATAAATCGTAGCAGTTAGGTTGGAACGGATTAGTCTCAAGTCACCTAGTAACTATATTATGAGCCGCAGCGTTAAGAGGGATTAATACTAATCTTGGCACTTTTAGTTTACCGTGGGCTGGAGAGTGGGTGGGTCGAGGGGACAACGAACCACCGCGCCCCAGCCAGTCAGCTCCTAAACACAGCAAAAGCACATTAATGAGAGCTTCCACATGCTGCCTCTTTCCATCTGCAGTTAGCAGCCTAGCCAATACACTCTCACTCGGCTAGTATACCGTTTAACCAGTCTGCGGCGCACATTAATAAGTAGAGCAGATTACTGCTAGTCAAGGGTGGAGTTAACATTGTACAGCTGGGAAAAACTCCCAAAAGTGTGTACTAAAACAGATTTTTTTTAAACAGTGTTGACTTAATATAATCCAACAATATGACAAGGAGTTTTTCTTACACCATAACGTACATCAAACCAAGAATGTTCACATTCGATTTCATAACAAAATACATGTACGTTGCGTCCCGTCCAAAGTGTAACGTAGCCTCCACGTGCGGCAGTCCTCTCCATGGCAACGCATGGTGACTTTATACAACAGAGGCTTGGGGGCGGAGGGACATTTCTGTCCAGTGATGCCACATGGGCTCCATAGCGGGGGAAACGAAGCCTATCGGGTTTATCCCCACTGGGGCTCTGAAATACCCCGCTCAGTGACTGGAGATGCCCTGGCTGGCTTAGCGGACTAAAGGCGACAACTGTCATAAATGACTCCCCCATGGGTCCAAATGTCTACGATACTGTAACCAGCTTTCGGTAAACGGAGAGGCCAGGGGCTGGGCCAAGGCCCGAGAGGGCAAGCTTTATGGACACCATCCTGCAGCGAGGCTATTGGCATGGTTCTAGGATCTATGCTCCTTCCTCTGTAGGTGGGGTGTCAGCAGGATAGAGAAACTTAACTCTCCAGTCTTCTCTACAGATACCAGGAAATGCAATCCTTCAAGTTTCCCTCAGCATTTGTGCAGTGGGGCTGTAGAGCAAAAAAACTGAGCCACTATCGCAGTTCACATGGCAGGCCCTTCTAGTGATGTATAAAGTGCACTTCCCTGGGGCTTGCTGTTTGTCATAAAACATCTCTCAGCACATCATTTACCCAAACCGGAGAGGCAAAGGGGGAAAAAAAGGAATACAAACAACTTACAAAAGTGGTGTTTGAGTTTAATACAGAGGCCGTTTGCCAGGAGAGCAGTAATTTTAAACCATGCCGTGTTAAGTGGCTCCTCCAAGATACTGTGGGGTAATATCGAACAGCTGAGCAAATGGGATGGGATCCAGCTAGTGCATTATCTTTATGAATTCATGACAAAATTCTGCTCTGTAAGCGAAGTCGGGCTAGGTGTTTGTAAACAATTGAGGCTGCTCTCACATGAGAAAGTTGAGGAGCAAAAATTTTTATGTAGATCTAACTACTTCCATCCATACGACTTGTGGTCTCTTCTTGCCTCGCTTACCTTCTGCCTTGTCAGCCTCAGTACCGCTTGAGTGAATTCACTACAAGGCACTTGCTTTCATCCATAATACACTAAATACTGACCAAGTCAGAGCCTAGTGTATCAAAACATTCAACATGGTCAAATGGAATCGACCAAGCCTTCAAGTTTATGAAAATAGTTTCAAGTATTTTTTTTTTCTCTCCATACGTTTTATACCACAAAATGCCTTGATCTGGAAAACATGCTTTAGTCAAAAACATAATTGTTGGTTGTTTTCTACTCGGCAAGGGAAAAAAACAGGTTTTTAAGAGTATCTTCTTGCAGATTGAGTTGGAAACATAGTTTAGCTCATCATTTGGATCACAGTGAATGTTGCTTACATTACAGGCTTTACAGGGATTAGCTCCAAACCACTAAATGCAGCTCCCCACAATCTTTTACACTCTTCCACTTGTCCAACTGTAGAAATAAGTGAGAAATTGCGAGTTCTTTTACATCAACATTTTCCAAAGTAGGCTATATCAGGTTAAAAGCATTTAAACCCCGACCAATATTTGGCGAATAAATAGTCTGGGACAAAATAAAGCTTGGTGTTGAACAACATCATCTATTTTCACAACGGCCAAATTGTCTTTCCCATTAAGTGCGTTTTCTGCAGTGCAGAAACCCACCCTGGTCGTTCTGCACACGCAAGGCTGCGCCTATCCGATCAGACTGGCATCACTGCCATGGAATGCTGAAGTCCACATTTTTCCCATTCAACAAGGAAAAACGGCCTTTCAAAACCAATCAGCTAGAAATGTTGCTTTGTTTTTATTTTCGACTGAACTTCCTGGAACCCATTATGGAGCTGTCAGGGATGTATATTTAGCTATGGCAACACAGGGCCTCCTCGCCCCCTTGCGCCATTGGCCATGTCACCTCTGATAAACAGAAAAACAATTGGCAATCCCTTTTGTCACCTTTAAAGAAAATGGATGCGTGTGTCGTGTGAGTCAGACGGTCTGACAGGTCGACAAGAGGTGGGGCATCTCTGTGTACACAACTGCAATGGGCCATTGGCTAGAGGTGCCCTACATCCATTTCTACTCTCCTGCCGTGACAGCGCCTGATACTACATTCGCCCGATGAGTCACTCCCAACTCTCTTGATAAAGGACTGTTTAAGAATAATTGAGTTATCAAAACTAACTATGAAAGTGCCGGTCACAACGTCATTGTCCCTAGAGATGATCCCGCTTCGCCGGCCTAGCATATTGAGACCACTGAACCGGTTGAATCATCTACTATGCAGCTGTACATTAGTGCTCAAGGATGAACAATGGCGTAAATGTTTGACATATAAAAACAGCTGATGATAATGCCAATACATAAACACTGTTCTTGAAATTAATTCAATTACCCCACCAGAGTAAATACTGTTTGAATGATGAGTCAACCACATAACATTGTCACTAACAAATGTCTATTTATCCCAAAATCTGTAAAACTACTATATGATTGCCCAAGCCGCTTAACCATATCACCATATAAAATAATGCAATGAAGAGAAAATGTGAAATATAAAGACATGAGGGTCAGACAACCTTATGGGTGATCCGAGAGCCTTGAGAAAACAAACCCTATATTTCAAGATCTCTCCTTATATCTACCATATACACTGGGTATACCAAACATTAGGAACACCTTCCTAATATTGAGTTTAGAGGAATCTGTGCATTGAGCCCTGGATAAGTTTGACCAATACTTGACTCAACATTAACAGTGCTCCCCACTGGTTCACAAGTTCAGTTCCCCCTGGCCTCGTTGTCTGAGATACAGAGCACCACCAACCCCCCGTCCCTTCTCACCCACACCCCTTCTCCAAAAAAAGACAACACTACTCTGCAAGTGTTCCCAGGTCGTTAATTCAGGGACGGCATTTCACCACTCATAACCTACTGCACTACTGCCAGTTTAGCAGGAATTTTTAACATTTTAAATCAACATGGGCTTATGTGCATAGCTGAGATGGCTGAAGTCTGCCTTGTACATAGAGGTCCTACTCTGACTGAAGAGGGGCTACATAGAGCTGGAGCCACCCACCCCTCTCACACAGGGATTAGACTACAACTGACAAATCTGGATACATTTACCTCACGCTTCTTTTCACGACAGCATCAACACCTTCGTGAGTGTTTTAAGAGGCAAAACAATATAAACATTTTACAAAATCGTGGGAAGTCCAGTTTCCAAAGCAAAACTCGCCTCATCGGTAACTTTAAAATGTCTCAAACTTCACCGCAGTTCAAAAGCCATTTATGAAGGAGATGAGTAGTGAAGGGGGGGGCTCTGTCATCAAGGTGAAGCTTTGTCCAAGACATGAAAGAACCAGGACCACCTTGTCCCTTATGTCCATGTCACAGTCACATCAGTCAGCCAGAGAAGAGCCATGTCGATAAAAAAGGGAGCCAGAGAGAGGGAGGGGTAGACTGGCAGTATTTCGGCAGGTCTATTTTGCTTTCAGACCAATCAACACCTCCTTGTTATCCCAGGTTCTTAGCAGGTCTCCTTGTCAGCTGTGTGGGCCGCTCGGCCCGGCCGGCTCCCTCCCGTCTGCAGGACGGCTTTTGTAATCGGAGGCACTGATCCCCATTCTATTTAAGAAGGATGCGTCAACAGGTTTTTTTTTAAACGCTCACCGCACGTCACCTCTTTTCAATTCAATATTTATGATCCCTGAAACACTGGCAGTTGTGTAATCGTCCCACGCCTGTTCCACCCCTCCCCACCACCTCTCAGCCATTCCCCCAGTCGTCCCACGACAAGACTATCTTGACCCATGTCACCTTTACTGCGCACACTCCTCAAAACCCAGCTGTGACCCCAAAATAGGCTGTCTTTTTAAAATTCCGGGCGTGCAATTGGAAAGTATTGCATTTTGCCAGTGACAAAACAGGAAGGGGGATGACAACTATGGATGAACAAAATAAAGTTGTAATCGAATCTGCTTAGCATGTTCAATGAACAAGGTGGTGATTTTAACCTCCCCCATCACAAACACACACGTTGTCAAAATGTTTGTATCTGTTATTCATCAGTGTCGTGGTACTCGAGACCACATATTGAGTGTCTCGGTCTTTGATACATTGGTACTCAGTCTTGACTAGGTCTCGGACAGTTAGGACTGGTCATTTCTTCCCCAGACCAGCAGAGTAAAAAATAAATAAATGATCAGCTTCTACTCAATCAGCGCATTAAACCGCGTCACCAGGCAATTTATAAATAAATATATTCATACATATATGTTAGACATGTTAACAGACTAAAAAGCTCTGCTACAGCAAGTACAATTTTCAGAGTGAAGTGTTGTCTCATTTGTGTCTGGAGGTAGTTAGCTAGCAAGCTAGCCAACTTTAGCCAGTTAGCTTGGGTGCTAGGTTTGGGACAAGCATGAATTGGCAGGCAAGCAGCAGAAGGATGAGGCGGCTACAATTCCCCATCATTTATCAGGGCAATTTGAACAAACTAGCTGAAAAAGTTAGTATGTTTATCTAATGTGCCTTCATGAGATTTTAGTTCATCTTGCTCTGGCTAGCATTAGTTGTTGATCTTGTTGTTGTTTATGTGCATAACAGAGAGTCAACCTTCTCATGGTTGTTTGGTTAATAGGACTGTACGGCTCCCGAATGTAAGAGGACTCACGTGGTATTTACATATTAGCAGAAATCCATTCAGGTGTATTTTGTGGCTTTTGGCAAATGCGTTCTAATGATCTTAAGTCACGCTGTTGCTACTGCCTGTAAACACACAGTCCAGTTCAAAGTGAAAGATGCCAGGCCCGTGTGGCAAATGGCTTGTTTGTATAAAGGTCTGCTGTTGTGCTGATTGGCTATAGTGCAATGGTCTGTGTAGACTCTGGACCTGGACAAAACAGATGTTTTATTTACGGCAGTGACTATTAATTGTCGAAACGCACAGGCGCTTTCCCACTCTATATTGCAATCAAATTTTCACAAATGCCTTAGTATAGAGTACCAGTCAAAAGTTGACACTAATCATTCCAGGGATTCTTCATTTTGACTATGTTCTACATTGTAGAATAACAGAGAAGACATCAACATAGCCACCCTTAGCCTAGACAGCTTTGCACAATAGTCGCATTCTCTCAACCAGCTTCATGAGGTAGTCACCTGGAATTAATTTCAATTAACAGGTGTGCCTTATAAAAAGTTAATTTGTGGAATTGATTTCCTTCTTAATACATTTAAGCCAATAACATGTGACAACGTAGGGGTGGTATACAGAAAATAGCTCTATTTCGTAAAAGACCAAGTCCATATTATGGCAAGAACTGCAAATAAGCAAAGAGAAATGACAATCCATTACTTTAAGACATGAAGGTCAGTCAATCCGGAAAAGTTTCTTCAGGTGCAGTAGCAAAAACCATCAAGCGCTATGATGAAACTGGCTCTAATGAGGACCACCACAGGAAAGGAAGACCCAGAGTTACCTCTGCTGCAGAGGACAAGTTCATTAGAGTTAACTGCACCTCAGATTGCAGCCCAAATAAATGCTTCACAGAGTTCAAGTAAGACATCTCCACATCCACTGTTCAGAGGAGACTGCGTGAATCAGGCCTTCATGGTCGAATTGCTGCAAAGAAACCACCACTAAAAGGACACCATTAAGGAGAAGACTTGCTTGGGCCAAGAAACACGAGCAATGGACATTAGACTGGTGGAAATCTGTCCTTTCTCAAATTTGAGATTTTTGGTTCCAATCACCGTGTCTTTGTGAGATGCAGAGTAGGTGAACAGATGATCTCTGCATGTGTGGTTCCCACCATGAAGCATAGAGGAGGTGTGAGGGTGCTTTGCTGGTGACATTGTGATTTATTTGGAATTCAAGACACACTTAACCAGCATGGCTACCGCAGCGATACACCATTCCATCTGGTTTGCACTTAGTGGGACTAGCATCGGGACAAAGACCCAAAATACACCTCCAGGCTGTGTCTATTTCTTTCCAAGAAGGAGAATGATGGAGTGCTGCATCAGATGACCTGGCCTCCACAATCCCCCAAACTCAACCCAATTGAAATGGTTTGGGATGAGTTGAACCGCAATGTGAAGGAAAAGCAGCCAACAAGTGCTCAGCATATGTGGGAACTCCTTCAAGACTGTTGGAAAAGCATTCCAGGTAAAGCTGTTTAAGAGAATGCCAAGAGTGTGCAAAGCTGTCATCAAGGAAAAGGGTGGCTACTTTCAAAAATATCAAATATATTATGATTCATTTAACACTTTTTCAGTTACTATATGATTCCATATGTGTTATTTCATAGTTTTGATTTCTTCACTATTATTCTACAACATACAAAATGTTAAGAAATAAACACAGGAATGAAGGCGGCGCACAATTGGCCCAGCATCATCCGGGGTAGGCCGTCATTGTAAATAAGAATTTGATATTAACTGACTTGCCTAGTTAAATAAAGGATAAATAAATTAAATAACTAAATGAGTAGGTGTCCAAATGTTTCACTTGTACTGTAAGTAGTCAGTACTTACAGTACTCGAAATTGAGCTCAGGTGCATCCTGTTTCCATTGATCATCCTTGAGATGTTTCTACAACTTGATTGGAGTCCACCTGTGGTAATTTCAATTGACTGGACATGATTTGGAAAGGTACACATCTGTCTGTATAAGGTCCCACAGTTGACAGTGCATGTCAGGCAAAAAAACAAGCCATGAGTTCCAAGTAATTGTCTGTAGAGCTCTGAGACAAGATTTTGTTGAGGCACAGATTTGGGGAAGGGTACCAAAACATTTCTGCAGCATTGAAGGTCCCCAAGAACATAGAGGCCTCCATTTTTATTAAATGGAGGCAGTTTGGAACCACCAATATCCTTCCTAGAGCTTGCCGCACGGCCAAAGTGAGCAAACGGGGGCTCGGGAGAGGTGAAGTTCGAGTCATGCGTCTTCCGAAACATGACCTTCCTAACCGCTCTTCTTAACACCCGCCCGCTTAACCAGGAAGCCAGCTGCACCAACTTGTCGGAGGAAACACCCGCAGGCGCCCGGCCCACCACAAGGAGTCACTAGAATGCAATGAGCATTCGTTGCTCTCCCAGCCAAATCCTCCCCTAACCTGAACAATGCTGGGCCAATTGTGTGCCCCCCTATGGGACTCTCGGTCATGGCCGGTTGCGACACAGCCTTGGATCGAACCCAGGTCTGTAGTGACACCTAAAACACTGCGCTGCAGTGCCTTAGACCACTCCGCCACTCAGGGAGGCCCCTTCAGTTTTTTATTTTAATAAATTAGCAAACATTTCTAAAAACCTGTTTTTGCTTTGTCATTATGGGGTATTGTGTGTGGATTGAGGACATTTTTTAAAATCCATTTTAGAATAAGGCTGTAACATAACAAAATGTGGAAATAGTTAAGGGGTCTGAATCCTTACGAAGGTACTGTATCTACAATACAAAATCCATGTCTACATGTATGTACGGTTCTTGTCTTATGTGTATCTGAGCCTGTGTGTGTGGTCTCTTCACAGTTCCCGCTGTTCGATAAGGTGTATTTATCGGATTCTACTGCTTGCATTAGTTACCTGATGTGGAATAGAGTCCCATGTAGCCTTGACTCTATGTACTACTGTGCGCCTCCCATAGTCTGCTCTTGACTTGGGGATTGTGAAGAGACCTCTGATGACATGTCTTGTGGGTATGCATGGGTGTGTGAGTTGTATGCTAGTAGTTTAAACAAACACATCGGTGCATTCAGCATGTCAACACTTCTTACAAAAAGAAGTAGTGATGAAGTCAATCTCACTCCCACTTTGAGCCATGAGAGATGAACATGCATATTATTGATGTTAGCTCTCATATACATTTAAGGGCAGACGTGCTGCCCTGTTCTGAGCCAAAAAAACTCAGCAGCAAGATACAGAAAAATAGTCATCAGGGGCCTCTCGAGTGGCGCAGCAGTCTAAGGGGCTTTACTTTGCTCATCGCGCTCTAGCAACTCCTAGTGGCGGTACGGGCGCCTGCAGGGTGACTTCAGGTCGCTAGTTGAACAGTGTTTCCTCTGACAAATTGGTGTGGCTGGCTTCCGGATTAAGCGGGCAGGTGTTAAGAAGCGCGGTTTGGCGGGTCATATTTCGTAGGACGCATGACTTGACCTATGCCTCTCCCGAGCCCGTTGGGGAGTTGTAGCGATGAGACAAGTTCGTAATCACGAAGTTGGGGAGAAAATGGGTGGGGGAAAATTACAAAAATAATCATAAAATTGTTGTCTCTTCTGGGAACTGTACTAGGTGTTCCAAAAGCATCAAAACAGGAACTTACCAAGTGTTCCATTTTTATTGAAAAAAAATATGAAAAAATGTGTACTTTAAATTATTACAATAGAATTCAGGGATTGGGAAGAAATGTAGACATTTTGTGGGGAATTCTATGTATCAATGTGTGTGTGAGAATCACAGTTGGAAGCTGATGCACACAGCAATGCTTACCTAATTGGATATGCGTTTTAGAATGTTCGTGGTCACAGGGCCCTTATGGGGCATGAAATAACAAGCAGCTGTGTGTGGTGAGACTGCATGTGTGTGTGCGCGCGAATGTGTGTGTGAGGTGGGTCTGTAGGGAGGTTTATTAACACAGTCCATCAAGGTAGTATGGTACTCGTACTGGGACGCCCAAGGCTTAAGAAGTGAGCGCCACACAAGCAAGACAGTGCCTCCTCACAATACTAATATCGGCCCTTATTTTTTACAAAAAAATATATAAAAAATCCCATTCCACCAACCCACAATAGCAGGGCAACTTCCACAGCTAGTCAGGTGTGCAGTTTGAGTTCTCCAGCTTTGCTCCCCTGCTGCGGAGATTATCCTGGCCACTAATGTTACAGACAGTGAATCAGTGGTCCACTGCTTTATTTCTGACTTTCCAACGTACCCTACCCTTCCTGTAAGCAACTTTGG
Organism: Oncorhynchus keta; assembly: GCF_023373465.1. Taxonomy (NCBI): domain Eukaryota; kingdom Metazoa; phylum Chordata; class Actinopteri; order Salmoniformes; family Salmonidae; genus Oncorhynchus; species Oncorhynchus keta. The sequence continues at coordinate 42,951,554 of NC_068422.1, read as the reverse complement.
TGTCCACCAGTCATCAATTGAATGCAATATTTCACATATTCTACTCAACATATCTTCCTACATGAAATGATAGTCTGTCGAAGGTGTTCGGGGTTGAGCCCCTACAATATTTTTCCATGCTGAGACTGTGACAAAGGTTTTACAAAACAGGCATGACCTATAGCAGACCAACTCCATCAGAAGGAAGAGGGAAAACACTAATAGGGGCTATGAAATATGTACTGTCCACATAACAGAATCCCTGATAAAAGCCCCTGGCATCAACATGCTTAGCCTTATGTTGTTTTTTCAGACTGTTAACCATTTTGGCATTACCTGATAACCACAAGGTACTTTTCTGTTGTTCTCCCTACGTGTTAACAATGTACACAACTTAGAGAGACGTGGTTCAATCGAAGGCCATTTTGGAGGAAAAGAAAGCAGACAAGAGATACTCAACTTCTACCAATGTTATTTTTGCTGGAGAAAGCTGGAGGCTAAACCAAATGACCTAAAGATCTAGCTGGTATAATCCAAAGCATTTGCATGGGGGTAAATATTCACCTGGAAGATTGAATAGATCTACTATATAGCCCTATATCATTTGAATCTATACATCAGAAACAGTCAACACTAGAGCCCAGATCCCCTGTTTTACCAAGGCACCCGAGATCTATTGGGACAGTGATGAACTAAAAGGACATTCCAGACACAGAACAGAAATGCAAATCACATCACGCTGGAAAGTGATCTGCTACAGAATGACTAATTAAAAGGTGAAAAAAATGCTGTCTGTGAGGTGCCAACAATACACAGAACATAAACCGCCGCCACGCAAACACAATTCGGGGCCTCCTCTAAAACGGTTTCAGCCTCGTGTCAGGCTATAAATAACGACGCGTTCACATAAACATTGAAAGCAAATACTTGGCACCTCCATTTTCAATACCGGGTCATAGTCAATCTGCTAAATATTGTTCGCCTCAAAGTGGCACCACATGCGGGCCCAGGTTGTTTTTAGACCAGACCTCCAGTGGGGACGGGCGCAGGAAGCAGGTGTTGAAAATGTCCCAAACCCCAGCTTAATACCCACTGCTTTATTCATATTCTCAGTTCCCAGTGTGGAGTCCTTAAAGCATAATTGAACATAAAGCCTATCACCTCCAGGCTGAACAGAGGCAGAGGGGAGGTCCTGCTCGAGATCTGCCCCACAACGGGCCAATTACCACCTCATAAGATTATGCTTAACAGAACATTAAAGCACAATCCAGGCAGCAGACTGGAAAATACTAAATCCTCAGCATTGGTTCACAACTGACCACGTATATTAGGCGGGCCTAGACCTGAACTCAACTGATCCCCTATAGACTCTGTGGGCCATCGGTAAACCTGGAGGATAGAAGACCCTGTAGGTTTGCTTAGACTTTGTCTGTAGCCTATACCCCCCCCCGAAACATATCAATGTTGTTATCTTTACCGGAGTATCATCGACTGTTATGTCATCCTATTTGTCTCTCAGACATAATGCCTGTAGTGGTTAGAAACAGCAGAGAGGGTGAAAATCATATATCTTGTTAAAAATGTATTTCTAACCGGAGCACGCGTGTGTCAGGCCATCATTAATGCAGACGGCAAAAAGGAATTAGCCGGCCATGTTTGCTTATCATACTCTGCACAGCACCTCTCAAAATAAAAGCTGAGCATCGAAGTACATTTCCTTGTCTTTGCCCTTCAATGACCTACATAGGATCTGAACAGTCGCACCAAACAGGTTCAACAGTAAATTGGTAGTTATCGATTGATGTCGACTATTCGGTGACTATAATATTTGTTATTCACATCCCTAGAGACTTATTTTGAAGAACCATTGGTGAACTTGGCAGGACAAGTCATCAACAAGTGCTCCGAGGCAAACTTTCAGGAAGCAATGCTCTACGCCTATCCTCTTCTTTTGCTCAACCAAACGGTGTACCCCTGTCCCCCTCTCTTTTGGGGCTCACAGGGGCTGTTTTGAGCCCGTTTTGCCCTCTGTTCCTGCCAGAACATCCGGATCCTCCAAGCCATCTGCCCCCACAGTCCCAGGCCAATATGATTAATGGCCCTCTGCCGGGACTCTCCATCCACTCAGCACATTGTTGAGAGGCTCTGAAACAGGACAACAGTTGCATCGTCTCTTCACACCGGGCCTAAGCCCTGCCTGTCAGTTCCCGGTTAAAGCACAGTTAACTGGACAGATTTACAGCTACTAACCAGCACTAGGTGACAGCCTGTCTTGGTATAGGACCCCGATTAATCATGCACATTTGATAGGTGCTTTTACAACGAACCAAAGGCCTACTGGCACCAACAATGGCCCACATCCGAAACCCACTGCTCTGCTGGTCAAAAAGTTACCTTGCATACAGTGTCCAAACATAAAATGTCCCATATGACTTTTGTACTGTACTGAAGATTCATATTGTGAAAGGTGTCCAACATTTTGCCATTCCTTTGGCTTGACAGTTAACTGTTAAACTTCCCCAAGCACCCAATAATGAAAGCTTGAGTACTGTTCCTAGAAAAAAGTTTGAACCCTTTCCCCATTCGGACTGGGGCATTAATCCTACGAGGGTGCTAAGCGTTCCACGGTTCCCATGGACAGGAACAAATGAAAAGGTTGGGAGAAGTAGCAGACAGGACACCATCTCTCTAACGGAATCTCCCAGGTCTCAAGTTTTTGGCGCAATGGAAAATAAGTCTTGTTCCTTAAGGGACAGCAGTTGTAAATTCCTTACAGGGTCAAACACCTGCTGTCCTTCAGGTCTGGGCACACACAATGTTTCTCTGTGACATTCACAGTCAAAGAGTAAAAAGTCCCCCCTAACTACAAGTCCCCATTATAGCAGTGGTGAATGAGAATCCACATGCTTTAAAGGGATGGGGATAAGCAAATATATAGGCAACTTCACAGAATGAATTTCAATAGCACACAATCTTATCGCATTGCATTATGGCATGATGGTTGTCTTCAATACTCAAGAAGAGTAGTAACCCTCCCTTATCATAATCTCAGTGGCAAGCCCACAGCGTACTGGGGAAACACCAGGGACATGTAATGAAGTTCTCACAGTGGCTATTCCACAGGGTAAAATGTCTTCATGAGTAAACATATTTGTATACGTGACTGAGCGATATGAATTATGGCTCTTACTTGGCATTTGCCGACTGCATTCTGGCGGTTCAATTGGGTATGATATATGTGCGAATATCAGGTGGCAGAGGAGCGCAGGGGGCCTAAAGGGCACAGTCGGTTCCCACGTGCACAGACTACGGTCCTCAGAGGCCCGGCCACAGCTGCCTGAACACAGCTGTGCAGCTAAGACGGCACACACACTTGACCTTGAACTACGAGTGTGTGTGTGTTTCTACTTATTGATGGACGAGACTGTACAATGGTGGTAGGCATTTCATAAATAAAGTAACACATAAATAACGTTAATCGTTTAATAAAGAAACTAGGAAGAACATTTTTATTTAAAAAATTAAAATAACAAGCAGACCCTGATTTTAGCTTGTTAAGACACTTTATAAAATTATTTTCTGTCGCAAAAAAATGTAATTTCTTCAGCATCCACTTCCCATTTACCATTAAAGGGATGAAATCATCATGAACATGAAGTGTTTTAGACAAAAATAACATGATTCAAACGTGCTCCCTTGCCTAATTTTGCCACTCCTGCCAAAATTGTCTCTGCATTGTCCTTTGCTCAGGGGACAAGGAGGTAATTATTGAAAAGGTCAGTCTGCAAGTGATCAAATCATGGCTACGGCATTCACTCTACGCTTTCACTGCCATGCCCCCTAATATCAACCACTGGTGCCTTTCTGGTGATTCCAGTCAATTAGAGGTGTGCTTGTGAATTTCGTTAGTGTTTGGAAAAAAGAGAAAGAGCTGTCAGTCAAAGGCCGCTCTGGCTTTAGATCTTGTGGGTGTTGGAATCTCAGAACCTGTATTTGTAGGAATAAAAATGAGGGGATTTAGACTGACTGCTTTCTCTGCAGACCTGTCAAATCTGACCTTCGCAGTAAAGGAAAGGGGAGGAAGAAAAAAAAAGATTTAAAGATTTAAAAAGCTGTGTCTGAGACTGACTTGTGCATTACAAAAGGTAGAAAAGATAGACCAAAAAAATACATATCTGAATGAATTGTGTTCACCCTGCTCTTTTGTTTCTTACTCTTTTCTTTCCTACTTCTCAGAGGTATAGTCGACCAATGTATCACCGTTAATATAAATCCACAGAATTATTCAACAGGGGATTGAGACAGATCTCTCTGTTTGATGTTAAACATAGATCATTTATAGAATACATCACTTCTCTGCCAATGTCAGGGGAGAGCTCTGATTGAATTTACACATCAAAACAATGCTTTGCATTTTTGGATGTTGTAAAACATCCACTGCCTATGGCTTCAATGGGCAGATATGGACAGCTCAACGTAATAGGCATTACCAAATTTGTCACAGGGCCAATTTGTCGCTATTAGTTACTTGTTTGTAATTCCAGTGTAGTGCGGGGATTACCCAACACATATCCACATGGTTATCCCTGTCATCACTGGTCTACTTACTGACCCAGATGTTCAATGACTAGTGGACAGCACTGGCAAACCATAACTCGAAAACCATGAGGCAATAAGGCAGACAAGGTTTCGAACCAGGCTTTGGAGTGAATATAGAACATTCAAATTTAACATGTAAATATGATCTACAATGACAGCTGAAGAAACTTAGAAAATGGCATACCCAAAAACAGCCAATAGCAACAAAATTGTATTTTTGTTACAGTAGTACTAATGACCTTTGGTAGACTAACTGCAATATTTGCGTTTTTATACACTACCGTTCAAAAGTTTGAGGTCACTTAGAAAAGTCCTTGTTTTCAAAGAAAAGCACATTTTTTGTCCATTAAAATAACAAATTGATCAGAAATACAGCGTAGACATTGTTAATGTTGTAAATTACTATTGTAAAAGGAATATCTGCATAATATAAAGGAATATCTACATAGGCGTCCATTATCAGCAACCATCACTCCTGTGTTCCAGTGGCACGTTGTGTTAACTAATCCAAGTTTATAATTTTAAAAGGGTAATTGAGCATTAGAAAACCTTTTTGCAATTATGTTAGCATAGCTGAAAACTGCTGTGCTCATTAAAGAAGCAATAAAACTGGTCTTCTTTAGACTAGTTGAGTAACTGGAGCATCAGCATTTGTGGGTTTCATTACAGGCTCAAAATGACCAGAAACAAAGACCTTTCTTCTGAAACTCGTCAGTCTATTGTTGTTCTGAGAAATGAAGGCTATTCCTTGCGAGATATTGGCAAGAAACGTAAGATCTCGTGCAACGCTGTGGTCTTCTCCCGTCACAGAAGAGAGCAAACTGGATTTAACCAGAATAGAAAGAGTGGGAGGCCCCGGTGCACAACTGAGCAAGGGGACAAGTACATTAGAGTGTCTAGTTTGAGAAACAGATGCCTCACAAGTCCTCAACTGGCAGCTTCATTAAAGAGTACCCGCAAAACACCAATCTCAACATCAACAGTGAAGCGGCGACTCTGGGATGCTGGCCTTCTAGGCAGAGTTGCAAAGAAAAAGCCATATCTCATAAAAGTCATGCTGTGATTTATTAGTGTTTGTATGATATATATTAAACAAAAAGGGGGAAAGTCTACCCTTTCATTGTTTGCAAACAAGCAGTTAAAATCTAAAAGCCGTAGATGCAGATTGCAAATCTGTAGAAAGCACTCAATTATATGGGTCTAATGAGCTTAGTGATGGAAGATTAAGCATCAAAAACATCCCTTCTCAAGGAGATACAAGGCCTACTTCCTCTGGGGAAAAGAGAAGAGTGTGACGTGGTAAGGTGGGGTGGCAGAGGGGATTTGCATGGCATATGCCACTGGTCCAGGCTACATAACCGTGTCCTCAGTTTGAAATAAAGAGAAACCCTCTTTCCAGAAGTTGTAGGGGGGAAAATTTTAGAAAGAGAGACAACACTTCCTTTCCCAGAACAATTTATAGCTCTGCTTGACAAGACTCCCTGCTATATTTACCCAACTTAAAATTGCAGATGATATACTTCCAGCTGCATTGTGCCATGGCACATGGCCCTGTCAATCACGCTAGGAGAACAGAACCTTTAACAACGGGGAGAAAGTGGCTGAGAAACCTTTCAGTACTAATCCACATTTTGTTCACTGGTTGCTTTTGTTGTTAGAGGAGCTAAGATACACAGTGTGAATGGAATTACTGGGCTTTCATTAAGCAGACAGCTGGGCCACTACAGCCCACCCGGAAGAATTCGTACAGAAATATTGGTTGGGCGGGTGTGGTGGCAGGGGACTTAGCTTGTGTTTGTGTTGCCGCAAAACAAAAACACATTGATCAGTCTGTCAAATACAGAGTTGGGCTTTGGCCTGGTTATGTGATCTGCTTTTATTTAGGCTTTCATCGTTCACCAGGACATGGACATACCATGTCAGAGAGCCAAATATGCACAAGATTGGGGGTTAAGGGAGGCAATAACAAGCTTTTAACCCCCCTAATGTTTGCCCATTGCAAATTTCATATCAAACCTCATGAGTACCAAAAAAAAAGAACTATAATCAAGTCAGTCTGCTCAAACTCAAATGGAAGTCACAACATGGGATAACCAAAAAAAAAATGTGTCCATTAGAATATTCCAGAAAGGCAACTTGAGCTAAACTACTTCTGTAAACTAACTGGCAACCAAGAGAATACATCAGTTACCTCTTCAGAATCAAAGCAGATAAACATAATATAACACTTGTTCCCCCAATGCTAGCTGTGGACTACTAACAAGGCCTTTGGTGTTCGGAGAGGGGTTGGGGGGGGGATGAAAAAGCGTGGCAGATTCCTCCCAGGCCCCTGGCCCAGCCGTGCCTGTCCATCTCGAGGCAGTGGCATTCCCTGGAGGATGCGCTACGCCTGGAGGGGGCTGAGACCATGGCTGCAGGGTCCATGTGTTCCATCTCTCCACTAGCTGCTACTGTGGCTGGGGATGGGGCTGCCAGGAATCCCATTGCACAAGCATGACAGCACAAAGACTTGACCGCAGAGTTAGCTCACCCGGTGACCATCAACTAGCACCCCTCCATTAAAACGCACAACAGAGCCACTCCAAATGATCAATCACAACAGACGGTGATAGAGGGCCAGGGGGTGGCGGTCAGCGGATCTAGTGGGGTTGTTGCATGCGAACCCTATATGGCACTAGAGATAACCATAAACGTTTACTAGAGATACAATTGGCTGACGTTAATTTTTTAATAACTTTAAAACGCAACTTGCCATCCCATGCCTTAAAAAGTAAATTAGAGTAGGGAAAACTAAATCACTTCTAGACAAGTGATCTCAGGACAGCCAAAATAACCAGATTCCAAGTATTTTCTATGTCAAGTATTTCCAAACTATAAACCAAAGATGTGACTTTCCTAACTAAACTCAGCAAAAAAAGAAACGTCCTCTCACTGTCAACTGCATTTATTTTCAGCAAACTTAACATGTGTAAATATTTGTATGAACATAAGATTCAACAACTGAGACAAACTGAACAAGTTCCACAGACATGTGACTAACAGAAATGGAATAATGTGTTCCTGAACAAAGGGGGGGATCAAAAGTAACAGTCAGTATCTGGTGTGGCCCCCAGCTGCATTAAGTACTGCAGTGCATCTCCTCCTCATGGACTGCATCAGATTTGAGATGTTACCCCACTCTTCCACCAAGGCACCTGCAGGTTCTCTGACATTTCTGGGGGGGAATGGCCCTAGCCCTCACCCTCCGATCCAACACGTCCCAGACATGCTCAATGAGATTGAAATCCGGGTTCTTCGCTGGCCATGGCAGAACACTGACATTCCTGTCTTGCAGGAAATCGTGCACAGAACGAGCAGTATGGCTGGTGGCATTGTCATGCTGGAGGGTCATGTCAAGATGAGCCTGCAGGAAGGGTACCACATGAGAGGATGTCGTCTTCCCTGTAACGCACAGCATTAAGATTGCTTGCAATGACAACAAGCTCAGTCCGATGATGCTGTGACACACCACCCCAGACCATGGCGGGCCCTCCACCTCCAAATCGATCCCGCTCCAGAGTACAGGCCTTGGTTTAATGCTCATTCCTTCGATGATAAAAGCGAATCCGACCATCACCCCAGGTGAGACAAACCCGCGACTCGTCAGTGAAGAGCACTTTTTGTCAGTCCTGTCTGGTCCAGCGACGGTGGGTTTGTGCCCGTAGGCAACGTTGTTGCCAGTGATGTCTGGTGAGGACCTGCCATACAACAGGCCTACAAGCCCTCAGTCCAGCCTCTCTCAGCCTCTTGCGGACAGTCTGAGCACTGAGGGATTGTGTATTCCTGGTGTAACTCGAGCAGTTGTTGTTGCCATCCTGTGCCTGTCCCGCAGGTGTGATGTTCGGATGTACCGATCCTGTGCAGGTGTTGCTACATGTGGTCTGCCACTGCGAGGACGATCAGCTGTCCGTCCTGTCTCCCTGAACCGCTGTCTTAGGCATCTCACAGTACAGACATTGCAATGTATTGCCCTGGCCACATCTGCAGTCCTCATGCCTCCTTACAGCATGCCTAAGACACGTTCATGCAGATGAGCAGGGACCCTGGGCATCTTTCTTTTGGTGTTTTTCAGAGTCAGTAGAAAGGCCTCTTTAGTGTTCTAAGTTCATAACTGACTTTAATTGCCTACAGTCTGTAAGCTGTTAGTGTCTTAACGACCGTTCCACATGTGCATGTTCATTAATTGTTTATGGCTCATGGAACACGCATGGGAAACAGTGTTTAAACCCTTTACAATAAAGTTTGGTGAAGTTATTTGGATTTTATGAATTATCTTTGAAAGACGGGGTCCTGAAAAAAGGGCGTTTCTTTTTTTGCTGCGTTTATGAATTAATGAAGAGAGATGAGTAAAGCCACACATACACCACTCACAGTGCATGAACAGACTTGCATGGCTGCCACCTGCTGACCTTATCCATGAGACTAAATTACAAACACACCTGTACTTGGTAGGCCCTCTAGAGCACCTTGAACAGAGGACGTCATACAACATTTTGTGTCTTATCCATCGCTCAACATATTTGTAAAAAAACAGATTGTTGAAAGTGTAAACATGTTCTTACTCAATTGACCTGGTAAAACAGGGGTTTAAATTAAAATACACAAAAAAAACATTGCTCCATTAAGATTCAGGATGCCAAGACTTGAATTTACATTAGGATAACTTAGACGAGAGAAAAGTGAAATGTAAAGACTTAGCAAAAAAAAAATGAAGGTCATGTCCTCTAATTCTGCCAAGAAACCTCAGATGTCACTGTAGTGGAATAGGCAGTGGACTCAAATAGGCAGTGGACTAGAATAACCAACCTAGTAATGTGAAACAACCTCCTTTACTCAGCAAAGTGTATGAGATTAAACATTTTCATATGCATCATGTTGGCACCAAAGCAAAATGGCATCATGGAATGTTTGTTGCCAACATGAAGGATAGTTTGCCAAACTCCATAGGCCTATACCTCTGGACAAGGTTTATTCCACCAGCATAGTATATCAAGACGAGCAGGATCGGACGGAGCGAACACGTGCTGAGGATGCCTAAAGAAAGTTGCTCTCAGATGAACACCTACAGGAAAGCACAAGCGAGGCAGGCCAAAGAACGTGACAATGGACAGTGGTGGCTGAGCTGGAAGAGAGGAGTCTCATGGGACAGGGCACCAACTGCGGCCTAAGACTCCAGTTGAAGATTGTTGCGGCATTATGTCCAACCCGGAATAAAGAGGACTAAGAATTAAAGTATAAAACATTTTTATGTCTGAGTACAAGGAGAAAATTGCCCTGTAGAGGAAATATATTTGATAGTAATAGTACATAAGTATGGTCACAGCCAAAACCCATCAAAGAAACATAACTAATGTGAAGGGATGAATGCTCTTCTTAAATTCAAGGAAATCCAACACAGAGTATATTCAATTTTTTACTGAATTGAGTGTTGTGAGAAGAACTCAGGAGGTACCAGTGTCTTGAAGTGTTGAGCATCTTCCCCTCCTTGAGCAGAGAAGAACACTTGCACAACTTAGCGTAACATTTACCTTCGCCGTCTTGTTCATAATGAGGCACTTGGATAAAAGACGAACAAACAGTGATATCGTTTCAAATGGGACTTCTGAAAATGATTAAGCTGAGTAGTCCCCCGCAGTAAGACATTGGGAGAGATAATATTGACAAACTTGAAAGGCCAGCCCATTTCTCTGTGGAAATCTGCTGCACACCTGATTAAATATGTTCTTACTCTTCAGGCAGGAGAAGGCACTTTGTGATAATCTGAATGTGTTTAGCCTCATGGTCCCGACTGACTGAGGTTTATTCATGTAATGTATTGGCGGAGGGAAAATTGAAAATATGGCTTTCATTTTAAGCTGGTCTTCTTCCATGGACAATGGCAATGATAGTCGTTCTAGTATAACAAACAATTGCTATAAACTTCATATACTTTCATGTGTTATCATCTCCTCTGTATCTGCATAATAATGTAAGTATGAAATGCTGTTGGGGAGGAATTAAGAGAGAAAAGATTTGCAAAGAGGGCTAGTCAGGAATTAGTAAACGAGACTGCAAGTATCTATTTGCGTGTGGGATGACAATTTAGAGATAGGGACTTACCTTAGATATCCACTAATATTCTGTAGTTCTATAGAAAAAAAAGGCCAAATATACACTGCACCATGTACTGTGCTTGCCATTATAAGGTTATTACCTTTCATATTGTTGAGAATCTCTTTCAGGTGGCTGAAACCGTTAAGCAATGGATCTTGTTCCTCATCCTGTACAACAATAAAACAAACAGTACTGGCATCAACAAAAACTCAAGCATGCGAGGACATTGAAGCTCAAAGTGAAACTACTCCATTCAAATGCTGTAGATTTTACCAAATTAACACATTGCCTACAATTTTAACGCAATTACTTTTTTCTATACTCAGAGTAGCTGCCGATGTAGACTTATGGTATTAAAGAATTTATGATGATTAGGCCTTAACACTACACACACACAAAAACATTAATGGCAGCACTAGGAAAACTATTTCTGCATATCTCTTCTTTTTAATCTTCCTTCCTCTTGTACCAAGTCTGAAACACTCATTCCTTGAGCAGGTAGTTCGACAATTAAAAAGGCTCAACTAAACTGTTGTCTTATATGAACCTAAGCCTTGATTGAGAAATACTATTGTGTTACAAAAATGGTCTTTAACAAGACAAAACAACTTACCAAAGGAGTATGGGTATTCCACCTTGAATTCCTCTTGATGGCACCTACAACAGTACAGATCTCCCCTTGGACAATGTATATACTCTTGTCCACCATCCTGATACTTGAAAAGACAAAAAAAAATGGATATACATTTTCAGTAGGCTTACTTCTTACTAAAGCAAGTAAATTAATTCATGTCAAATTGCTTGGTAGTCAAGGACCAGCCAGTCAATGGAACTGTCTTAACTGAAATATTTTATCCTACAGCTAAAATCATCATAAAGCAGCTGTTCTCTGGACACCGCCTCAGACAAAAATCGGGCAAGCCGAACATTGGTAATATTTGAATAGCAGTTTCTCCATGTACCTTAAAATGGTTGGATGAACCGTTAAGCAGGCCAGAGAAAGGTACTGTAGAAAGATAATATTGTGTGTCTGCAGGGAAATGTTATTTGACTATTGAGACAGAGGAGGTCATACGGAGGCAGCATTCTGTTCAAATTCATGATAAGCAGATTCAAAATAATAAGAGATGAATGGTACAGGGTGGTTCGAGTGCTGAAATGCAAGCATTGATAGGCTTAGACTCAGGTGACTTAAATGCAAACAGAAATGTATTATCACTTGTTTCAAAAGTGTTAACTCTCTGTCACAACACATTTAGTGAGGATATAGCAGATTGTGTGGCTCAGTAGAAGAACATAAGATTTGCTTTGGTCCTCCAAGGTCTGACTTCACACATAGAGCCATTGCTTGAATCCAAATATGGGCCTGAAGTTGTAAGAATGTAGGTAGCTAGATTATTTAATTTAAATGTAAAATAGACCATACAGCGTACAGTTGCTATTGATATGTGGCTTAGGCCATCACCTGTGGCTTAGGCCATTTCCACATTGTGATGTGCTTCTGCCTGACTTTAAAATGTAAATTAATATTTTGTGTCACTGACCTACACAAAATATCCCATAATGTCAAAGTGGAATGATGTTTTTAGAGATGTTTAAAAATGAAATGCTGAAATGTATTATGTAATTGTTATCGCAAGCCTAATAAGTTGCATGGACTCAGTGTATGCAATAATGGCATTTAACATGATTATTGAATGACTTCCTCAAATTTGTAACCCACACATACAACTACCTTTAAGGTCCCTCAGTCGAGCAGTGAATTTCAAACACAGAATCAACCACAAAGACCAGCAAGGTTTTCCAATGCCTCACAAAGGGCACCTGGGTAAAAATATAAAAGCAGACATTGAATATCCCTGAGCGTAGTGAAGTTACTAATTACACTTTGGATGGTGTATCAATAAACCTAGTCACTAGAAATATACAAGCGCTCTTCCAAGTCAGTTGACGGAGAGGATGGAAACCGCTCAGGAATTTCACCATGAGGAAATTGGTGACTTTAAAACAGTTAGAGTTAAATTGCTGTGAGATAACAGAGGATTGATCCAACAACATTGTAGTTACTCCACAATACTAACCTAAACGACAGAGTGAAAAGAAGTAAGCCTGTACATTATACAAAGTTTCCTTAACATGCATCCTGCTTCAAATAAGGCACTAAAGTAAAACAGCGAAATTTGTGGCATAGAAATTCACTTTATGTTTGGGGCAAATCCATCATCACCGAGTACCACTTTATATTTTCAAGTTTGGTGGTGGCTTTGTCATGTTATTGGTATGCTTGTCATCAGCATTTAAAGGATAAAAATAAACTGAATAAAGCTAAGCACAGGCAAAAACCTTGAAGAAAACCTGGTTTAGTCTGCTTTCCAACAGACACTGGGAGACAAATTCACCTAAAATACAAGGCCAAATATAAACTGTTGAATGAAAACACTGAATGTTCCTGATGGACTAGTTGTAGTTGACTTAAATCAATGTGTTGTACTAATGTATTTTCTGTTATGGAAAACTATAGTTACACTTCCCTGTTCACTCCATTGAAGCAAAAAAACACTTGCCTTTCAATATAAAAATGCAACCCCCATCAATATACAGCAGGACTCACCTGCTCCTGCTTTCTCCCGTTGTGCTTTTTACAAACAAGCACGTGATTAGCTCAACTGTTCTGGGGAACTACGGTAAGCTTCATAATGTGATAGGAGATTAAGCAGATTGTGTTCTTCAATTCACCTAACATATTGCACAAGTTGACTGCAGGTATTTACTTAAAAAGGTAGCTACAAATATTCAAATGTGTTGAAAAACTTCAAATAAATCATTTCAACGGTATGGAAAACCCATATAGTGGCAATTTCCAAATATCCCGGTATACAGTATAAACAGTATACTGCCCAAGCCTAGTTTTAAACCATTTCACCTGCGTTTTATATTGAAAGTCAGCTGTTTTTGCTTCAATAGAGTGATATGGGGTGTGCAACCATAATTTTTCTTCAGGCAAAATACATTAGTGCAGGGCTCTCCAGCCCTGTTCCTGGAGAGATACCATCCTGTATTGTAGGTTTTTGCTCCAACTCGAGTTGTAACTAACCTGAATCAGCTTATCAACAGCTAATTATTAGAATCAGGTGTGATAGATTTGGGTTGAAGTGAAAATTTACAGGACAGTAGCTCTCCAGGAAGAGGGTTGGAGAGTCCTGCATCAGTGCAACACATTCGTCAGAAAAAAAATGTTTTCATCAGATAACAGAAGAGCAAAGCTATTTGGCGTAAGTAAATTAGCTTACAATGAGAAAGGTATTTTTTTTTTAAACTTTGGAAAAACTACACCCGAGGAAAGTAAAAGAGAAAAGTAGCCCACACATCAGTCAGAGGCTGTCTTCATGATCTAATGAGGAAGGCAAAGATATTTCATCTGAGTGGAGAAGTGCAACTGAAGCACGAAGTCTATTTTTACATCCATTGAGAATGTTCAAATACGTTGAGGAATTATTGTCAATCTTTCCAACTGTTGCTTTTTCAATAACCACTTAGCGTGAAAAGGAAAAATGTAATGCTCTGATCCAGTGGAATACAATAGGCCTACCTGATTACTTCTTATCCCTTGCGCAAATAGACTAAAGCGGTGTCTGTCCCGAGCTCACTGGCAAGGGAAACTGAGGGCCCATAATATGTTGTACAATGTAGCAAGGAGCTTCAGGCTGGACCCAAGATAATAGTTGATACAATGTTTAAAGTTTGGCTACATGGCCTGTCCACAACAACGTGATTTTAAGGACATTTGTTTTTTTATTTTAATTTTATTTATTTTTAAAATCGGGTTATTTTCTACCTGTAGGCTGCAATGTTGTTATCATTTGTTGGCTTTGTAGGCAATATTATTTTACGTTTCTATCATTTTCATTTAGATAGAATTTTGATGATTAACCATATGACAATGATTTTGCGATACAAAGACTATATAAAATAAGTGAAACTGTTCCACAAAAATGTGCATTTTAAAACCATAACTGGCATGCAGATCGGTAAATTGGCATTCCACATGAGAAAGTTTGCCGACTCCTCGTGTAGCCTATTACGGGCCACTTCAGGAGAGTAATGGAAGAATCTGAGCGAGTGGTAGGAAGATGGTCAGGAAGGTAGAATTTTTTTTCTTCTTCTGGTAATCTATTATCTCTGGCTCCCTAGAGTCATGTGTGTCTTATTTCATCAAACAGTGAGCTTAACGCATCAGACAAGCTCAATGCATATATAGTTGATTTTATTAAGACATAGGGTGTCTATAACAGTGCATTTGGAAAGTATTCAGACCCCTTGACATTTATGTTACAGCCTTATTCTAAAATTGATCAAATAGTTATGTTTAAAAAAAATACCCCATAATGACAAAGCAAAGAGGTTTTTAGAATTTTTAGCAAATGTAACAAATAGAAAACTGAAATATCACATTAACAAAACTATTCAGACCCATTACTCAGTACTATGTTGAAGTATTCATGGCAGCGATTACAGTCGAGTCTTCTTGGGTATGACGCTACAAGCTTGGCACACCTGTATTTGGGGAGTTTCTCCCATTCTTCTCTGCAGATCCTCTTAATCTCTGTCAGGTTGGATGGAGAGCGTCGCTGCACAGCTATTTTCAGGTCTCTCCAGAGATGTTCGATTGGGTTCAAGTCCGGGCTCTGGCTGGGCTACTCAAGGACATTGAGACGTGTCCCGAAGCCACTCCTGTGTTGTCTTGACTGTGTGCTTAGGGTCGTTGTCCTGTGAGGAGGTGAACCTTCGCCCAAGTCTGAGGAGCTGAGCGCTCTGGAGCAGGTTTTCATCAAGGATCTCTATACTTTGCTCTGTTCATCTTTCCCTCGATCCTGACTAATCTACCAGGACCTGCCACTGAGAAAAATGCCAGCAGCATCATGCTGCCACCACTATGCTTCACCGCAGGGACGGTGCCAGGTTTCCTCCAGATGTGACACTTGGCATTCTGAACAAAGAGTTCAATCTTGGTTTCATCAGACCAGAGAATCTTGTTTCTCAAGGTCAAAGTCATTGTCATGTGCCTTTCACTGAGGAGTGGCTTCCATCTGGCAACTCTACCATGAAGGCCTGAAAAAAAGCTGCAGAGAAGGTTGTATTCCGGAAGGTTCTCCCATCTCCACAGAGGAACTCTGGAGCTCTGTCAGAGTGACCATCGGGTTCTTGAACACCTCCCTGACCAAGGCCCTTCCCCCCCGATTGCTCAGTTTGGCCGGGCGGCAAGCTCAAACTTCATCCATTTAAGAATGGGGCGGCAGCTAGCCTAGTGGATAGGCCAGTAACTGAAAGGTTGCTGGATCGAATCCCCGAGCTGACAAGGTAAAAAATCTGTTGTTCTGCCCCTGAACAAAGCAGTTAACCCACTGTTCCCTGGTAGGCTGTCACTGAAATAAGAATTTGTTCTTAAAACCTGTTGGGGCTAGGGGGCAGCATTTTCACTTTTGGATGAAAGGCGAGCCCAGAGTAAACTGCCTCCTACTCTTTCCCAGATGGGAATATATGCATATTATTATTACTGGTGAATAGAAAACTCTGAAGTTTCTAAAACGGTTTGAATTATGTCTGTGAGTATAACAGAACTCATATGGCAGACAAAAACCTGAGAAGAAATCCAAACAGGAAGTGAGAACTCAATTTTGAAAACAGTGCCATTTGATGTCCATCTTAAATATGGATGAGCGTGCACTTCCTGGGACTTCCACAAGATGTCACCGTCTTTAGATTCTGGTTGTATGATTCTACTATAAAGGATGGGCTCATAATAGCTCTTTGAGTGGGTGGTCTGGCAGAAAGCCCCTGTCTCATTGCGCGCGGTCACGAGAGAGTGTTCTTGCGTTCTAATTCCCGCTCAGCCCAGTCAAAACTGTTCGCTGCTCTGGCCCCCCAATGGTGGAACAAACAGCGGAGTCAATCACCACCTTCCGGAGACACCTGAAACCCCACCTCTTTAAGGAATACCTAGGATAGGATAAAGTAATCCTTCTCACCCCCCCCTAAAGATTTAGATGCACTATTGTAAAGTGGCTGTTCCACTGGATGTCATAAGGTGAATGCACCAATTTGTCGCTCTGGATAAGAGCGTCTGCTAAATGACTTAAATGTAATGTAAATGTAATTCGTTTCTTCAGACAATGAAATTCTCCGGTTGGTACCTTATTGCTGATTCATGTTTAAAATATCCTAAATATGGATTGCATACATCATTTGACTTGTTTCTACGACCTGTAACGGAACTGAGTTTTTGTCTGGAGAAATTGCTCGTGCTTTTTGAGGATTGAATGCTGGGCTGAACATGCTAACAAGTGGCTAAATGATGGGTTTTTTGAAACTTTATGGAACAAATCAGTCATTTATTGTCGAACTGGGATTCCTGGAACTGCCTTCTGATGAATATTCAGAGGTAAGTGAATATTTAGTGTTTTTTGTAGCTTCTGTTGATGCCAAAATGGCGGCTATTTCTTTAGCTTCTGAGCGCCGTTCTCAGATTATTCTTTTTCCGTAAAGTTTTTTATTTTTTTTATCTGACGGCGGTTGCATAGAGGATACGTTTATCTTTAATTCTGTGAATAACACTTGCATCTTTTATCAATATTTATTGTGAGTATTTCTGCAAAATCACCGGATGTTTTGGAATCAAATCATTACTGCACGTAACGCACCAATATAATATGCACATTATCGAACAAAACACACAATACATGTATAACATGATGTCCTATGAGTGTCATCTGATGGAGATAAAAGGTTAGTGATTCATTTTATCTATATTTATGCTTTTGTGACTGAAAAATCGCTGTGTGTGTTTTTTAATTTGGTGGTCATCTAAAATAAGTGTTTTCGCTGTAAAACATTTTAAAAATCGGACACGATGGGTAGATTAACAAGATGTTTATCTTTCATTTGCTGTATTGGACTTGTTAATGTGTGAAAGTTAAATATTTCTAAAGAATATTTTTTTAAGCTGAATGTGAGGGGGTGTTCCCCTTAGGGAACTCATTGTGCCCCCTAGCCCCAACAGGCCAAGTTAAATAAAGGTTCATTTTAAAAAATGGTCAAGAATGGAGGCCACTGTTTACTTGGGGATCTTCAATCCTGCAGACATTTTTTGGAAACCTTCCCCAGTTCTGTGCCTCGACACAATCCTGTCTCGGAGCTCTACAGACAATTTCTTCGACCACATGGTTTGGTTATTGCTCTGGCATGCACTGTCAAATGTGGGACCTTATATACAGGTGTGTGCCCTACCAAATCATGTCCAATCAAATGAATTTACCCACAGGTGCAATTAAGTTGTAGAAACAATGGAAACAGGATGCACCCAAGCTCAATTTCGAGTCTCAGAGCAATTTTTGTCAGAGACAGCCCTAGAAGCCAAGCAGAATTTACAATAAGAAGCATTTTATATCTGTTACAAAACGCAGAAAGATATTTTTTCTGCATTCTCTCTTTCATTTTCTAAGTGAAAAACGCAAAATCCTGCATTAATGCGATGATTTTGACATGAAGCTTTAAAATGCTAACATACAGTTGAAGTCGGAAGTTTACATACACTTAGGTTGGTGTCATTAAAACTAGTTTTTCAACCACTCCACAAAATGCTTGTTAACAAACTATAGTTTTAGCAAGTCGGTTAGGACATCTTCTTTGTGCATGACACGTCATTTTTCAGAAAATTCCAGAAAATGATGTCATGGCTTTAGAAGCTTCTGATAGGCTAATTGACATCATTTGAGTCTATTGGAGACATACCTGTGGATGTATTTCAAGGCCTACCTTCAAACTCTGTGCCTCGTTGCTGGACATCATGGACAAATCAAAAGAAAATCAGCCAAGACCTCAGAAAATACATTGTAGACCTCTTAAGTCTGGTTCATCCTTGGGAGCAAATCCAAACGCCTGAAGGTAACACGTTCATCTGAATAAACAATAGTATGCAAGTATAAACACCATGGGACCACGCAGCAGTCATACAGCTCAGGAAGGAGACGCGTTCCGTCTCCTAGAGATGAACGTACTTTGGTGCGAAAAGTGCAAATCAATCCAAGAACAGCAAAGGACCTTGTGAAGATGCTGGAGGAAGCAGGTACAAAAGTATCTATATCCAGAGGAAAACGAGTCCTATATCAAAATAACCTGAAAGGCCACACAACAAGGAAGAAGCCACTGCTCCAAAATCGCAATAAAAAAGCCAGACTACGGTTTGCAACTGCACATGGGGAAAAAGATCATACTTTTTGGAGAAACGTCCTCTGGTCTGATGAAACAAAAAAATAACTATTTGACCATAATGACCATTAAGCTTGCAAGCCGAAGAACACCGAAGCCGAAGAACACCATCCCAACCATGAAGCACGGGGGTGGAAGCATCATGTTGTGGTGGTGCTCTGCTGCAGGAGGGACTGGTGCACTTCACAAAATAGATGGCTGCATGAGGAAATAAAATTATGTGGATATATTGAAGTAACCTCTCAAGACATCAGTCAGGAAGTTAAAGCTAGGTCGCAAATGAGTCTTCCAAAAGGACAATTACCCCAAGCATACTTCCAAAGTTGACTTAAGGACAACAAAGTCAAGGTATTGGAGTGGCCATCACAAAGCCCTGACCTCAATCCCATAGAAAAGCTGTGGGCAGAACTGAAGAAGCATGTGAGAGCAAAGAGGCCTACAAACCTGACTCAGTTACACCAGCTCTGTCAGGCGGAATGGTCCAAAATTCACCCAACTTATTGTGGGAAGCTTGTGGAAGGCTACCCAAAACGTTTGACCCAAGTTAAACAATTTAAATGCAATGCTACCAAATACCAATTGAGTGTATGTAAGCTTCTGACCCACTGGGAATGTGGTGAAAGAAAAAAGCTGAAATAAATCACTACTATTATTCGGACATTTCACATGCTTAAAATAAAGTGGTGATCCTAACTGACATAAGACAGGGAATTTTTACTAGGATTAAATTTCAGGAATTGTGAAAAACTGAGTTTAAATGTATTTGGCTACGGTGAATGTAAACTTCCGACTTCAACTGTTGGTACCAATGACTTGCATTGGATTTGTGCCACAAATGCTAAAAAGTTAGCATTTGAAACAGTAGACAAACCAAAGTATGGATTGCCATCATATCCTGTCCATAGACTGCTTAGAAGGTAAAGAAACCAATGTAATTTTGTAATTTGAGTAAACTATCCCTTAAACATTGTTCCAGGTGATCTTAAAAAGAAAGAAAAACACCTGGAACAGCATCATCTAGTGGTCTGAACCAGGTAATATTTGGAAGTATCAACTTCAATTACTAATTTCTATTAATAGAAAAAAAACATTTACCAAATTCACTGAGAATGCAATACATAGGATGAAAAAACAACACTCCAAGCCGCAGCTCCATACTACTTGTCAGACACAGAGATCTGATACTATAAACTCGTTGTTGGGGGGGGTCCGTGGGTGGCTTTGACCATATCTTTGGATTCCTCATGTCTAACTCATGCCAGGTGTGGCATATCAAGAAGCTGATTAAACAGCATGATCATTACAAAAGTCTGGAATAAAGCCCTTTTGGGTGGGCCTGGCACTAAACAATATTGCAGGAATGCAAATTGTATCAATTTCAGAACAATCAGAGATGGTGGTGTCAAAATAATATTGTGCTTAATGAGGTAGAACAACCCATTTACCATTAAAAACCCAATACTACTACAATTGCAAAACACTTTAGGGAAGAGTGGGGTAAGATGAGCCATTTTATTTTATATTCAGCATCACTCCTTCAAGGGAAATATAGCATTTTTTCTAACAAAGATATCTACATATATTTCAGGATGTAATGGAGTGGGCACCAACTGGTTGAAAGCGATTAACTTGTCGATCACCAAACATTTCTGTAAATGGTAAAGCCTTGCATTCCTATTATTTTTCTTTTTTCGCGCTGCTGGCGGTAGGTGCACTTGATTCAGCATCTCTAGCGCTGGGAAGGCAGTGTTCCCATTTTGAACCATTTCATGTGTCTGAAGTTAGAACCCCGCCTAACCGGCAGGCCCAGAGAGCAAGTCAAGTGCACCTATAGGCCCACCACTGGCCAATCAGATAGCTCAGATCACCCTCTCTGCACAGTTTCCTGGCACCATAGACACAGTTGATAATGTGAGAGTTCAAAATCATGACGGGAGAGACTCAACGAATACAGCAAAGACCAGCTGTTTTTATGACTAAGTTCATGTTTAAGTTGATAATCAGCACTGTCAACACTTTTGTTCAACAGTTTTATAAGCCATAAAATGCACACTCCATACTTCCACTTACATTACAAGCAGCACTGCAGCAGCAATTGAATGAGTACAGCAAAGTGTCGATAAGCTTGTGTTGTTGATAATGAGGAATATTTCACTGTCTCTGGTCATAAGAGTAACAACATGATTTGGTGCATGAGGCAGTAATAATGCCGTGCTGGAAGACTGGGTCCCCTTTTCTTAGCGGAGGGAGGAAGAATGGAGGGAAGGCGAGTCGGATGAGAGGCAGCCTCACCACTGCTCCCTCCCCTCAGCCTGACCATCAGATGCAGGCCATCAGTGCAGTAAAAATAAATATGCTCACCCAGCGTTGCCTAACAAATTATTACAAAAACTGTATAAATATTATTTCAAAGTGGGTCTGAGAAAAACATTGGCAGGATTTATGTTGCATAGTCTTACGCTTTTTTAAGTCATGTTTAAAAAAAGATCTGAGCGGTAGATCTCCGCTTGCATTTTGACTCAAAAAAGGTTGGTGACCACCGATGTAGTGTATCCCTGGAAATAAACAGAATATAAAACATTAATTTTGAAAACATAGTTTGTCCGAAAAAAGTGGTCTCTTGGCACAATTTAGTTGAGTGGCGGGACAGGATAAGTTAAGCCGCCTACAGATGTCTATACTGAACTAAATAGTACCTCCACCTTTTTAAAACACTAGCTAGGTTTCCATACAATTGGCAACAGATTTTCATTAGAATATTTTTTTTAATGCATTTTGCCATCCAATTGACTTGTTGCGGATAGAAGTCTGTGTGTGATGACATGGTGCACATAAAACTTCTGCAGTTAAATTCCCTTGTACCAGATAAAACATACAAGTTAAATGGTTTTACATCCCTCTACTGATGGTTGTAACAAAAAAATGCATTATATAGCTTATGTCCCCACTCTGGTATTGGCACATGCGCATTAAACAGTTCAAAACTGTTTGTGCATATATTATGACATTAACACTTTTTGTTTGTTTTGGCCTTGGGCAAGGGTTTATTCGGCACAACTTTTTTTTGTTGAGGAAAGCCATGTACGGAAGCTACAGTCCTTCATCCGTGAAAGAGTCAACTGCAGAGATTCTTCAATCAAGTTTTGTTGTCATTCAACGATAAAGGACTTGTTTTTATGCTAATTGTGTTCACTTGAGAAATTCTGCACCAAACATTCTAGTTAGATGTAAAAATTGAATGACTAAGATTTCCTCGGCAAAATAGTCCAAATTAATGACAGATTTCTTGAGTTATTTTATATTCATTCAGACTATTTTGGGGAAGTGTATAAAGGCTTTTGCATCTCAGTACTATCGCTTTTTTCTCGTTGAAGTATGCGAGCACACTCATTCAGTTCGCATAACCGAGTTTGGCTAGGCAACAAAGATGCATAATCATCTGGCCAAGTGCATAAAGTTCCCTCAGCGCTCACAACAAGCAACCTCTGACAAAAGTTCCTCTACTTCTATTTGAGGTGAAAATAATGAATCAGACACCTTATCGATAGCAAAAGCTCAAGGTCCTCCTGGAATCAGGTCTTTTTGACTCAATGGACAATGGAGGAACATAGACAGATATGCTGATGAATATCTTGCTTGAACTGTGTATGCAACTGGTTCACCTCTGATGCTCACAGGCAATGTGTTTTGGAAGAGATTTCTGAATGTTCTAAGCCCAGCATACACCCCTCCAACCAAACATGCTTTATCTACTCATTTGCTGGATGCAGAGTCCAACATAGTTCAAGTGAAGGTCAAGCAAATCATAGAAAAAGCAGACAATAATGCAGTCATCTCTGATGGGTGGTCGAATGTTCGTGGGCAAGGAATAATTACCTACATCATCTCCACCCCTCAACCAGTATTCTACAAGAACACAGAAGGGACAGACATACTGGTCTACACACTGCAGATGAGCTGAAGGCAGTCATCAATGACCTTGGACCACAGAAGGTATTTGCACTGGAAACAGACAATGCTGCGAACATGAAGGCTGCTTGGTCTAAAGTGGAGGAGCCCTACTCTCACATCACATCCATTGGCTGTGCTGCTCATGCATTGAATCTGCTCCTCAAGGATATCATGGCACTGAAAACAATGGATACACTCTACAAGAGAGCCAAGGAAATGGTTAAGTATGTGAAGGGTCATCAAGTTATAGCAGTAATCTACCTCACCAGGCAAAGTAAGAAGAATAAGAGCACCGCATTGAAGCTGCCCAGCAACACCCGTTGGGGTAGGGTTGACATCATGTTTAACACTCTCCTGGAGGGGAGGGAGTCCAAAAAAATGGCCATATCAGTCTGCCGATATGGACAACCCCATCAAGAGGATCCTCCTGGATCAAGTATTTTGGGAGAGAGTGGTAAGCAGCCTGAAACCTATAGCAGTAGCCATTGCACGGATTGAGGGAGACAATGCCATCCTGTCTGATGTTCACTCTGCTTGCAGACGTAAAAGAAGTAGGTACTGCCCTGCCCACATCACTGTTGCTCCAAGCAGAGGAAATTGCAGTTCTCAAATGCATCAAAAAGCATGAAGACTCCTGCCTGAAGGCCATACACACGGCAGCGTACATGTTGGACCCCAAGTATGCTGGCAAGAGCATCCTGTCTGGTGCAGATATCAACAAGGCCTATGGTGTCATCACTACCGTGTCTCGCCACCTTGGCCTGGATAAGGGCATGGTTCTTGGCAGTCTGGCGAAGTACATGTCCAAGCAAGGGCTTTGGGAAGGCGATGCAATATGGCAGTCGCGCCAACATATCTCATTAGCCACCTGGTGGAAGGGACTTGGTGGATCTGAGGCTCTTCCCCCTGCTGCTTACATCATCCTCCAAATCCAACCAACATCAGACGCCTCAGAGCGCAACTGGTCCTTGTTTGGGAACACACACACCAAAGTGCACAACAGGCTGACCAATACATGGGTTGAAAAATAGTTGGCCAATAGGGCAAATGAGGATTTTTGAGCATGACAACGAGCCATCCTCAACAAGGTTGGAAAGTGACAGTGTAGATGAGGCATCAGAGTCTGATGTTCAAGATGTTCAAGAAGTGGACAATGAGGAGGTCCAGGGAGAAGACATGGAAGCCTGAGAGGAAGACAACCAAAGATTTAGTTTCTGGACTGTCATTTGGGGATCAATCAATATTCCATTTTGTTGATCAGCGAAATCATCCCATGTGAAGAGTCAACTCATTTAATTAAAGTTAAATTCGTAACTAAATTGTTTTTTAAAATGTCTTTTGGAAGGATTTAATCATTTGCAATTATGTCTACTTATGATAAGGTAAATATATCCAATGCAAAAAACATCTACATTTAAATTGATTTAATATTAATTTGTTTTTATTCCCGGTAATTCCCACGGAAAGTTTCCACCTCTGAATATTCCCCAAAATGGTCAACCCTACTTATGACGGAAAATCACTTCTGGACATCTGAACAGCAATTATTCAACTCGAAATGGACAAAGATATTTTTCTTTAACGAGTCCCGACGAAGGATATACGGCTTTCTCGGGAACGGGGCCAAATCCCCATCATTTGCAAAGACGGAGAACAGGGTTCTGGAGGTCAGGCTGCCTTTGAAAATTCATAGACAAGTGAGTAAACCCCCTCTACCATAAGTCCTATTAGCCAACGTGCAATCATTGGATAACAAAATGGATGAGCGCCGATCAAGGATATCCTATAAACGAGACATTAAAAACTGTAATACCTTACGTTTCATCGAGTCGTGGCTGAACGACATGGATAACATACTACTGGTGGGGTACTCGGTCCAGTTGCCTCCAGTAAGACGAGGGGTGACATCTAATATTAAGTCTAAAGGTTTTGCTCGCCTGAGGTTGAGTCTCTCATGATAAGCTGTGGACCACACTATTTACCAACCAAGAGTTTATCTATATTCTTCATAGCGGTCTACATACCATCACAAACCGATGCTGGCACTAAGACCACAATCAATCAACAGCCAAAAGTTAAGAATGACACAAATATAGATTTTCATAAAGTCTGCTGCCTCAGTTTGTACAATGGCAATTTGCATATACTGCAGAATGTTATGAAGAGTGGTCAGATGAATTGCAATTAATTGCTAAGTCCCTCTTTGCCATGCAAATGAACTGAATCCCAATAAAACATTTCCACTGCATTTCAGCCCTGCCACAAAAGGACCAGCTGACATCATGTCAGTGATTCTCTCGTTACACAGGTGCGAGTGTTGACGAGGACAAGGCTGGAGATCACTCTGTCATGCTGATTGAGTTCGAATAACAGACTGGAAGCTTCAAAATGAGGGTGGTGCTTGGAATCATTGTTATTCCTCTGTCAATCATGGTTATGAGCCGTCATCATTGCTTTGCACAAAAAGGGCTTCAAAGGCAAGGATATTGCTGCCAGTAAGATTGCACCTAAATCAACCATTTATTGGATCATCAAGAACTTTAAGGAGAGCGGTTCAATTGTTGTGAAAAAGGCTTCAGGGAGCCCAAGTAAGTCCAGCAAGCGCCAGGACCGTCTCCTAAAGTTGATTCAGCTGCGGGATCGGGGCACCACAGTATAGAGCTTGCTCAGGAATAGCAGCATACAGCTGTGAGTGCAGCAGACAGGTGTGAGTGCATCTGCACGCAGTGAGGCGTAGACCTTTGGAGGACTGCTGAGGACTGGGGTAAAGTCATTTTCTCTGATGAATCCCCTTTCCGATTATTTGCAGCATCCGGGAAAAAGCTTGTCCAGAGAAGACAAGGTGGGCGCTACCATCAGTCATGTGTCATGCCAACAGTAAAGCATCCTGAAACCATTCATGTGTGGGGTTGCTTCTCAGACAAGGGAGTGGGCTCACTCCTAAGAACACAGCCATGAATAAAGAATGGTACCAACACATCCTCCGAGACAACTTCTCCCAACCATCCAGGAACAGTTTGGTGACGAACAATGCCTTTTCCAGCATGATGGAGCACCTTGCAATAAGACAAAAGTGATAACTAAGTGGCTTAGGGAACAAAACATTATTTTGGGTACATGGCAAGGAAACTCCACAGACCTTAATCCCATTGAGAACTTGTGGTCAATCCTCAAGAGAATTCTGACAAACTCCAAGAATTGATTATGCAAGAATGGGCTGCCAGAAGTTAATTGACAGCATGCCAGGGCAGATTGCAGAGGTCTTGAAAAAGAAGTGACAACATTGCAAATATTGACTATTTTCATCAACTTCATGTCATTGTCAATAAAAGCCTTTGACACTTGTGAAATTCTTGTAATTATACTTCAGTATTCCATAGTAACATCTGACAATAATATCTAAAGATCCTGAAGACTTTGTGGAAATTAATATTTGTCATTCTCAAAACTTTTGGCCACGACTGTATAAGCATAAGCAAACAGGAAAACAATCATCTAGAGGCGGCGCTCCTAGTGTCTCGGGACTTTAATACAGGGAAATTTAAATCAGTTGTCCCTAATAGCAACCAGCATGTTAAATGTTCAACCAGAGGGGAAAAAAAGTCTAGACCACCTTTACTCCACACACAGAGACACGTACAAAGCTCTCCCTCAGTGACCATACGTACATACCCCAACCAGAAGCCATGGATTACAGGCAACATCCACACTGAGCTAAAGGGTAGAGCTGACGCTTTCAAGGAGTAGGACGCTAACCCGGAAGCTTTTAAGAAATCCCGCTATGCCCTCCGACGAACCATCAAACAGGCAAAGCGTCAATACAGGACTAAGATTGAATCCTACTACACCGGCTCTGACGCTCTTCAGATGTGGCAGGGCTTGAAAACTATTAAGGACTACAAAGGGAAGCACTGCCGCGAGCTGCCCAGTGATGCAAGTCTACCATACGAGCTAAATAACTTCTATACTCGCGTCAATGCTAGCAACACTGAAGCATGCATGAGAGCATCAGCTGTTCCAGAAAACTGTGTGATCACGCTCTCCATAGCCAATGTGAGTAAGATCTTTAAACAGGATAACATTCACAAGGCGAGACGGATTACCAGGACGTGTACTCCGAGCATGCGCTGACCAACTGGCAAGTGTCTTCACTGAAATTTTCAACCTGTCCCTGACCGAGTCTGTAATACCAACATGTTTCAAGCAGACCACCATAGACCCTGTGCCCAAGAACACCAAGGTAACCTGCCTAAATGACTACAGACTCATAGCAATCACATCCGTAGCCATTTAGTGCTTTGAAAGTCTGGTCATGGCTCACAACACCCTTATCACAGAAACCCTAGACCCACTCCAATTTGCATACCACCCCAACAGAGCCACAGATGATCCAAGCTCTATTGCACTCCACACTGTCCTTTCACACCTGGACAAAGGGAACACCTTCATGAGAATGCTATTCATTGACTAAAGCTCAGCGTTCAACACCAAAGCTCATTACTGAGCTAAGGACCCTGGAGCTAAACACCTCCCTCTGCAACTGGATCCTGTACTTCCTGACGGGCCACCCCCAGTTGGTAAGGGTAGGTAAAAACATCTGCCATTCTGATCCTCAACACAGGGGCCCCTCAGGTGCGTGCCCAGTCAACCTCCTGTACTCCCTGTTCACCCACGACTGTATAGCCAAGTACGACTCCAACACCATCAAGTTTTTTCCGATGACACAACTGATCACTGACAACGATGAGACAGCCTATGGGGAGGTCAGAGAGCTGGAAGTGTGGTGCCAGGGTAACAACCTCTCCCTCAACGTGAGCAAGACAAAGAGGATGATTGTGGACTACAGAAAAAGGAGGACCGAGCACGCCCCCATTCTCATCGATGAGGCTGTAATGGAGCAGGTTGAGAGCTTCAAGTTCCTTGGTGTCCACATCACCAACAAACTATCATGGTCCAAACACACCAAGACAGTCATGAAGAGGGCACAACAATGCCTATTCCCTCTCGGGAGACTGAAAAGATTTGGCATGGATCCCCAGATCCTCAAAATTATACAGCTGCACCGTCGAGAGCATCCTGACGGGTGGCATAACAGCCTGGTATGGCAACTGCTCAGCCTCTGACCGCAAGGCACTACAGAGGGTAGTGCGTACGGCCCAGTACATCACTGGGGCCAAACTTCCTGCCATCCAGGACCTCTATACCAGGCGGTGTCGGAGGAAGGCCCCAAAACTTACCAATGCCCCCAAACAATTGCCAAGGACTCCAACCACCCTAGTCATAGACTGTTCTCTCTGCTACCACATGGCAAGCGGTACCGGAGCGCTAAGTTTAGATCAAAAGGGCTTCTTAATAAGGATCGGACACTTTTTTTAATTTTTGTCTAAAATGACACCCAAATCTAACTGCCTGTAGCTCAGGACCTGAAGCAAGGATATGCATATTCTTGATGCCATTTCAAAGGAAACACACTGAAGTTTGTGGAAATGTGAAATTAATGTAGGAGAATATAACATTACATCTGGTAAAAGATAAGATTTTTCTTTGTGTTTTCTTGTGTTTGTTTTTTCATCATCTTCGAAATGCAAGATTAAGGTCACCCTATTATTCCAGTTTAGGCACAATTTAGATTTTGGCGACTAGATGGCAGCAGTGTATGTGCAAAGTTTTAGACTGGTCCAATGAACCATTGTATTTCTGTTCAAAATGTTGTATCAAGACTGTCCAAATGTGCCTAATTGATCTATTAATACATTTTAAGTTCATAAATGTGCACTTTCCTCAAAAAATAGCATGGTATTATTTCACTGTAATAGCTACTGTAAATTGGACAGTGCAGTTAGATTAACAATAATTTAAGCTTTGTATAGCTTACAGCTAGTTATTTTATTGTTGCTCCTTAATTTTCTATTTTATTTTTGTTCAACTGCATTGTTGGTTAAGAGCTTGCAAGTAAGCATTTCGCTGTAAGGTTGTTTTATTTTCCGCATGTGATAAAAATGTATTTGATTTGTCTAGCGTATTTTGTTCTGTTGAAAGTCAAACAAATTTGCTGTTTCCATCAGGCCTGTTGTGACATTTTTTTATCCAACATGTACTTTACTCACGGAAAAAGGTTGCATGGAAACCTTGTTACTGTCTATCTTTATTTCCCCAAACCCAATTCAACACAATTCCAATCACTGTCTTTTAAGCATTTTAACAATACTTCATACTAGAGGTCGACCGATTAATCGGAATGGCCGATTATTTAGGGACGATTTCAAGTTTTCATAACAATCGGGAAATCTGTATTTTTGGACCCCGATTTAGCCTTTTTTTTTTTTACAACTTTATTTAACGAGGCAAGTCAGTTAAGAACACATTCTTATTTTCAATGACGGCCTAGGAACGGTGGGTTAACTGCCTTGTTCAGGGGCAGAACAACAGATTATTACCTTGTTAGCTCAGGGATTCAATCCTGCAAACTTATGGTTAACTAGTCCAACGCTCTAACCACCTGCCTCACAAGGAGCCTGCCCGTTATGCGAATGCAGTAAGAAGCCAAGGTAAGTTGCTAGCTAGCATTAAACTTGTCTTATAAAAAACAATCAATCAATCATAATCACTAGTTATAATTACACATGGTTGATGATATTACTAGTTTATCTAGCGTGTCCTGCGTTGCATATAATCGATGCGGTTTGCATTCGCGAAAAAGGACTGTCATTGCTCCAACGTGTGCCTAACCATAAACGTCAATGCCTTTTTTTAAATCAATACACAGAAGTATATATTTTTAAACCTGCATATTTAGCTAAAAGAAAGGTTAGCAGGCAATATTATCCAGGTGAAATTGTGTCACTTCTCTTGCGTTCATTGCACGCAGAGTCAGGGTATATGCAACAGTTTGGGCCACCTGGCTCATTGCAAACTAATTTGCCAGAATTTTACATAATTATGACATAACATTGAAGGTTGTGCAATGTAACAGCAATTTAGCAATTTAGACTTAGGGATGCCATCCGTTAGATAAAATACGGAATGGTTCCGTATTTCACTGAAAGAATAAACGTTTTGTTTTTGAAATTATAGTTTCCGGAGTTGACCATATTAATGACCTAAGGCTCGTATTTCTGTGTGTTATTATGTTACAATTAAGTCTATGATTTGATAGAGCAGTCTGACTGAGCGATGGTAGGCACCAGCAGGCTCATAAGCATTCGTTCAAACAGCACTTTAGTGCGTTTTGCAAGCAGCTCTTCGCAATGCTTCAAGCATTGCGCTGTTTATGACTTCAAGCCTATCAACTCCCGAGATTAGGCTGGTGTAACCGATGTGAAATGGCTAGCTAGTTAGCAGGGTGAGCACTAATAGCGTTTCAAACGTCACTCGCTCTGAGACTTGGAGTAGTTGTTCCCCTTGTTCTGCATGGGTAACACTGCTTCGAGGGTGGCTGTTGTCGATGTGTTCCTGGTTCGAGGCCAGGTAGCGGTGAGGAGTGGGATGGAAGCTATATTGTTACACTGGCAATACTAAAGTACCTATAAGAACATCCAATAGTCAAAGGTAAATTAAATACAAATCGTATAGAGAGAAATAGTCCTATAATTCCTATAATAAACTACAAACTAAAACTTCTTACCTGGGAATATTGAAAACTCACGACCAGCTTTCATATGTTCTCATGTTCTGAGCAAGGAACTTAAACTTTAGCTTTCTTACATGGCACATATTGCATTTTTACTTTCTTCTCAAACACTTTGTTTTTGCATTATTTAAACCAAATTGAACATGTTTCAATATTTATTTGAGGCTAAATTGATTTTATTGATGTATTAAGTTAAAATAAGTGTTCATTCAGTATTGTTGTAATTGTAATTTTTACAAATACATTTTAAAAAGTTGTCCAATCGGTATCGGCGTTGAAAAATCCTAATCGGTCGACCTCTACTTCATACACATTTTCTAAAAGAGAACTGATTCTGTATACTGGTCGTTAGGGTGGGATTGGCATGGGTTGTGGGGGTCCGTGGGTTGCTTTTGCCAATTTTTGGGGATTACCCCATGTCTTACTCATTAGTAGGAAGACGTTTGCTCCAAATCGGATGTTGGGTACAATATTTATTGAATATTATCTGAAATCCTATAACTTAAAATGGCCAATTTGAGTGCAATCAATTAGCTTCATTTCTGAGATAAAACTAGATTTCAACTAAATAAAAAGTTTCAGGACTACCAATCTTAACCATTTCAGTACAGAGGATTCCAGAACAATCTGAGACGGTGGGTGGCATGGCTTGCTGAAATGACATGGACCGACTCTAGTAGCCTTTCGGGATAATTCAACCAACTTCTACATTTGGGCTTTCCAAATGCTCTTTGTGACTGACCACCTGCCAAAGTGGCTGGTGAAACAGGGCTCTACAGTGCGACCATTTTACTCACATACACGCCTAAATGTTTTGCTGTGCGACATGGAATTTCTATTTAGGAGCAACAGTGCACCTACAAAATTAAGGATTCTAGTTTTAATCATGTTGCTAAATTTCTTTGTGTGCACCTACATTTTTCAACTAAGGCACATATGTGCTCTTTGTAAAAAATAAAAAATGTCAGCCATATGAAAGACAGTCTTAGCCGCCAATGCCAAAATCCACCCGCATTTGGTGAGTGTTACTTTTTCCACCCTGGTCCCATGAATTGAATGGGATTTGTGCCACAAATGCTAAAACGTCAACATGTGGAAACAATGCAAGGACAATTCATACTTAGTTGCCGTCATATCTTGTCCAAAGACTATTACAGGGTAAGGAAACCAATGTGTCAGTTAATAATTTAGGTGAACTATCCCTTTAACACATCTATGGCCCAATTGATAACCGAGCAGCAATATTGCAAGCAAGCTAAATTAGCTACTCAGCTAGTCAGGTACAGGCCTGGCATCTGATGATTAGCAAGGATAGTCCAGATAACTAGCTGACTAAGTAATTAAGGCCTGCATGTTGGGATTATCACTTGATTTTCAACATGAACAGACAGCAGAATGTCAACCAAGAATATTCCTAATACTGCAGGTGATTTAAATTATAACACCAATCATGTGATGAATCATACAGGTTGGCAAAGTAGATAAAGTAACGTTCATTGGATTGACACCAATGACGTTACAATGTAGCTAGCTAGTTGAAGTAGCTAGCTATCTACATAAGACAGCTAACGTTAGCTACATAAGTGGCTTGCTGTATAATTCAATAGCGAGCTAACTGTCATGACCAACGATTTAGCTGGCATTAACTCGTTTTTCTTGGTGAGACAGATAACGTTAGTAACTTAGCTACTTTATCACGCTAACGTAGTTAGGCTCAGTCATACATGACAGGTCGGCTAGCTAGTTATGCCCTAGTTTACATCGTTGACAACACATAGCGTCGGTGTGAAATTAGCCGTTACTGGGTTTTTGAAGCATCAGCTAGCAAACTAACATTGCACACAACTTTTTGGATCAAACAGAACTGCGAAAATACCCTACCTGTTAGGAGTTCCAAGATGGAGTCCTGTGCAATTTCAATTGATAAGCTAACTGCCCAACAGTGATGACCAAGAATCATTTACAAGACATAGGAAAACTACTATATTTTGACATTCCAGTACGTGAGACACATTCAAACCAAAAACTATTAATTCAAAAGGTAGCTATATGGTTCCTAATATACACAAATTAAACACATAAACCGGCCGACAATCTGTACTTAGTAAACACACTACGTGGAAAAGCTGGGTCTTCACAACCGAACATGCTGCACTGCCACTGGAATGGTTTGACAGCTCTCTAGGCCAATCGGGTTTGACTGCTCGGTAAACCAATCAATCTCGATTAAATATAATTATTTTAGCAAAACAATATCGATTCACTTGAAGATATGGGAGATTTTTTTTTTACGTTTACCATAATTAGTTATATAAATTTATGTTGATCCATAAGCTACTTTTTTCAGCGAATCCCAGTCACAACAGAACTGAAATCGATTAATCAAAATGGGCAGGACTTAACAGTAAGCGGCACGGTTGATTGAGTGTTCGCGATAACGAAAGCATGATGGTCAACATCCATGGCATTGCAAAAGACTGGAGCACTGGTCAGTTTTTAAAATCTTTGACTGCAGACTAGGCTACATCTCTGCAACCTGATGTAAACAACATTACAAGCTGTTCATTGTAGCCTATGTTTCCAGTACATGTTTGCTTCACCTGTTGATACACATGTATGAAGGTTTTCGTTTAATTTTGTTTCATACAAAATACCGGCTCTGTTTGTGGGCTCATCATTAAAAAAATAAAAATTATTTCGGGAGCCAATGTTTCCTTATGCATTTATGGGTGTGCTATTCTTTAGAATCATAACCATTAAGGCACTGTTGTTGGAATAGTGATTTCCATAATGGCTGATGAATCAATAGATAGACCTATTGAAGGTATATGGAGGGAAAACATTATGTGAAATATCTCAATTAAAATGTAGCCTATATTGCAGCATAAACTTTCATTTTTGTAGAAAATAAAAGCATTTATGTTTCTACATGTCATGTAAAGATCTTGTGGGGTTTTCTATAACTTAGCAAAATGGAATGTACAGTATATCAAAGCCCTTATCGCTCTGTGTGATATCAGTGGCCTATTTATTCAACATATAACCTGAAATTTGTATTTCTTTGTGTTTAAAACATGCAGCGGTACCTCCTTACAATCAAAGCCCTTTATTTGCCCATTTGCAAAGTGTTTGATCACCTGTGGGGTTTGTAATTACAACATTTCATCTGCAAATAAAGGAACGTCATAGACACACCAACCCTACTGAGGCAATAACAAGACAGATATCTTTATGGATGTCAGTCATACACCTGTACATACATGACATTTGTTGTATGCTCAACCAACAGGTTATATTTTGTACAAATTGTTGTGAACATCTGTCAAAATAGTAAAAATAAACACCTGGAACCTTGATGATAATATTTAATCTACAAAACTAAAATTGTTCAACAGTTTGCACATTGAAACAATGTGTTAATTTATTCATCAAACAGCACAATCATTATTACATAATTATAGACGATGATGTGAAAAAAGTAGGCTTCTTCTCCACTATATGAAACATCTGGATTTCTTTTGATTACACAGACTGGAATATGTTACGGGGTTCATCCAATGGCATTGAGGAATATACCACCTTAGTCACCAGCTTCATCAATAAGTGCATCGACGACATCGTCCCCACAGTGACTGTACGTACAATCAGAAGCCATGGATTACAGGCAACATCCGCACTGAGCTACAGGCTAGAGCTGTCACTTTCAAGGAGTGGGACACTAATCCGGACGCTTATAAGAAATCCCACTATGCCCTCCGACGAACCATCAAACAGGAAAAGCGTCAATACAAGACTAAGATTGAATCCTACTACACCATCTCTGACGCTCGTCGAGGTAGAGCTTGTAAACTATTACGGACTACAAAGGGAAACCCAGCTGCGAGCTGCCCAGTGACGCAAGCCTACCAGACGAGATAAATGCCTTTTATGCTCGCTTCGAGGCAAGCAACATTGAAGCATGCATGAGAGTGCCAGCTGTTCTGGACAACTGCGTGATCACGCTCTCCGTAGCCGATATGAGCAAAACCTTTTAACATTCACAAGGCCGTGTACTCAGAGCATGCGCGGACCAACTGGCAAGTGTCATCACTGACATTTTCAATCTCTCCCTGACCAAGTCTGTAATACATGCATGTTTCAAGCAGACCAACATAGTCCCTATGCTCAAGAAAGCAAAGCTAACCTGCCTAAATGACTACCGCCCTGTAGCACTCACGTCAGTAGACATGAAGTGCTTTGAAAGGCTGGTCATGGCTCATATCAACACCAGCATCCTGGAAATCCTAGACCCACTCAATTTGCATACTGTCCCAACAGATCCACAGCTGACGCAATCTCAATCGCACTCCACACTGCCCTTTCCCACCTGGACAAAAGGAACACCTATGTGAGAATGCTTTTCATTGACTACAGTTTTAAGTTCCTTGGTGTACACATCACCAACAAACTATCATGGTCTAAACACTCCAAGACAGTCGTGAAGAGGGCACGACAACACCTTTTCCACCTCAGGAGACTGAAAAGATTTGTCATGGGTCCCCAGAAAGTTCTACAGCTGCTCTATCGAGAGCATCTTGATCAGCTGCATCACCGCCTGATATGGCAACTGCTCAGCATCCAACTGTAACGCGCTACAGAGGGTAGTGCGTAAGGTCCAGTACATCACTGGGGCCAACGTTCCTGCCATCCAGGACTTACAGAGTATAGTAAAAAATAAAGAAAACCCTGGAATGACAAAATAGCAAAAAGAAAACCCTGGAATGAGTATGTCTCTAAACTTTTGACTGGTACTGTATATACTAGGCGGTGTCAGAGGAAGGCCCAAAATATTGTCCAAGTCATAGACTGATCTCTCTGCTACCAAGTGGTACCAGAGCACCAAGTCTAGGTCCAAAAGCTTCTACCCTCAAGCCATAATACTGCTGAACAATTAATCAAATGGCCAACAGGACTAGTTACATTGACCCCCCACCCCCACCCCTTCCATGTTTTTACACTGCTGCTACTCGCTATTTATTATCTATGTATAGTCACTTTACCCTACCTACATGTACAAATTACCTCGACTAACCTGTACCCACGTACAGTGGGTACCAGTACCCCTTTTGTATATAGCCTCGTTATTGTTATTTTATTGTGTTACTTTTTATTTCCTTTTTTACTTCAGTAAATATTTTATTAACTATTTCTTGACCTGCATTGTTGGTTAAGGGCTTGTAAGTAAGTATCTACATCTGTTGTATTCGGGGCATGTGACAAATAAATGTTTTATTTGCTTTATTTGACTTCATCAAAACTGAAAATATTTACTCAAGATATCTGTGAAGTAATTATAATCTTTATTCATAGTTACCCAATTAGAGACTGATAAAACTGATGCCAGATTTTGGAATCAGTTGGCGATGAAACCTTTAGGATGTTTTCCATTGTGGAGTTGGTTATAAGAATTCCTTTGATGTCCTATTTCTCAGGCAATTGAATCCATTTATAAGTCTTAATTTCAAGGCACTGGTGTGCTTGTGGCGTCATTTGATGGAGTTCAGCATACAGTAACATAGTTTGCCAGGCAGTTGTAAGAAATTAGATAAAATCAGGTTTAAAGGCCTAGTGCATTCAAAAACGTGATATACCTGTCTTTTGTAAATATTTCCACACTAGATGGTTGGATGCACCAATTTGTAAGTCGCTCTGGATAAGAGCGTCTGCTAAATGACTTAAATGTAAATGTAAATGTAAATTAATAATACTGTAGAATTGTGAAAATGATGATAATTCCCTTTTAATGTATGAGCTTTTCGAAAAGACTGCCTGAAACTTCAGACTGTTTTGTGGGATAAAAGTTTTGGCCTGCCTGGTGACATCAACAGGCGGTAAATTGGTTAATAGACCGATAAGAAAGAGAGCTCCAAACCTCTGCCAAATACAGCTAGTTTTCAGTTAGTTGCATATTCTTTTGGGGTGCAATGAGCTACAGAAGGCTAAATCGGTCCTTAATGCAAGACTAGTAAAGGCCCACTGCACTACTTTTGTGAGAAGATTATTTTTCTAAATTCAGATTTTTCAGAGGGTGCTGCAGCACCCTCAGCACCCATACTTCCCACGGCTATGATTGGGGCTGAAATAAGATAGATAGCTTAGGCTATTATCAAGGCATTTGTGGCTACAAGCTTTAGAAACATTTGGATTTTTGATCATATGGAAAAAAATACTAATTGAAAGTAAAATGATGACAGACCTTCAAATCAAACAACGATGTTTCCACGTCATTTCAACAACAAAAAATCTATGTGATGACGTTGAATCAAAGTGGAAAACTGATTGGATTTGCAAAAAGTCATCAACGTAAGGGAATTTGGTCTTGTTTAACCTAAATCCAATAACATAGTGACATTTTTTTGTTGATTTCAAGTTGATTCCACATTAGTTGACAACTCAACCAAATGTAAATCAAAACTAGACGTTGAAATTACATCTATGCCCAGTGGGTTTCGGCAGCGGGTAAATCCTATATGATGAGATGCATTGATTCATGAATGTTGGCAAATTTACCTAAAATGATGAATATGTATAAGGTACATAGGCCTTCTATATAACTTTGAATGCCATTGGAAAAATGGTAAAGTACACAGGAATAATTGTTCAGCAGTGTGGGTTTAAAAAAAAGAACATATCGCAAGCTACAATTTAGATTTCAAATAAGTGTAACGGATGTGAAACGGCTAGCTTAGTTAGCGGTGTGCGCTAAATAGCGTTTCAATCGGTGACGTCACTTGCTCTGAGACCTTGAAGTAGTGGTTCCCCTTGCTCTGCAAGGGCTGCGGCTTTTGTGGAGTGATGGGTAACGATGCTTTGTGGGTGACTGTTGTTGATGTGTGCAGAGGGTCCCTGGTTCGCGCCCGGGTATGGGCGAGGGAACGGTCTAAAGTTATACTGTTACATTGATGCTGTTGACCCGGATCACTGTTTGCTGCGGAAAAGGAGGAGGTCAAAAGGGGGGTGAGTGTAACGGATGTGAAACGGCTAGCTTAGTTAGCGGTGCGCGCTAAATAGCGTTCACTTGCTCTGAGGCCTGGAAGTAGTGGTTCCCCTTGCTCTGCAATGGGTAACGATGCTTCGTGGGTTTCAGTTGTTGATGTGTGCAGAAGGTCCATCCCTGGTTCGCGCCCGGGTATGGGCGAAGGGACGGTCTAAAGTTATACTGTTACATAGGCACATTCTTCTCTTGTCCTCTACCTTGCAACTGTTCCCTGGGTCCTTGGTGTACAAGAGATGTGTTGTCTGTACATATACCTAGTAAAATAATGGTTAACCTCTTATCTCCACCCGACACGCAGGCGTCCCATCTAGACATCTGGAAATGCAAATGCGCTACGCTAAATGCTAATAGCACTTGTTAAAACTAAAACGTTAATTAAAATACACATGCAGGGTACTGAATTAAAGCTACACTCGTTGTGAATCCAGCCAACAAGTCAGATTTTAAAAATGCTTTTCGGCGAAAGCATGAGAAGCTATTATCTGATAGCATGCAACACCCCTAAATACCCGCAGGGGACGTAAACAAAATAATTAGCATAGTCGGCGCTGCACAAAATGCAGAAATAAAATATAAAACATTCATTACCTTTGACCATCTTCTTTGTTGGCACTCCTAGATGTCCCATAAACATCACTATTGGGTCTTTTTTTCGATTAAATCGGTCCATATATAGCCTAGATATCGATCTATGAAGACTGTGTGATCAAGGAAAAAAACACTGTTTTATAACGTAACGTCATTTTTTTTAATTAAAAAAGTCGATGATAAACTTTCACAAAACACTTCTAAATACTTTTGTAATGCAACTTTAGGTATTAATAAACGTTAATAATCGATCAAATTGATCACGAGGCGATCTGTACGTCTTGAAATAATGTCCGGGTAAATCTCAACCAAAATATCCGGTCGGAGACCGGAAGAAATGCGCTGCCTTGTGTCCGTTTGACCAAGAAACAAATCCTAGGCAAATGACAAGACTGTTGACATCGTGTGGAAGCTGTAGGTAATTGCAACCTCGGCCCCATTTAATGTGGTTTCTATTCAACATTACGTTCAAGTGGCGCATGGATATATTTTCCCATTTTCAGTGATCAGATTTTCCTGCGCTTTTCGATGAAACGCACGTTCTGTTATAGTCACAGCCGTGATTTAACCAGTTTTATAAATGTCTGAGTGTTTTCTATCCACACATACTAATCATATGCATATACTATATTCCTGGCATGAGTAGCAGGGCGCTGAAATGTTGCGCAATTTTTAACAGAATGTTCGAAAAAGTAGGGGGTAGGAGTAAGAGGTTAATAAACGACTCTAAAGGGGCCCCATAAAATTTGCTTTTGTATTTTCCAGAATTCTTCTCTGTTTTATTTTTCCTGGTTTCAGTTTTTTAAGTGTTTTACTCTCAATATTAGAATTATTAATAGAGAACAATGAAAATGGATGTTCTGAGTCTGTCATGCTTTAAAAAAATGAAATCATTTATATTTAAGTGTAATTCCCCTTTAATTGTGCATTAAGCGAGAGAGGAATGTGTTGGTCTAGCGATGTTTTTGCTGTTAGGCTTACTGCTGCTCCTTACAAAAAAGTTATACAGTAATCCTGCAGGAATTCAAACCTTTGTGAAGGAATTGTGCAGTTGTCTTGCACGAATCCTGTAGGATTGACAAACTCCTGCAGGAAAAGTCCCTGATGCTCCTGCAGGACACCTGCAGAAATTTGACAGAAATTATGAAAATACTCCACAAATATGACAATTTCTGCAGAGTATTCCTCCAGGATTTGCAAGATTCCTGCAGCAATTCCTATACGAACATGACAATTCCTGCAGGAAACCTGCAGAATTGTGGCCCGATGAATATCAAAATCCTGCAGGATATGGCAATTCCTGCATGACCAAGTACATTCCTGCAGAAATCAAATAAAAATCCTGCAGGATGGCTGGAAGACAGTTTAGATAGTTTAAAGTACTGCTAATATTAATTCTTAATTATTATTTTTTTACAGGTAATGAGTCAGAGAAACATACTAAAACTATAACAAATATGAACATGTTATAGGGTAGCATAGTTATTTTTTCTGTGTTGTGTTTGCAGAATCTTTTTTTCTGAGTAAGAATGTGGATTTTCCTACATGAAATGTTATTGGTGGACTATCTGCATAATTCCTTTAAGAATTGACCTAGAGGAAATCCTGTGTGAATTTTTTTGTGCAGGATTCCAGTAGGAGATTTTTTTGGAAGGGCCAGTAAAAATGTCATGGCAGAGTGTGCAAAACAATGGTCACACATTTGGTACAAATAATCATGAAAACTTTGTCAGGTAAGCCTACTTTGCAGTTAACATTTAATTGAGAAGGTTTTGGGGAAAGTCTTTCTGTTTACCCACAAGACGGTTATCATTAGCATCACTAACTGACTACATACGGAGTGATGGACAAATGTGTGCACCAAACAGACAGACGGGCAATATTGCTGGAAATAATTGGCAGATATTGTGTTACGTTTGACTTTTTTGGCAATAGTGGCTAACCAGGAGTGGGATAAATGCAATGTGGCTTTGATTGGATATTAGCCGGGAGCTTTATGTTTATGACAGTTTGTGATGGAACACATTAAATAAATGCATTTTTTTCAGAATTGCTTGCCTAGCTACTCATAGGTGGGCTGCAAGCTACTGGTACTGTAGCTCGCTCTCTACCTGATGGAGGCCGTTTCGCAAGTGGGTGTCGTCTGCAACGTGATGTTTCTGTTCCCCAGTCCCCATCATGTATAAACCCATTTGGGTTAGCCTACGTTATTGTTATTCTGTTTAGCAACAGTGAGAGAGCATGGTTGTTGTTAAGCTGATCATCTTATTCGGCAACAAATATCCTGCATTTTGTATAAAATGCATTGGAAAACTTTACATTTGCATCATCAATCAATGACTTAATCACAGACACATTAGGGAAAGCTGCCCATCTGGATTTTGTGTAATTAAATATGAGTAGCTGATAGGCCTATAATGCACAGGGGTGCCAAATACTCTTAGTCCATTTTATCTCCCCTCCCTCTGGCACTCAGCGTCCTTATACACACTCCCACTGTGTGAAGGTTGACACCCAGGGCCAGCACTAGGCATAAGTGACATGATTGGTCGTTTAGGGCCTCAGGCCGCTAAGGGACCCCAACCCTCCAAAAAATAACCATATACTGAAAAAATATATAAACACAACATGCAACAATTTCAACAATTTTATTGAGTTCCAGTTCATATAAGGAAATCAGTCAATTGAAATAAATGTATTAGAACCTTACTCTTTGGATTTCATATCATGGTACTGGGTAGTACGCCGGTTGGGCGTACTACCAAATTCTCTAAAACAACATTGGAGGAGGCTTATGGTAGATAAATTAACATTAAATTCTCTGGCAATAGCTCTAGTGGAAATTCCTGCAGTCAGCATGTCAATTGCAAGCTCCCTCAACTTGAGACATCTGTGGCATAGTGTTGTGTGACAAAACTGCACATTTTAGTGTGGCCTTTTGTCCCATGTACAAGGTGCACCTGTGTAATGATCATGCCATCATCAGGTGGATTAATTATCTTGGCAAAGGAGAAATGGTCACTCTCAGGGATGTAAACAAATGTGTGCACAAAACTTGAGAGAATTATTTCAGCTCATGAAACATGGGACCAACACTTTACATGTCGCGTATATACAGATTTTCCAGATCTTGCTGTGAGATGTTACCTCACTCTCCCACCAAAGCACCTGCAAATCCCCGGACATTTCTGGGGGGAATGGCCCTAGCCCTCAGCCTCCGATCCAACAGGTCCCAGATGTGCTCAATGGGATTGAGATCCGGGCTCTTCGCTGGCCATGGCAGAACACTGACATTCCTGTCTTGCAGGAAATCATGCACAGAACGAGCAGTATGGCTGGTGGCATTGTCATGCACGAGGGACATGTCAGAATGAGCCTGCAAGAAGGGTACCACATGAGGGAGGAGGATCTCTTCCCTGTAACGCACAGCGTTGAGATTGCTTTCAATGACAACAAGCTCAGTGCAATGATACTGTAACACACCACCCCAGACCACGACGGACCCTCCACCTCCAAATTGATCCCGCTCCAGAGTACAGGCCTCACTCAGTGTAACGCTCATTCCTTCGACGATAACGCGTATCCGACCATCATGAGACAAAACCGTGACTCGTCAGTGAAGAGCACTTTTTGCCAGTCCTGTCTGGTCCAGCGACGGTGGATTTGTGCCCATAGGCGACGTTGTTTCCGTGGATGTATGGTGAGGACCTGCCTTACAACAGGTGATGTTCGGATGTACCGATCCTGTGCAGGTGTTGTTACATGTGGTCTGCCACTGCAAGGACGATCAGCTGTCCGTCCTGTCTCCCT
Source organism: Oncorhynchus keta (assembly GCF_023373465.1). Classification (NCBI taxonomy): domain Eukaryota; kingdom Metazoa; phylum Chordata; class Actinopteri; order Salmoniformes; family Salmonidae; genus Oncorhynchus; species Oncorhynchus keta. Next base: position 42,909,564 of record NC_068422.1, on the reverse strand, counting down.
GTAGTGCTGTCTTAGGCATCTCACAGTACAGACATTGCAATTTATTGCCCTGGCCACATCTGCAGTCCTCATGCCTCCTTGCAGCATGCCTAAGGCACGTTCACGCAGATGAGCAGGGACCCTGGGCATCTTTCTTTTAGTGTTTTTTAGAATCAGTAGACACACCTCTTTAGTGTCCTAAGTTTTCATAACTGTGACCTTAATTGCCTACCATCTGTAAACTGTTAGTGTCTTAACGACCGTTCCCCAATTGCATGTTCATTAATTGTTTATGGTTCACAAGAATGGGAAACAGTGTTTGAACCCTTTACAATGAAGATCTGCAAAGTTATTTTGATTTTTACGAATTATCTTTGAAAGACAGCGTCCTGAAAAAGGGACGTTTCTTTTTTTGCTGAGTTTATATATATTTCTTTCTTTTTTGGAACTCAGTCGGCGTCTCAACTTACTGTTGACAGTTAGAATAATAGAATACACAATGTGCAAGTTCAAAATTGGGTTGTGCATCAACAAGTTCTGTTATGTCAGTCACTGACAGTCACTGAATTAGCCATGTCAGATTGGTAAATTAGTCTAGCCAGCTATCCAAACTTGTGTTAATCATGGCCGAATACTGACCAGTCACGCAGGGTACATGCTGAGGGGCCTTAACCTCCAGGGGGCCCCCATTGATTTAGTTAGTCACTCTCCCTCAGATTTCCTTTACAAGGCGTCAGTCATGGCAAAATGTGTAGAATTGCAGGAAATTTGCATTCAAAAGTACATTTCTCTACACTGTCAAGAGTGAGGACCACTGAAATGTTTTGTCCGCTAGGTGGGAGATGGGCCACAACCATATCTTGCTTAGGGCCCCCAAAAGGCTACAGCTGGCCCTGTTGACAACCCTCAATACTTGATTAGCCAAACCTAAAACTGTCACTTTATAGGCTACATGCTATACACATACAACACATTCATTAAGTATTAAGACCCCTTCATTTTTGTTACAGCCTTATTTTAAAAGTGAATCTACACAATATACAGACAATTATCCTTAATGACAAAGCAAAAAACAGGTTTTTAGAAATGTTTGCACATTTATTAAAAATAAAAGATCACATTTACATAAGTATTCAGACCCTTTACTCAGTACTTTGTTTAAGCAACTTTGGCAGTGATTACAGTCTCGAGGCTTCTTTAATATGATGGTACAAGCTTGGCACACCTGTATTTGGGGAATTTCTCCCATTCTCTGCAGATCCTCTCAAGACCTGTCAGGTTGGATGGGGAGAGTCAGTGGTACAGCTATTTTCAGGTCTCTCCAGAGATGTTCAATCGGGTTCAAGTGCTGCAGAGATTGGTGTCCTTCTGGAAAGTTCTCCCATCTCCACAGGAACTCTGGAGCTCTGTCAGTGACCATTGAGTTCTTGGTCACCTCCTTGACCAAGGCCCTTCTCCCCGATTGCTGAGTTTGCCGGGGTGGCCAGCTCTAGGAAGAGACATCCAAACAAAACACGTAAATATTCTAGTGCGATCATGCGTTTTTTGTAACGATAAAAATAAAATACAAAAAAAATACCCTGAGCACACTGAAATTGCGTTGAACCAACGTGGAATAGACGTTGAATTGACGTTTGTGTCCAGTGTGATTTGGCTACTTTGACTCAGATGGATATCAGCTGGACTAATCGAAACGCAATGCAAACCGAGGCTACAGAGAAATGTGTTGGGTAGAGGGCGCATTCGTGTGAGAGTGAATGCATGGCTGCAAGATAAAGCGATGTAGAGCGCGAGAGGGAGAGTTTGTGTGTGTGCGTGCGTGCTTTAGTGCGTGTGGGTTCCTTGCGCACGAGCGTGCACTGTGTGGGTTGTGGGTGACAAGTAAAAGCTGTGAAGTGAAGTGGGCAGTCCTTTCTGTAGTGGACTTGTCGCACAAGATATTTAGCATAAAGTCAGTCCCCCCGCTGTATGGGGTTCAGGCTTTCACTCTTCGACTGCCTTCATGTCTGACAACATTGAAAGAAGGAAACTGTCACTTTTTTACTTTACAGCGGGAGGAACTTTCTTCGTGTCAGCAGCATCTCATTCGGACAATCATTAACCTAAACATCAAGCTTGTCTTTTCGGGGGATTAATTTAACCAGACCAGACCAGGATTTCATGTAAGTGCGCGTATGATAGTTTCATTCTCCCAGTAAACTTCAAACGTCATGGTTGTGTCTGACTGAATGTTATGTCAGCATGTGCATTAATTAGGCAAGCAAATTAGACTAGACTACATCACCATTGTTTGAACCATCATGTAAATCCATAACGAAGCCTATAGCTACATCACATAGTGAGTGGGTTGCTAGTCTTAAACATAGCCAGGCTACCTCACGAACTCAAACTTTACCAGCAAGTTACTCTGTGGTACGATGGACACCTTTACCATGATTTAGGTGGTTAAACGTATTGAGCAGAGCAGGGTAAATAAATAGATTAATGTTTACAGTTTACTTTAGCTCATTATTCCTGATGATGAAGATGCAGATGATGATGACCTGTCACATCACATCTGTCCAGCACTCACAAACTCAAAGTTGTGTGATAAGAGTGGCTACTTTGGCTACTATGTTACTATAGCCAAATGTGCAGGTCCTAGCTGAATGAAACAAACATCTATTAGGCCTAGCCTGTTTACTTTTACAATAAAACTGGAAATGCAGACCACAATTTATCTAACAGTAGAGTGTAATTTTGGCATTGATTCATGTCTTCAGCAGATTTTAGGGGATACACTTTCTAAACCTTGCATCTGCTCCTCTTGTGAATTGTTCATTTGCTTTAATTAAGTTAAAACATAAGTCACAGTTTCCATCCTTATAAATCTAGATAAAACAAATACCCTGTAGAGTTAGTAGGCCTATCTATGTCAGCATTGATCGGAATATATAGGTTAACACATTTTGCTCATTGTTTGTCCAAATTATAAGTGCTTTCGAAATGCTATACATTTATTCCGGTGTGGCTCCGGCGGTAGATCTTGGCGCTTGCCACGCCAGGGTTGGGGGTTCGATACCCACGAAGGACCGGTACAAGTACGTGCGAAAATGTATCTGCTCTCTACTGTAAATTAATGATACGTGCTTCTGCTGAATTTAATTTATTTTTAACTAGACATGTCACAAATTCTTATTTACAATGACGGCCTATCGGGGAACAGTGGGTTAACTGCCTTGTTCAGGGGCAGAAAGACATGTTTTACATTGTCAGCTCAGGGATTCAATCCAGCAACTTTTCGGTTACTGGCCTAACGGTCTAACCACTAAATCACCACAATGTAAAAACACAGAGTTAAGTTTTGACTTACATGGAAGAGCGCTCTCTGTGAGAATATTTCTTAGGTCAAAAATATTTGAGGGTATATCCGAAATTGATAGGTGGCAGGTGCTCCCGATCCACAAGAAAGCAAAACAGAGTTTCTACCCTCTGCCCCCTCCGGTCTAGGCCTCGGAACTCTCTACGTACAAACATGCGTGCACTCACTCTCCCCTGAACAAAACGTATTCAGTTTATTGCCTTTGTTATGACGAACTTATAGCAAATTAAACATTATATTAAAGTAAGAAAACAGGCATATAAAGAACGCACTGCTATTGTTTCATGTAGGCTAACAATCCTTTGTTGGGTCTATCCATGTGTGTGGCCAATTTGCCTATCTGCGTAACAAAATGGAAAACACATAGGCCTATGTCTAAAGAGGATATACCTGACGAATTCAACTTTATTTAGCCTACTTATTTAGCCTACATTTAGTCTACATTCTAAGTATATAGATGTTTACAATAATTAATATATTATTTAGAGAGATGCCATACAGAAATTTGAATAAATTGACTTGACAATTAAAATGAATTTAGCCTTTGCAAAAAAGGTATCTTATATATACAGATATAAACATATATATACAGATATTTATTGAGTGGGAATAAGAAAAAAATAGCCTACAACATTGAACCGATTTGCACATCTGCAACAAGTGTCATTCCATTAATTCAATTTTACACAAGGTCATATGGCCAACCATTATAATTTATTTAACAAGTGATATGGCACCAAGATTGTATTATTTAGGCCGTGCAATTTTTTAATTGCATGTTATCTTGTGGTTTTCAGTCTGACATGTACCACCTCACAACTGAAGTTAAAGATCAAGGGCATATCAGATGAGATCATTTGACTGTATTATAAATAATACATTTCTATTACGGAATCATCCGGTTTTGAAATGAAAACCACTGAGCTGTTTGAACGAAAGATTTTGGCGTAGACTATTCTGTTAATTCAGCGACAAAGCATGGAATACTGTTGAATTAAACTGCGACAATGGATAGGCCTATAATTTAGGGTGCAAGTGCAATCATGCCTTCCAAATAACCTATTATTCCCGGTCATTATCATTTTCACTTGTAAAATGGGATCATGCTATGGGCCTCAGCCATGTGACAGTTATCCTAAAAGTCGTTTCTATATATTCATTGTTGAAATGGTTTAATTGTCCCTACGTAGTAGATTACTTGTTAACTGACTTGATCGCACTGCTTTTCTTTATCTCGACCAGGTCGCAGTTGTAAATGAGAACTTGTTCTCAACTGGCCTACCTGGTTAAATAAAGGTGAAATAAACATGGAATAAAACTTTTTTTTTAAATTCACCGATTTTGCATTAGGCCTATACATTTCACTCAAAATATATATAATTATGATTCGATTCTATGAGCGATAGATATTGTAGGTTATAACTGATATTTTGAGTTGCTCCTCTTTCAGATTGCTTTCTGTTTCTTATTTGAAAATGTTTTATTGTGAATATGAATGCTAAACTATAACGTTTTTCACAAAGGTCTATCAGACCAATCAGCTGTCATTTAGTACTGCCAAATAATCTGTAATAAAACATTTATATTAATGATAATAATAGCTTATAATAAAACGTATTATTATTATTATTATTATTATTATATGGACTTTATAACATCGAATTAACATGCATTACTATCCATTGGCTAATTTGGAGATTGAGAAATCGGAGTTTGTTGTGCGCATGTAGAGAAACTTCGCTTTGACCCTCCCAGTCATATGCAAATGTTGTTAGGAGGGGAGAAATTAACATCTACAAACATTGGGCCGAAATTCCATCTGCCGCGTCCTCGAGGAGGCCTTTAATAAATTCTCAGACAGCAAAGTGGCATACATCTTAATCAAGTCTTAATCCAGGGAATTAATTCTCAACGCGTTTTTATGAATAATTCCAAGGCATGCACAAGTCGTGGAAATGTAAGCAGTGAGCCTCTGCCTTCCCAACAGATGGACTCACCAATCTTCTGAAAAATGAGAGGATTTCTGCTTCCATTATTTTTTATTATTAGATATATATTTTAATGAGCCCAATGTTGTACTGCTTAAAGCACTCTACTTATGCAAACTGCACAGCCCATCTCGCATCGACTCCTACTAATGTTGATTTGCTCAGTTGAACACGAGTATACTTCATTCAGTTCATAAGACTATGAGTAAACATACACTTCCATCTGTGGTCACATCAATGTTTTACGCTGAATTAAAGCCATCGTTGAGACAGAAAACAGAGGAATGCAGAGATGGAATTTGGATGCAAAAGTAGTGGTGATTCCAAAATGAACATTGCATGGTGCACGAGCACGACCGCAAGCCTTTAGAAAATATCAGAGTAATTCAAATAAAGTACCAAGTTCACTCAGTGAATTGTTATGGGTTATGTTTGTCAGACGAGCAATTTGCTTGTAACATTTCAGCATATCAGGTTATGATCAAGAATCTGTTACAGCTCTATCAACATAGTAGGCCTATAAATGTCAAATATTGTCAAATGTCATTTACAACTGTACTTGATTTGTAGACCATTGAACAATAACAAAATAATGATCTAACCTGACTATGAATAGTATCATAATTTGCTCTAAGGATTCCAATTATAATATATTACGCACTGTATTGACTTCACTCATTTCAATGGGTGAACAAGGCTATGTACAATGTCTCAACTACGAGAAACTTATGGATGAAGTTGAAATAGAGTGGAAAATAACCAGTCATCCTCAACTCTAGGCCTACATATTTATACACATTTCTATAATAATATATATAATATAATAATATATGACATTTAGCAGACGCTTTTATCCAAAGCGACTTACAGTCATGTGTGCATACATTCTACGTATGGGTGGTCCCGGGAATCGAACCCACTACCCATGGCGTTACAAGCGCCACGCTCTACCAACTGTGCTACAGAAGGACATAATAAATTAAAGGAGCCACCATGGTGAAATTGTCATATTTATATAGCCGTTAGGGGAAGTAATTCATTGACATTATGACCGATGTTGTCAAATATGAACGGAAATGATTGGTATAATTAACCAAGGCACCTTTATAAAACGTATGCACTTGCAACTAAATAACACAACATTATTGGTGAACTGGGGACATCCCATACAGTGTCTCTTGAAATTCATAAAAGCTTATTTTCAGTGTCTTTGTTAGGCCCATCACCATGATGGGTTGTTGGCCTTATCTAATTCTAGCGAAGGGACTTCATTTGGAATACAAAATATGTCATATCGTGCCTCGGAAGGAGGCACTGACACCTTGTTCTAGACTAAATTCGGGTGTGCGTCATCCGCACTCTCTGCCAAACTGCCCAGCCTCTCTCAGCACTGCTATGACACGGTCCCATACATCACTGTCAAAGGATATGTATCTGACAGTGTCATATTCATATTTCTGACCAAAATACTGGACTTCTCTGGTGGCATAGCCTATACACAAAGGACAGCAGCTGTTGCTCTCTTTCAGGCAAGTAGCCTCTGAGTTTTTCTGTGGGTTGCTTTTGCAATGAGATTGGATGCGTTGTTTTTCAGTTTATGTCTTGGTTGTCGACCAAACGGATATGTCTTTCAGCCTATATGGCACATACCAGATTTTTGATTTCAACAACCTTACATTGAATTTAAACAAGCTTGCACAATAGAGAATCATAAGCAGTAATTATATTTGATGACTTAAATGTACTTAATGATAAGTAATGTTACTTTTGTATTGACTTCAGATAAATATTTTATGTCAGTGTTGAAACAATCAACTGAAATACCATTTGACCTGCAAGTCAACTATAACCCACAAAACCAGAACCTTATTAGTACTATCGCCTCAACGCAACATAAGTATATTTTGTAAAGCAATCTCTCTGTGAGATTTGATCTTATCCTCAATCTCACTTCTCACCTATGGGCCAGAACAAAGCCTTTTAGGAAAGAAACTAATACCATAGAATAATTCAAACATGCTTTATATTTTGTGAAGGATAGCTTTGGCATGGCTCTTTTCACATGTGAAATTAAACCTGTATTCGTGCGATAAGCACATGATCACAACACTGCCCCCTGTGTCTCCCATGCGGTTGTGATTGGATATGGGTTTACAAGGTCTTTACTCTTCAAAAGCATTGATGGATTGTTACATTTATAAGTCATGGATGATCTATATAATGTCATAAACTAAGGGTGACGGTGCAACAATAGGTGTACTGTGATTTATAATAAACAATAAGGATTCTAAAACATTGAGGAGAGAACTACATTGGCATAAGAATGTATTGATATTTTTCTACTTGTACCAAACAGCATAACATTTTAGATTTCATAATGAGATACTAATTTATAACTGCTAAAAACTTGATTCAATTATTTTTTTTTTTAAATGTTTGAACATAAGTGTATATTTTTAGTTGGACTCTGTCTTCTGTTGCTTTTTCTGTCATGTTGAATGCTAATCTTAAAGTGTCGACCAACATGACATATCATAAACACTTGCTTTATTCATGCAGTTCTTCAACTCTTTGAAGTGGAATACAAAATATTTTGATAGGCGTACATGTATGGAGATGTGCATAAAGAACACAGCACGAGGCTTCATCATGTGCACTTAGAAAAAAGGGTTCCAAAGGGGTTCTTCGGCTTTCCCCATAGGAGAACCCTTTTTGGTTCCTGGGAGAACCCTTTTTGGTTTCACGTAGAACCCTTTTGGATTCCATGTAGAACCCTCTGTGGAAAGGGTCCTATGTGGAACCAAAAAGGGTTCTTCAAAGGGTTCTCCTATGGGAACAGCAGAAGAACCCTTTTAGGTTCTAGAGAGGTTCTAGTTTTTCTGAGTGTAGGGCTTCGTCTATGATCTCTAGGGCAGAGACACTCACATAGATGAGCAGATTGCTGTCAGGGATATTCTGTAGAAATGGAAAGAATTCGGGGAAACGGAAATACAGCTAGCATTTGCTTGATATGATTAATCAGTTTGAGGATGTATTGCGTTTACCATTCAAACTGAGAACAAGCTGTCCATTAAGTTAGTCTGCAAATTCTGATGGTCAGCAAGTTGGTTGATCAGATCAGAGCCCTCACTCAGTACCGTACTTGAATGAAAATGACTGGGAAATGTGTGTTCAAATCAAATGTTATTTGTCACATGCACTGTGAAATACTTACTTACGAGCCCTTCAAAAAGTAGGTAGGAAACATTTTATTAAAGGAAATGAAAGGAAATATAGTAACAAAATCAAATAACAATAACAAGGCTATATACAAGGGGTACCAGTATTGAGTCAATGTGCAGGGGTTAGTCAAGGTAATTGTGTGTGTGTGTGTGCGCGTGTGCGTGTGTGTGTGGCGTCAATATGCATGTGCGTGTGTGTTTTATCTGTGTGTCTGTGTGTGTGTGTTTGGGAGTGTCAGTGTAGTATGTGTGAGTGTGTGGTTATAGCCCAGTGAGGGTACATCGAGCCTGTGCAAGAGTCAGTACAAAAAATAATAATACATCCGAATAAAATAAGGGGGTCAAAGCAAATATTCTGGGTATCCATTTTAATAATTGTTCAGAAGTCTTATAGCTTGGGGGTAGAAGCTGTTAAGGAGCATTTTGGTCCAGACTTGGCACTCTGGTACTGCTTGCTGTGCGGTATTGGAGAGAACAGTCTATGACTTGGGTGGCTGGGGATCTTTTTGAAGTTCTGAGGTCCCATGACAAATATTTTCAGCCTCCTGGGGGGGAATAGGCATTGTTGTGTCCTCTTCCCGACTGTCTTGGTGTGTTTGGACCATGATAGGTCTTTAGTGATGTGGACGCCAAGGAACTTGAAGCTCAATTTAATTGCATGTTTCTCCAGTGAGTATCCAGCTCAAGTGAGTGAGGTTTGATGTTATGCCACTATGGGCCACCATGTGATTCGTTCACATAGTTCACAGAGACACACCAGAGGAGTCAAAGGGTGCACCGCTAAAGAGGGGCTTATAGCACACACACACACACGCACACACACACACACACACACACACACACACACACACACACACACACACACACACACACACACACACACACACACACACACACACACACACACACACACACACACACACACACACACACACACAGACAGACATAAACAGTCGAATCAGATTTTTAAAATTGATAAAAATACACCTTATGTATCAGCGGGAACTATGATGAGACACACACAGTCACATACACACGCATACACACACGATAACATAAGCACTATACATACAACACGTGTACTTTGTGTTGTCGATGTATGGTAGTAGATTAGTGGCCTGAGTGTACACACTTACTGTAATGTGTTGTGAAATCTGTTGTGAAATGTAATTTAATGTTGTTAATTTTACTGTATATAACTGCCTTCATTTTGCTGAACCACAGTATAAATACACACATACACACCCACACAAACACACATACATACGTATTAGTCACTTATGGCACATGGTTGAGGCAGTGTTACTACAATATTTTTTGTATAAGGCAAAGACCAATTAGCTCCCATTTTGAGAGCGCCTGTAAAGGGGTTGAGAGGCGGCTAAGTGGATTGGAACCTACCCCCGTCGTTAAACGTAACACGACATCATAAATATCAAGAAGCTTTGAGGGAGCGATTGTGTCCCCCCATATCTTCAAGGTGTTAACTGCACTTGTATAAATAAACGACCTGTTATTTTAGGCTTCATTGCGTATCAGCCTCCCTCACGAGGATGCTCTTCGGGTCATATATTTTACCACTATAACTCCAAATGAACAAAAATAGAACTAACAGTAACAGAACACATTCGTAGTTATTACAACGTAATATAGGCCTACATTTAGCGTGCGTTCGTAAATTCACTCTGGCTATCTACTCCGATTTCAGAGCACCTGATTGTGCCAGAGCGCAGAATAACTGACAATTTACGAACAGGCAACACCCGTGGAATCTGACCCATGTCAGTAAACGTCGACAAAAAACGCCTTTAAACAGTTGCCAGCAGCACAGTTACAGTCACCAGCGCTCTAGGTAACATTAAAACAGCCTAACCAGCTCTGCTCGGACGAGTAAAATGTTCAGAGTGAGGTGTTCTCTCATTTGTGTCTGGATGTAGCTAGCAAGCTAGCCAATTTTAGCCAGTTAGCTTGGGTGCTTGACTGCCGTTGTGAGGCCAGAACGCTCGGATCAACCCTACGCTCCTATAGTGAAATGATCTGAATTTACGAACGGACAATCTGACATCGCTCTGAATATACGAACGCCCAGAGGGCACTATGAGGGCACTCTGGCACTCCAGAGTGAATTTACGAACACACCCTTAATCGAATAGGTAGGCTATTTCAGAGATGGACCGTTTTGTAATCATGAATAAAGTCCATCAGCAACGTGAATGTTATCAAAATGTGAGAATATTCTAAATCCTGCTCATACTGTAGCCTATATGATTAGCACTAGCAGTTTGTCAAGATTTTACCACGTTTATGAAGTGTGATATTCATAGTTTCCCTAGTTAATCTGTGTTGATATTGAAATGTAAAACATGCGTAGGCCAAGAACATTTTAACTGTCCAAGCATTTGTTATATTACAATTCAGGCGTATTATAAAAATTATTATCAACATAATTATTGTTGTAATTTCTTGTTCTCTTTAGTTGTTTATTTTTCTAGTTGTTTATTTTGTATTGCCAATTAGGTTGGAGGCCAAAACTGAGGTGAGGATGCTTGTATTATGTTGCCATATTTATTTATGCTGAATTGTATTGCCTTGCTGTTGCAGAGCCGGGAGGCCGGGGTTATGGATTTTAACCTTCTGACGGACAGTGAAGCCCGTAGCCCGGCGCTATCGCTCTCGGACTCCGGGACCCCACAACATGATCAGGGATGTAAAGGCCAAGACAACAGCGGTCAGTTTCCACGTACACCATGCATATACATTAAAGGAGTGTTTGACCGATGTCCTCAGACTGAAATTACGGATGAATAGGCTTAGGCTATATGTTCATGCATGTAGGCCGACCAATCAAACAATTGTATAATAATAGGCCTAATAATAATAGTCTAATATAATAATAATAATACGATAAATAAGATTAATCATAATCATAAAAACAAAATAACGATGCTTTTCTAAAGTTGTTTATAGCATGCAATACCTATTATTATTGTGGCGAATAGCGTGTGTAATTACATGTGGATATCAATGTAATCATATTAATTGTCTTGCTTCTTAGACTACTGTTGCCACATTTGTCATTTCTTAACTTGAATGCCAATATTATTCAAATCCAAATGTGTTATTTTGTACAGCGCATAGCAACCTATATGATTCACATTAGATACTTGTCATTTTCCTTCATGAACTCAAATTGCAAGTTCATTCTTCACGCTTGTCTTTTATAAAGCAAGGGTTATTAACTGCGAGACTTTAATGGAAGCTACTGTAAACAGCTGTCACGAACCCCTTGCGCGTTGGCGGAGAAGCAGCTTTTTTTTGGCATTTTAGATTGTGCGTGTCTTTGCACATTGATATTTTAATCACTCTCAATTAAAACCTAAAAGCTAAAACACATAATGAACGGAAATAAGCCTAAAGTCATAGACATACAAGAATATCCTGAGCAACTATTGCTCAGGCTTGAAAGCTAAATGTCTGCCTCTGCATTTCAACAGTCTGCATGTCACTTTATAACAATCTATGCCAGAGAAAAAGCAAATATGTGTGATACCGGTGCGGTCTAATAGATGACATCTCTGTGGATCCAGCGTCTGCAACAGACCCCATAAAGTGTGACTAATGTAAACTTACTCCGAAATGGACGGCCCTGAGTGAGTGCAGGGATTTAGGAGAACGCCTAAATGTGAACCATGGATTACGCACTATAACCTAGCATCAACATAATGAGGCATAGAGGCCAAAATATCAAGTGGCAATATTTCCAGTGTAGCCTACTTGTTCTGCTCACTGACTACGGAATGTTTATTCTAGAAAAGGTTTAGCTAGTGGAAATTATATATAGAAAAATAAACAAGCAGTTCATTCATTGTTCTTTCGTGTGATATTGGATATTGTTAGAAATGTCAACCAATTAGTTTGTTTTTCAATGTCCACTTAAATGGTTATTTGTTCAGTGTATATTTATTTATTAAATAAACTGTATCCACATGAAGGCAGACACCTGGGCATCACCTCTGAAATATTATATCCACTTAATTTCATTATTTAACCTTTATTTAACTAGGCAAGTCAGTTAAGAACAATGTCTTATTTACAATGATGGCCTACAGGGGAACAGTGTGTTAACTGCCTTGTTCAGGGGCAGAATGACAGATTTTTACCTTGTCAACTCAGGGATTCAATCTAGAAACCTTTCTGTTACTGGCCCAACGCTCTAACCACTAGGCTACCTGCCACCCCAGAAATGTTATACATACTTCGAATTAGGCCTTATTAAATGACAAATCTCACATGGGCAATAGCACACTCAAGTGGCATCTCTGAAGTTTCAAAATGAGCGAAACGTCAATAAATGACACACATGCTGTGTAGATACAGAGGTGTGGCTACAGAAGGCTTCTTTTATTCAGCCCCCTTTTGATAATATTCAACCTGGGAATGTATCATTTCTTTCACAAAACGAGGACACCCCTCTAGTGATTAGAACATGCGTCAGATTGCAGATGTCCTTGGTGCATTATGAGCAGGCTTGAGAGGCTATATTATACATCAGCATTTGTGGGTATCTATGCATGTATTTCAAAGCATGTGTGCATGCATTTGGATATATAGACACAGTATGCTGCTACATTGGTGCTTTTCTGCCTGTCCAAGAGGTCAAGCATATACATTCAGATTGAATTGCCAAACAACTAAGTCTGCTGTGTGGTTGGCACTCATAAATCCACCTCCAACAGGGCTTCAGACATTCTAGTGCTGAGAATATCTCAGCCTGTCAGGCTGAAACAACTTTCATAGGAATGTGATGAGTGGAAAGGGGGCTTCTATATATGCTCCTCAATAATGCTAATTTACTGTAAAGCCCTTAACCCATGCATTTATCATCTTGTTGCTCTAATACTCTCTATTCGTTTTCATCATCATGTTTAGGGTCGCTTTAAAATTGAGTCAGTGTTAGACTGACATGTTGTTCCAGTGGTTAGTGGATACAGGACATTGCTTCTCCAACTGACTCTCAGAAATCTCATCAGTTGTGCAAGTGGTGGTGGGGACTGACTATTATTTGGTAGGTTTGTTTGTTTGCTGGCTGATTGACTGGCAGTTTGACCAAATAAGTTTGCTGTTACAAAAGCTGCAAGGGTGTACAGTATTTGCCAGCCATATGCCTTCTTCTATACATTTGTACACCATGAATATATATTAGCCCATGCACTGTAGGTGTGTGTAGTGTAGCCAATTGATTGATATACCTGTGACAATGTATTACATATGAAAAAACAAAACAGTTATTCATATTCATTGTATTTGGTTTATGTCAGTGAGTAAAGAAACAATTAACTACGAAACTGTATATTCTATTTGGAGATCAAGAACAACGTAATCCGTAATCAGAAAAGGCTAAATAAATTGACTTTATTTACATTCATCACTGAGATTGCTTTATAGTAGGTTTTCAAGGTCTGCCCTCTTTTCTGTATTGTGACATTGGAGGGGAAATGGTTTTTGGCCAAATGATGGCTAAACCAGTGTCAGTTTACTAGTAGATAACAGCAAAGGCCTGGTCCTATTGGTTTTTCCAGTGGCCCTGTGGAGACTTTTAAACCCTGCTGACTATTTCTAACTGCTCCCAGAGAGGTAAGCCCTTGCCAAACAGTCCGAAACCTGCCCGGTAACAAAAGCCTGATCCCTGGGATTAGGTAGCCAACTAATTTCACTCTTTCTGTGGGGTCCTCCAATTGCGGAACTCAGATGAAGAGAGAAAGGATCTTGGGCAGACATAACATGTCTGATTGGTTCTGGTGTTAGTGCCAAGCGCGTTTCACGGACAATTTCAATTATTGATTCATTTTTGACAACGCTGAAAAGAGGATACATAAACACAGTCCATGAATCTTGTAATATTGCAAACAGAACTGCAAAAGTCTGAGGTGGAAACTGTTAACAATTTGGCATATTATTAGAAGACAATATAAATACAAACTTTTTTCAAATAGCATGGGAAAGCATGTCCATTAAGTTAATTAATTTAAAATAAAAGAGCACACCTGGTAACATGACAGTCTACATTAGTCACAGACTATTGCCAATATGCTTTGGAGAAAACTGTGAGAAGTGCGATCACTTTTCAATGGAAAGACACTTAGAGATGATTGCTGCTCTTGTGCAAAATACTTGACAATTTAATGGGAATTGAAATATGCCTGTCATTTAGATTGAGTTAAAGTTGTAAGTGCTTTCGCAACTTTTATCCCATGCTTTAATCATTTATCCCACTACAGTCGGTGTTCGTGCCCCCTGCTGAAATACAATTAGTGTAATAAAAAAATCCCCATCAGAATCGGAGTCTGTTTAAGATAGAGGTATCTGTTTTTTTTGCATGGGCTGCATCTCAATCCCCCACCACGGTGTTTGTCAGACCATGAGACATTGCAATAATCGGTCTTCTCGCGAAAACGTCTGTGCGTAAGAACGGTTTGGCCTACAAAACTAATATGACCACTCTATGAAAAGATGAAACTCTCACGAACGCGATGGTGTTCTCTGTTTTGCTACTGCCCCCACAAGCGTCACAGGACTCGTCTGAAGTCGGTACCGCCAATGTGCCAACTTCTGTCTGTAGCGTCCGAACAGTTTGGGCTACACACAAATACTGTATGACCCCTCTATGGAAAGGTGAGACTCTCACGAACACATACATGTTTTGCTATAGGACAACCACAAACCTCACAAGACTTGCCTGTACTGTCGGTATAGATTGAAGTAGTTTAGTGCCCCAATATGTTTTTAAACATGGATATTTTTTTTCTCTCAGATATAGGACAGACACTTTAAAACAAACTTTCTTTTGAGATATTTTTGACTATCTGTTTTCTACATGTATCACCCTGTTATTCAATGGGTTTCTATGGGCTAATAGCAGTATGGCCAAATTCAATGTTTCATTCAATATTTTGTTCATGTATTTGTTTACACCTAAAGGGATCATAAAATTAGAAATCATATAGCTAAATGATCCTTGGTATGGCGATCTTAAAACAATTCCATATTTTAGTTTAGTAGAAAATGTAATGGATTGGGCGTGTAACTCTCCATCCCTGTTGTTGCCTCCCAGACACAGAGAAGTCCCACCAGAACCAAACAGATGAGTCAAACGCCGAGGACGGCTCTCTGAAGAAGAAGCAGCGCAGGCAGAGGACCCACTTCACCAGCCAGCAGCTCCAGGAGCTGGAGGCCACCTTTCAGAGGAACCGTTACCCCGACATGAGCACACGGGAGGAGATCGCCGTGTGGACCAACCTCACAGAGGCACGGGTTAGAGTGAGTCCCGCACATAATCACTACAGAGCCAATACTGAACCAGTGGTTGAGTTTTGTTGTTACTTCCCCATGACATAAAACAATGGGAAAAGGTTCCAATCAGTCTGAATGCAATCCAAACCCACTTTCTTTAGGATTTAACGTTTTTTTCTTTTACCTCTTGGGTTACCTAATAATCATTGTTTTGAAACATGGGATGTTTTGTACTCTAGCTATGTCATTCACCAAAACGTTTGCGGGAGTCAAGCATATTATTTCAACATAATTCTGAAGGTAAAAAGGCAATTGAAGGTACAAATGTAAAAGAGTGTACCTAACCAGGGGTTATAGGTATAACAACCTAAAACTAGGC
Organism: Oncorhynchus keta; assembly: GCF_023373465.1. Taxonomy (NCBI): domain Eukaryota; kingdom Metazoa; phylum Chordata; class Actinopteri; order Salmoniformes; family Salmonidae; genus Oncorhynchus; species Oncorhynchus keta. Next base: position 42,893,346 of record NC_068422.1, on the reverse strand, counting down.
TTCACATGTCACACAAAGGTCAGAAGTGTGCTCTGCTCCTGACCCTAAAATGACCCACGCCCAGTGGTTTGGTCACCCCCCAGTGTGGAGCAGGTGGGCTCACATTCCAACGGATGACAATAAAATCACTGCCTGCCTGACAAGTAATGGATCAAATTCATGTTGGCCAGATAAAAGGTCACATAGCACACAGTCGTGGTTGTTATTTTGAAAGAACAACAGACCACACAGGGCCTGGTCCTAATGTCTAGCAGTGACCTTTTGAGCCTCACTTGTTCCCTGCTAATTCCACATGGACGCAGATGCCCCCTGCATATCCCGAATACTACTCCTGTCGTCTTGATTTATGCAATTTAATGAGGAGTTTGAAGTCTTGTCTATATGAGAAGAAGGAGAAAGTTCCAGCACAAAATGAACGCTCAGAGAGAAATGGAGTCGTGAGCAATGGACTTGGGTACTTTAGGTCACAGCGAGTGTCTTGTATCAGTCATTTGACAGTTTTAGGAAAGTGAGGTAAGGTTTGCCACAAACACCTCATTCACTAACCATTTGACATTCAGATGTTTCCATGATACCTAAACAACATAGCCCAAGAGTCATGTTAAAAGGCAAGATGTCTTCCTCAATAGTGGGGTTTCCCCTACTGTCAATGGGTACCATGGAAAACTCACTGCTATGTGCACTGTACCCACACATTTAATAGTCCAGAGCATTCTATTACTATCACAACAGATGCCTGGGCTGCTGGCTGGCAGACACACAGATTGGGGGTTTGGATGAGATACTGTATGCCTGGCACAGCGGTTCTAGATGATGAAGGGAGGGAGGGAGATTAGTTAGCCCCAGCAGTGTTGGTGGCCTTTTTACATTTAAATTAGAATAATTTACATGGGAATAATATGCATTTGATTAATACAAGTAGATTTTAACTGTACATGACAGTCCATTTATGTCATTTCTGTATTGAATTCCTATAATAGGTATATTGCCACACAATGGGGAGTTTTGAAGTCTTGTGTTTTTGAGAATAAAGAGAAGGTTCTAGCACAAAAATGAACGCACAGAGAGAAATTAATACTTCCCCAATTGGGAACTGAATTAAGTACCTTCATTTTAGATTTGCCATTAAAACGTTAATCCATTTGATACCCTCTAAAAATAGGACCTTAAAATGACAAAATGTGAAGACAGCTCAAGCTTGACATTTCTTTCACTGGGAGCTTATAATTCAAATAAGTGAATCATTCGTTTTAATAAACCATGGCTAATATGACTATTTGATGATAAACTTAGTTTTCTGGATTGTTCTTTCTTTCAAAGAGTCTACAGAGCAACAACATATGGAATCTTGCCAAAACTATTTGAAAGATATACATTTTCAGTCATTGCATACCAAGATGTTATTGTGTTTCAGAACAATTTTTATCACCTCAAATTATGTTGAAAAGAAAAGCCCATATTTACTTGCCCTTTTCTCCTTCTCTGTTCTTCTCTCTCAGGTATGGTTTAAAAATCGCCGTGCCAAGTGGAGGAAGAGGGAGAGGAACCAGCAGGCTGAGCTGTGTAAAAACGGCTTTGGTGCCCAGTTCAATGGACTAATGCAGCCCTATGACGACATGTACTCTGGCTACACTTACAACAACTGGGCCACCAAGAGTCTGGCCAGCAGTCCACTGTCAGCCAAGAGCTTCCCCTTCTTCAACTCCATGAATGTAAGCCCCCTGTCATCCCAGCCCATGTTCTCCCCCTCCAGCTCCATCCCCTCCATGAACATGGCCTCCTCCATGGTTCCCTCGGCGGTGGCCGGGGTGGCTGGCTCGGGCCTCAACAACCTGGGCAACCTCAACAATCTCAATAGCCCCACGCTGAACTCGGTCGCAGTCACCGCCAGCACCTGCCCCTACGCCACCACCGCCAGCCCTTACATGTACAGAGACACCTGCAACTCCAGCCTGGCCAGCCTCCGGCTCAAGGCCAAGCAGCATGCCAACTTCGCCTACCCGACCGTGCAAAACACCGTGTCTAACCTAAGCCCTTGCCAGTACGCAGTGGACCGGCCGGTATGAATGACACCCACACCCACCCAGCCTGCCCTGTAGCCCCCAACCCCCCTCTCAGACCCACTGACCCCCATCTTCCTCCTGGTCCCTGCCATGCTCCATCAGTAAATCAGAGTGAACGGCACACATCACCATTACACTCTTAGAAAAATGGTTCCAAAATGGTTCTTCGGCTGTCCCCATAGGATAACCGTTTTCTGTTCCAGGTAGAAGCCTATTGGGTCCCATGTAGGACCCTCTGCGGAAAGGGTTTTACATGGGACCCAATAGGGTTCTACTTGGAAATAAAAAGGGTTCTTCAAAGGGTTATACTATGGGGACAACCAAAGAACCCTTTTAGGTTCCATGTTTGTCTAACTGATGGTACACAACAGGAATAATCTTCATCAGTTAGAACAAATCCCCTGATGGACCACCACGCTTCAAAGAACTCTCTCAAATATGGTGAGACTTTGTTGCTGAACCGACCAACTGTTAAAAAGGATTTCTAAATTGAATCTGAGATAATTTTTTGACTAGAGTGGATTTGAAATGAAGAAAACCTGGATGCTCCAACTGCACTGGTGGTCAAACATGAAATCATTGTGACGCTTGCCACCATCACGGGAAAGGGACCTGTGGTTGCAATATGGGATAGAGGATGTATATAATGGACTTGTTTTGTTTTGTATGTGACAAAACTATCTATGAAACGTAGAACTTTGGAGATGAGAAAAGCATGTTCTTCAAGAGCAGACCCTAGATTGATGTACTATGAGTACCTCCTTTAGGAATTTTAATCTTTGTTATGAATTCCACTCACCTCAGAAGGTCAGGTGTCAAAGGTCAAATCAGAAACGAGAGAGGAGCTAGCAGAATGTAGCCTCAGAGAGTAAAAATAACCAGGAGCGGAGACAAAACAACAATTTACACATCTGTCAGAGAACCAATATCAGAAACGTTTTAAAGAAAAGCCTAAAAAAGCCATTGAATATAAAAGTTTGTGTGGTGTTATAAAAAGGGAGTCCATGACTGTAAAAATTTATGTAAGAGTGCAGTTATAAAACAAGCTTTTTTCTGGTGTAGCCTGCTTTGTCTCATTAACATAATAAAAATGATCTGTTTTTATGAACAACACATGGGCTAAAAGTGAGTACCATTGAAAGAAAGTCAACAGTTTTTTTCCTTACAGGTACTGCATGTCTTCATCTATGTTCTATGACATTAGACTTAGTGACTGACACACAGGTCCTACACACAATGTTACCCTTGAACAAGCATCAATGCCATGGAAACGTTGTCCAACATTTTTTGTTATTTTTTATTTTTTCGGTTACTAGTCCAACGCTCTAACCACTAGGCTACGCTGCCGCCCCCATCCATGGCAACGTAATGCAACGGGGGACCTGGGGACTGGAGAAAGATGGTGAGATAAAGATGTTCCTGCTGCCTGGTCACTGATACGTTTGACCTACACTCTTTGAATCGACAACCACAGCGCACTCTCCAGGCTATCCCGTAACAGGGGGAATTCTTGGGGCTGTGCCACAGAGGCCGGTGCCAACATTACATAAGCCTTCAGTAGGTGTCCCTATGGACTTACATGTACAACCAAACGGACTGACAGCTGAGCCTGGGCCGTCCAGCTTGTAACAGAACAGCCTTTTACTACAACTTTTTGCCTTTCTGTGTATTACATACTAGTTAACATCTACAATGTGAGACATCAGTCTCTCAAAATTGCAGGCCTAAAGCAACTGAGTTATCACATTTTAGAACAACAAGGCAGACAAAGAAACAATTATTTGAACGTGGCGTACTTCTTATTAAACGTTACTTTTTTCAACAACACAACTCTGTAGAGAAGTCTCTTCTCCCAGCAGTCCAAAGAGCCTGTCCATGGGACCACAGTAGTCTGTGGAGCGAGGTAGAGCAGTCACAGTGTTTGGTTTCCCCCTCCACATAGCACATAGAATCAATATTCCACTGGAGGGGAAACGGCCCACCATTCCACTGTGTTCACACTGCCCAGCACAAGGAGAACGCATTCAAAATGGTCCAAAACCTTTGTCTGGAAAAATCCAAACAACTTCTAGAAGTGTTAACGATTACCTTTGAGAATACAGAGGGAAGGAATAGAATAACCTTTTTAGTTTTCGGACAGTATTCTATGGTTCATAAAAAAAAATGTTTGAAGGTCCCGCACATCATGAAAACGTTTAGTTCACACATGCATTTCAGCGCCAAAAAGTCAAGCAACATCAGCAGGTTATAATTGATCTGTCACTTCAACTTCCTTGGGACCAATATCACTAGAATTACAGTCAACAACAGCTTAGCATTAAGACAAGCATCCACATCTCCCTTTACCCCTTACAGTCTCTCTGCTCCAGCCAACCGCCTTTCGGAACACTGTGGTAGTGGCAAGAATATTAAAGATGATGAAATAATATTTTCATTTACTACTGATGAAGAATCAATCATCACAGTCTATGATGATGATCAGCTCTAATGGGGGCTCTAGGTCCTTATGACAGACTGCCTGTGTCAAAAATCGCTAAGGAACATATCAAAAAGTATTTCAAACGAGTTTTTTTCTTAATGAAATAGAGAGGCGTTGTTTTTTAACATAACTCACACATAATTTCTGTAATTAGAGTACAATAATGAGAAATAATTAAAAAGCCAGCTATTACATGTCATATACTTTGACTAGTAGAATGTAATATAAGGATCCATTCAGGTTGCCCTGTGTTAACTAATTTGTTAATTGCATACATCATTGGGAACTATGGTTTAATTACATATCATTATTCCACCTTTGTCTTTGATATGGTGAATCAACGGCATGGGGCAGAGTGACTAAATTAAGAAGGAGCATATCATAAATGTAATTTGGACTTGAGCAGAAAGTGCCATCCTAGTAATTCGTGTTAAAAACACAAACAGAAGGAGGTAGGAATCTCAGCTCTTTTTACAGTATGTTCCCAAAGAGGATTAGGGAAATTAAAGTCTGCTGAGATGGCTTTTCAAACTTATTAACAATACAAACTGATGAAGATGGGAGGAAAGCTCCCGGTGGTGTTTTAATGATTCTCCTTTATGAGCTGTTTGCTCAACCTGTACAACACTGAATAAGTTTTAGGTTAGTTAATTGTGAAGAGTTTAGTTTGGAAATAGGTTTTGAATTAAGATGTATATGTACACTGAAGAAAAATATAAAAGCAACATGCAACAATTTCAAAGATTTTACTGAGTTACAGTTCATAGAAGGAAATCAGTATGGATTTCACATGACTGGGAATACAGATATGCATCTGTTGGTCATAGATACCTTTAAAAAAAAAAAGGGAGGTGCGTGGATCAGATAACCAGTCTGACCATTTGCCTCATGCAGCGTGACACATCTCCTTCGCATAGAGTTGATTAATGGCATATTATTGATCAGGCTGTTGATTGTGGCCTGTGGAATGTTGTCCCGCTCCTCTTCAATGGCTGTACGAAGTTTCTGGATATTGCCGTGAACTGCAACACGCTGTCGTCCACGTCGATCCAGAGCATCCCAAACATTCTCAATGGGTGGCGTGTCTGGTGAGTATGCAGGCCATGAAAGATCTGGGAAATTCTCAGCTTCCAGCAATTGTGTACAGATCCTTGTGACATGGGGCAGTGCGTTATCATGTTGAAACATGAGGTGATGACGGAGGATGAGTGGTACAACAATAGGCCTCAGGATCTAGTCACGGTATCTCTGTGCGTTCAAATTACCCATAGTTAAAATGCAATTGTCTTAATTGTCCGTAGCTTATGCCTGCCCATACCACAACTCCACTGCCACAATGTTGACATCAGCCACCCGCTTGCCCACATGATGCCATACATGCTGTCTGGCATCTGCCCAGTACAGTTGAACCCGGGATTCAACTGTGAAGAGCACGCTGCTCCAACGTGCCAGTGGCCATTGAAGGTGAGCATTTGCCCACTGAAGTCGGTAATGACGCCGAACTGCAGTCAGGTCAAGACCCTGGTGAGGAAGAAGAACACGCAGATGAGCTTCCCTGACACAATTTATGACAGTTTGTGCAGAAATTCTTCGGTTGTGGAAACCCACAATTTTATCAGGTGTCTGGGAGGCTAGTCTCAGACAATCATGCAGGTGAAGAAGTCAGATGTGGAGGTCCTGGGCTGAAATAGTTAAACATGATTTGCAGTTGTGAGGCCGGTTGGTACTTCAAAATTCTCTAAAACAACATTAGAGGCTTATGGTAGAGAAATTAACATTAAATTCTCTGGCAACAGCTCTGGTGGACATTCCTGAAGTTAGCATGCCAACTGCACACTCCCTCAAAACTTGAGACATCTGTGGCGTAGTGGTGTGTGACAAAACTGCATATTAAGATTGGCCTTTAACTGTCCTTTTTTTTTACAAGGTGCACCTATGTAATGAGCATGCTGTTCAGCTTCTTGATATGCCACACTTATCAGGTGGATGGATTATCTTGGCAAAGGAGAAATGCTCACTACCATGGATGTAAACAAATGTGTGCGCACAATTTCAGAGAAAAAAAGCTTTTTGTGCTTATGGAACATTTCTGGGATTGTTATTTCAGCTCATGAAACATGGGACCAACACTTTGTTGTGTTTATATTTTTGTTAAGTGTATATTTTATAATATGCTTAGGGATGGTGTTCTGCCCAAATTAGTGCCCTTAAATGTTTAAATTGCTATAGTTTGTCATTTTACTAATCATCACAAGACATTGATTATACAACTACATGAGGAGACTGAACATTTTGTCTGCTGCAACTTCCAACCTCAGGAAGGATGACACTGTATACAGGACGTAGAGCATGCCTTGTTTGTGTTTAATCCAATGAAACCCTTCCTTTTCAATGGGAGAGACTCGGCTCTATTTGAATACTCACAATAGGGACAATATTATGTTATGTCTGACAAGCTGTACCCTGGGGGAGCAGGGAATCTGTGGAACAAACATACTAGCAAGCCACAGAAACAGCGAGCCAAATTTGGATTATACTTGAGGCCTTGAAGGGGTGGTTTTGGGGTGCTACTTTATCCTACTGTACCGCTCAACACTATTTTAAGGATTTAGTCTAACTCTACCCCCAGTTAAACCAACTGCTTTCTCAGTCACACGCACAAAACAACAGAAACCACATGCTGTGTTCGTTTGGTGCGGCCCCTGGATGCTTCAGCCTGGTCCTGTGTATAATTCTCCAGTAATAAGAGCCTTGCTGTGTCTGCCTCCCTCCTCCTCCTCCTCCCTCCTTCCTCTTCCTCTTCCTCCTCCAGACTGTGGTTCTCCTCTCCAACTGTAATACATTAGCAGGATTAACATTCCAATGGTAAGCCCCGCAGACGAACCTGCCGGCTTTTCTGTCCTCTTTCCCCCGCCCTGCAGCCTGCTCCATCTTGCACGTTATTTCCCTTCTGCTGCCTTGCTTTGCCCCCCTCACACACATGTCAGGGTGCAATGGTGCATCAAAGGTTTATCTCTCGAATCGAACAATATTCCTTGGTTTCTTTTCCCAGTGTTACCTACATGTGTTGTAGGGCTAGTTTTGACAGGTTTGCGGTGAGCTGTTATACTGCAGAAATGTGGAAATGAATAAGACAATTCAATGACATTGACGAGTCAGAGTGCATGCAATTTTATAAAAACATGTTTAGAGCTGGGGCTGATTTGTTCCTGTTGTATTCTTAATCGTTGTGTTTTAATTTGGGTTATGTCTCCACTTGTTTGTGGAAACCTAATAGCCAAAGCAAAGACAAATCGAGCAAATAAACAAATGCAGCAAGTAAACTAAGACTACACAGCCACAAACACACATTGGTCTTGAAATAATCAAAATGATAAACACACATTTTGTATTTGACCCACGGGGTGCTTCACTAAACCAATCCCAGACACCTCCTATTCCACATGATTTATGCAGGAGCCCCAGGGGAGAGAGAGCACCTTAGGACTGTTTTCTCATGGGATTATCCTCTTGGGTGGAAACTTCACAATGATCATCTCATCTAAATGCTTTGACGGGATCATCTGGCAAAGATTAGCCCTCCCTGTTTCACATTTATTATGTTGTCGAGTTTTCTTTTATTTCTATACTATTTCTGTGCAGAATATTTCATTTTTTTTCTAGAGCTTTGGATAGGTCAGGTGTCTGCTATATTCCTTTTGACGATGATAGAATTGCAAGGTAGGAATATCATAAATAGGTAAATTACCAAACAATTATTCTGAATTTGTATATTGTATTTCAGTATTTGATTTTCCTTGGACATACGCACTGTGTCATTCATGTTTTGTTAGTCTCAATTTGGTAGTTATTGAAGAAGCTTGCTAATATACATTGTCTGCACTTCATATAAAACATACGAACCCCTGATTACATACAATCGGTGGATCTCCTAGGATATACATTGAGCATACAAAACATTCAGAACACCTGCTCTTTCTATGTCATAGACTGACCAGGTGAAAGCTATGATCCCTTATTGATGTCAATCAGGGTAGATGAAGGGGATGAAGACAGGTTAAAGAACGATTTTTAAGCCTTGAGACAATTGAGACATGGATTGTGTATGTGTGCCATTCAGAGGGTGAATGGGCAAGACAAATGATTGAAGTGCCTTTGAACAGGATATGGTAGTCGATGCCAGGCGCACCGATTTGTGTCAAGAACTGCTTCGCTGCTGGGTTTTTCATGCTCAAAAGTTTCCTGTGTGTATCAAGAATGGTCCACCACCCAAAGGGCATCCAGCTAACTTTTTTAAAATGTGCATTTTATTTAACTAGGCAAGTCAGTTAAGAACAAATTCTTATTTACAATGACAGCCTACCCTGGCCAAACTCGGACGACGCTGGGCCAATTGTGCGCCGCCCTATGGGACTCCAAATCACGGCCGGATGTGATACAGCCTGGATTTGAACCAGGGATTGTAATGACACATCTTGCACTGAGATGCAGTGCCTTAGACATGGGGGAGGGTGTGCAACTCAATATTCGGAATGTGTTCCTAATGTTTGGTATACACAGTGTGCTCACTTAACAAAATTATAAATGCAACATGTAAAGTGCTGGTCCCATGTTCAATGAGCTGAAATAAAAGATCCCAGAAATGTTCCTTACACACAAAAAGCTTACTTCTCAAACATTTTGTGCACAAATTTGTTTACATCCCTGTTAGTCTTTGCCAAGATAATCCATCCACCTGACTGGTGTGGCATTTCAAGAAGCTGATTAAACAGCATGATCATTTTCAAAGGTGAACCTTTTGCTGAGGACAATAAAAGGCCCCTAGAATGTGCAGTTTTGTCACAAAACACAATGCCACAGATGTCTCAAGTTTTGTGTGCAATTGGCATGCTGACTGCAGGAATGTCCACCAGAGCTGTTGCCAGAGACTTGAATGTTCATTCTCTACCATAGGCCGCCTCCAATGAAATTTTAGAGCATTTGGCAGTACATCTAATTGGCCTCACAAACGCAGGCCACATGTAACCACGACAGCCCAGGACCTCCACATCCAGCTACTTTACCTGTGGGACCAGGGGAGGGTACAATGAGTATTTCTGTCTGTAATAAAGCCCTTTTGTGGGGAAAAAAATATTCTGATTGGTTGGGCCTGGCTCCCCATTACTACACACCTGCCCAGTCATGTGAAATCCATAGATTAGGGCCTAATGAAATTATTTAAATTTACTGATTCCTTATTTGAAGTGTAAACCATGTGAACTTGTTGCATGTCGCGTTTATATTTTTGTTCAGTATAAAAGGGATAGTTATCGAGGCTAAAGAGAAACTTACCACTGCTTACTCTCCAGTGCCATCTCTTGGAAATGTACAGTAGTTGACAGAAAATTAAATGAGAAAAACGTGTCATTGAAATTGTACTGATAGCTTTTACTTATTAAAAGTTTTAACGTACAAGTGGATAATTTACTTTTGAAGCATAGTATATTGGTATGATACAAAAATGGATCTACATGTAACAAAAAGAAGAAGAAGAAGAAACTTTCAAGCCAATTTACTGTCTCTCTTGTTCAGTATCGGTGCAACAGCACGCAACAACACAAAATAGAAAGTGGATATTCAGCTGGGTGATCTAACAGTTAAAGGTTAGGGGTAATTGAGAATTTGTGGTTAGGTTTGCGGTTAGGGTCTTCCGGCTGCTATCCACTTCCCATGAATACACACCTACACACATTAGGAACAGCAGTGCCATCACCAGTACAGTACAACATGGTATATGGTGCACACACACTGTACGTGCACAGTGTATATGTCTGAGCTGGCTGTGATATCAGTTTGGTGATAACAAACAGTATGACTTATAAACGCTATACATTAATGACAAAAACATATTATTGTCAGAATGAACCAGGTCTAACCCATTTCTAGAAGACACAATAGTATACCTGTCACATACACATGAAATAGATGACTGGGAAGGAGTAAACATTACAGTTTTATCATATTCATTCAACATATAATTCAAAAGTGATTTATTGAGCAAGTTGTGTTTTCTTCTTCACTCAGTCACTTACAAACCTTGAACAGTTCAAGCATACTTTTCCACAATCTCAACTGCTACACTACAGCAATTAGTTGTTTCTTGCTTTCTAAAGCCTGTTTATACCTGGTTGTAACATGCATATTTTGTTCTGATCTTGTCCACATTTTGATTGTGCCCAGATTTTGGACAGGTGTAGACGATTGAAAGTCGCCTTGTGGTCTGATTGTCATCAGATCTTCCCGACCACCTCTGGAGGTAGTCAGAGGCCTTGTTTACACCTTGCGCTAACATGTGCATTTTGTTATCTGATTAATATGATCCAATCACTATCTAATGAAGGTTTCTTTTAACTCGTGTCTTCACATTGTATTAAAATGTGTCTCTTATCCGTCCACTGTTTCTGCATTGTGACCAGATCAGCAAATTATTTGACAGATATTCTTTCAAGATTATATTCATTTATTTTAAGACAATTACTGATGCCAATGATTTTAGAGGCCAGTATAATGATGATTTAAATGGTTTGACCATCCAGATTTGTTTACACTTGATTGATATCCGGATACAACGAGTCCCTGACTTCCTCAGGAGGTGGTCTGGAAGATTTGATCACAATCAGATCGCAATGTGTCTTTTAATCATCTACACCTGTCTAAAAATATGGGCGAAATCAGAAAGTGTGAAAAGATCTGAGGACAAAGGGCGGAGGACAGATCTGAGGAAAAGATCTGATTGGTCAAAATACCAATAAGGTCAGAATTAGGCTGTCTGTGTTAAACACAGCCATGTTAGCATTGGTATAAATGGGGCTATATACTGTATCTTACAAGTGTAGACGGATCTGGACAGTGAAACCATTTAAATCATCATTATCCCACCCTATAAAATCATTGACATGTGACGCCATTGACTTGGCATAAATATGCGTCTTTAAATAAATAAATTCATATTATTTTGAAAGTATATCAGTCAAAACATTGCATACAGGGAGGGACCAGAATATATTGGTCACAATGTGGACATAGTGGACGCATAAGAGACACATTTTACTACCATGTGTAGATGCAACGGCTGCAATAGCTGCGTTTACACAACCAGACCATTTATTGGCAAAAGATCTGATCTGATTGGTCAAAAGAACAAGAGGTAAAAACCGCAAACAACATGGGCACGATCAGAATGTGGTTAAGATCAGGACACAGGAACAATGTTAGCACCAGGTATGAAGGAGGCTTAATTGACACAACTGATATCAACTAGGGCAAATGCAGCGTTTCATTGGAAATGAATGTAATTCTGGTGTACCAAAATCCAATGAAGCTGTCGGTGTGATCGAAGCGCTGTTAACCCCTTTTGACTGCTGGGCTGTTGTGTTGGATTCCTATATTTCTTCTGCAGCCGCTGATACCAGAGTCGTTGGAAGGTAAGCGGCTGTTGTACATATTTATAATTTTATTTTACCTTTATTTAACTAGGCAAGTCAGTTAAGAACAAATTCTTATTTACAATGACGGCCTAGGAACAGTGGGTTAACTGCCTTGTTCAGGGGCAGAACGACCGATTTTTACCTTGTCAGCTCAGGGATTCAATCTAGCAACCTTCTGGTTACTGGCCCAACGCTCTAACCAATAGGCTACCTGCCGCCCCTGAACATAGAGGATCTTAGGAAATCCCAGGACATAGTGTCTATAATACTGTAATAAGCTTACATAGTTGCTGTCACAAACGTCAAACTCCCCACAGTTGTCACTGACTAGTTGGATAATTTCCCACTGAGCCAAGACTTTCTGTACTAACAGGATTCATATAAATACATTTGTATCATGTTTTTATATACATTTGTCAAGAAAACATGAATGCAGTTGTTTGTCATTGTTTTGTTTTCTGTTTGCGGCCCTGGTTGCCCTGAGAAGACAATGGTAAAACACCTAAATGTGAGACTAAATATGAATGCAGCGCAAGCAGATGGATGAAAAGTAGTGAATTTCAGCTTTTTTTACTGTGGGATTTTGTGAGACTGATGGAAACAAACAACAACTTCTACTGTTTCATTAAGTCTTTAAGTGTTAGTGAATGAAAATGTTTTTTGACAAGGGTGACGAGAACTGGCTTATTGACATGTGCAAAGTAGGCAGTGTTCAGTTCTAGTCTGAGTGGGACTACACGTTGAGTCCCTCCCACCGTGACTTGTGTACTATGCTTGATATTTTATTTTTGGGTGAGAGGGTGGTTCTCTGGATAACACCAAGGAAGTAAACGATAGTTAACACCGGGAACAGCCGTTCCCATTGTGGGGTTGATGTCATGTTTGTGTTCTCAGACCATACTGACAGAGGAAGAGGTCAACTGCATCTGTGTGGACTGAAAGAAGGGGGGGGCTGACCCTCTGCACACAGGCAGCCAATAATATCTGAGTCGTTGGTGCCTAGGTGGCCCACATGATTGACGTCTTCTGGGAAAGTACTGTCTGGACCATAGGTACTGTATACACAGGGTTGGTGTTAATTCCACAAATTCTAATTCAATTCCCTTTCCCTGTACATTTTATTCAATTCAAATTCCACTAAGCTATCGTATGGAATTGTTTTAAGATATACTGTGGAAATTTTAGCTGTTTAAATTCACTTGTGTAGATATATATTTACAATTTGATAAAATATAGAATTTTACCTTTGCTGCTATAGCCCATTGAAAGGCATTGAGTAACACATTCCCAAATGGCAAAAGACAACCAAAGGAAGTCATAAGGTTTTGAAGTCTCTGTCCTATATCTAGGAGAAATAAGAAGGCTCAGGAATTATTTAAAAAAAAATTGACATGTATTTGACCCCTTTAAGGGTGGGGGGCACGAAATCACTTCTATTAAGTTTTTGGTACTGGGTTAACTTCAGACGAGTACCGTGACAAAACTGAGAACACCATCGTGAGTCATGTTTCCATAGTTGCCATATTAGTTTTTAGGTCAAACCTTTCAGGATGCCACAGACGTTTTCATGAGACCAATTTTTGGGATGTCTTCTGGTCTGACAAACAGTTATGTAGCTCTCCCACTTTCCATCGCAGCTGTGGAAGGCTGACATAGGCGGATGCGGTGGAATGAGAACAGCCCATACAAAAATGGACATATCTAGCTTAAACTGATGGAATTTGATGGGGAAGTAATTATTTAAATTAGATTGACACAAGGCTGCGTCAATCCACTTTAAGCGTTCAAATCCTGCAGCAAACTTTCTATAATTGCATTATTTCCTTTATATTTCTTTGCATTAGTTTAGCTGGGAAATGGAAAAATACTGAATTTCAATTCCGAAGTGACATTTTCCACCATTCTAATGTAGTCTAATTCTATAACTTTCAGATTGTTGTAGTTCTAATTGAATTCAACAAATTCTCCACTTCATAAGTGAATTAAATTTTAAATTATATTGGAATTGACCCTGACTGTATACACATGCACATGCCATATGTTGTTTCACAGCTCAAGAATGTTTAAGCCTAAAAACATATCTATTTCTGTTGCGGCAGCATGGACGCATGTCACGTTCTGTCCATCGTTCGTAGGTGTTTTCCTTGTTTTAGTGTTGGTCAGGACGTGAGCTGGGTGGACATTCTATGTTGTGTGTCTGGTTTGTCTATTTCTATGTTTGGCCTGATATGGTTCTCAATCAGAGGCAGGTGTTAGTCATTGTCTCTGATTGGGAACCATATTTAGGTAGCCTGTTTTGTGTTGGGTTTTGTGGGTGATTGTGCCTGTCTCTGTGTTTGCACCAGATAGGACTGTTTAGGTTTTCACTTTTCTTGTTTTGTTTAGTCTGTTCATGTATAGTCGTCTTTATTAAAAACATGAATAACCACCACGCTGCATTTTGGTCCGCCTCTCTTTCACCAGAAGAAAACCGTTACAGAATCACCCACCAACCAAGGACCAAGCGGCGTGGTAAACCGAGGCAGCAGCAACAGCAGCAGCAGGAGAAGCAACAGAGGCAGCAGCAGCAGTGGGAGAGGCTGCACTATTTGGATAAATTGACTTGGGAGGAGATCCTTGACGGAAAAGGACCCTGGGCAGAGCCAGGGGAATATTGCCGCCCCAAAGCCGAGCTGGAGGCAGCGAAAGCAGAGAGGCGGCATTATGAGGAGCTAGCACGGCAGAGCGGCTGGAAGCCCGAGAGGCACCCCCAAAACTTTATTGGGTGGGGGCACAGGGAGAGTGTGGCAGAGTCAGGAGTCAGACCTGAGCCAACTCCCCCTGTTTACCGTAAGGAGCCATGGATGGAATTGGAGCTGTCGGCGAGGCAGAGTGCTGAGTCTGAGAGTGTGGAGGATGTATTGGACAGAGTAGAAAGAAAGCTGTTGGTTTGGCATAGTATGCACGGCATTCGCCCTGAGGAGCGTGTTAGCTGTCCGATGTCACCCATGTCAGTTCCTCGTACTCAGCCTGAAACGTGTTTTGGAGTTCCGGGGGATTTGATGCCGGCTATACACACCAGGTCTCCAGTACACCTTCGCAACCCGGTGTGTCCTGTTCCTTGCACTCACCCGGAGCTGCGTGGCCCAGTACCACCAGTGCCAGCACCACGCATCAGGCCTACAGTGTGTCCCGCCTGTCCAGCGCTGCCGGAGCCTTCCTCCTCTCCAGCGCAGCCAGAGTCTCCCGCCTGTCCGGCGCTGCCAGAGCCTTTTTCTCCAGTCTGTCCAGTGCCGCCAGGGCCGCCAGTCTGCCCAGCGCCGTCTGAGCTACCCGTCTGCCCAGCGCCGTCTGAGCTACCAGTCCGCCCAGCGCCGCCAGTGCCGCCAGTCGGCCAGGATCTGCCAGTCAGCCAGGATCAGCCAGGATCCGCCAGAACTGCCAGTCAGCCAGGATCCGCCAGTCTGCCAGGATCCGCCAGAACTGCCAGTCGGCCAGGATCTGCCAGTCAGCCAGGATCTGTCAGTCAGCCAGGATCCGCCGGTCTGCCAGGATCAGTTAGATCCGCCAGTCAGCCAGGATCTGCCAGTCTGCAAGGATCCGCCAGTCTGCCAGGATCCGCCAGAACTTCCAGTCTTCAAAAATCAAATCAAATGAAATTTATTTGTCACATACACATGGTTAGCAGATGTTAATGCGAGTGTAGCGAAATGCTTGTGCTTCTAGTTCCGACAATGCAGTGATAACCAACAAGTAATCTAACTAACAATTCCAAAACTACTGTCTTATACACAGTGTAAGGGGATAAAGAATATGTACATAAGGATATATGAATGAGTGATGGTACAGAGCAGCATACAGTAGATGGTATCGAGTACAGTATATACATATGAGATGAGTATGTAGACAAAGTAAACAAAGTGGCATAGTTAAAGTGTCTAGTGATACATGTATTACATAAGGATGCAGTCGATGATGTAGAGTACAGTATATACGTATGCATATGAGACGAATAGTAGGGTAAGTAACATTATATAAGGTAGCATTGTTTAAAGTGGCTAGTGATATATTTACATCATTTCCCATCAATCCCATTATTAAAGTGGCTGGAGTTGGGTCAGTGTCAATGACAGTGTGTTGGCAGCAGCCACTCAATGTTAGTGGTGGCTGTTTAACAGTCTGATGGCCTTGAGATAGAAGCTGTTTTTCAGTCTCTCGGTCCCAGCTTTGATGCACCTGTACTGACCTCGCCTTCTGGATGATAGCGGGGTGAACAGGCAGTGGTTCGGGTGGTTGATGTCCTTGATGATCTTTATGGCCTTCCTGTAACATCGGATGGTGTAGGTGTCCTGGAGGGCAGGTAGTTTGCCCCCGTTGATGCGTTGTGCAGACCTCACTACTCTCTGGAGAGCCTTACGGTTGAGGGCGGAGCAGTTGCCGTACCAGGCGGTGATACAGCCCGCCAGGATGCTCTCGATTGTGCATCTGTAGAAGTTTGTGAGTGCTTTTGGTGACAAGCCGAATTTCTTCAGCCTCCTGAGGTTGAAGAGGCGCTGCTGCGCCTTCTTCACGACGCTGTCAGTGTGAGTGGACCAATTCAGTTTGTCTGTGATGTGTATGCCGAGGAACTTAAAACTTGCTACCCTCTCCACTACTGTTCCATCGATGTGGATAGGGGTGTTCCCTCTGCTGTTTCCTGAAGTCCACAATCATCTCCTTAGTTTTGTTGACGTTGAGTGTGAGGTTATTTTCCTGACACCACACTCCGAGGGCCCTCACCTCCTCCCTGTAGGCCGTCTCGTCGTTGTTGGTAATCAAGCCTACCACTGTTGTGTCATCCGCAAACTTGATGATTGAGTTGGAGGCGTGCGTGGCCACGCAGTCGTGGGTGAACAGGGAGTACAGGAGAGGGCTCAGAACGCACCCTTGTGGGGCCCCGTGTTGAGGATCAGCGGGGAGGAGATGTTGTTGCCTACCCTCACCACCTGGGGGCGGCCCGTCAGGAAGTCCAGTACCCAGTTGCACAGGGCGGGGTCGAGACCCAGGGTCTCGAGCTTGATGACGAGCTTGGAGGGTACTATGGTGTTGAATGCCGAGCTGTAGTCGATGAACAGCATTCTCACATAGGTATTCCTCTTGTCCAGGTGGGTTAGGGCAGTGTGCAGTGTGGTTGAGATTGCGTCGTCTGTGGACCTATTTGGGCGGTAAGCAAATTGGAGTGGGTCTAGGGTGTCAGGTAGGGTGGAGGTGATATGGTCCTTGACTAGTCTCTCAAAGCACTTCATGATGACGGAAGTGAGTGCTACGGGGCGGTAGTCGTTTAGCTCAGTTACCTTAGCTTTCTTGGGAACAGGAACAATGGTGGCCCTCTTGAAGCATGTGGGAACAGCAGACTGGTATAGGGATTGATTGAATATGTCCGTAAACACACCGGCCAGCTGGTCTGCGCATGCTCTGAGGGCGCGGCTGGGGATGCCATCTGGGCCTGCAGCCTTGCGAGGGTTAACACGTTTAAATGTCTTACTCACCTCGGCTGCAGTGAAGGAGAGACCGCATGTTTTCGTTGCAGGCCGTGTCAGTGGCACTGTATTGTCCTCAAAGCGGGAAAAAAAGGATCTGCCAGTCTGCCAGGATCTGCCAGTCTGCCAGGATCCGCCAGTCAGCCAGGATCCGCCAGTCAGCCAGGATCCGCCAGTCAGCCAGGATCCGCCAGTCAGCCAGGATCTGCCGGAACCACCAGCCAGCCAGGATCTGGTAGATCCCTCAACCTGCCTGAGCTTCCTCTCACTCCCGAGCTTCCCCTCACTCCCGAGCTTCCCCTCAGTCCCGAGCTTCCCCTCAGTCCCGAGCTTCCCCTCAGTCCCGAGCTTCCCCTCAGTCCTGAGCTACCTCAGTCCAGTGGGGCCCGTTGTCAGGTTTCCTAGGCCAAGGTTAGCGGCGAGAGTCGCCACTCAAGGGACGCTGAGGAGGTGGACTAAGACAATTATGGAGTGGGGTCCACGTCCAGCACCAGAGCCGCCACCGCGGACAGATGCCCACCCAGACCCTCCCCTATAGGTTTAGGTTGTGCGTTCGGAGTCCGCACCTTGGGGGGGGGGGGTTCTGTCACGTTCTGTCCATCGTTCGTATGTGTTTTCCTTGTTTTAGTGTTGGTCAGGACGTGAGCTGGGTGGACATTCTATGTTGTGTGTCTGGTTTGTCTATTTCTATGTTTGGCCTGATATGGTTCTCAATCAGAGGCAGGTGTTAGTCATTGTCTCTGATTGGGAACCATATTTAGGTAGCCTGTTTTGTGTTGGGTTTTGTGGGTGATTGTGCCTGTCTCTGTGTTTGCACCAGATAGGACTGTTTAGGTTTTCACTTTTCTTGTTTTGTTTAGTCTGTTCATGTATAGTCGTCTTTATTAAAAACATGAATAACCACCACGCTGCATTTTGGTCCGCCTCTCTTTCACCAGAAGAAAACCGTTACAATGCACAACTGCAGAATAAAGGGGAATTGTCACACACAGCAAACAGAGCGTTCTCGGTTGAAAGACAGCATTATCACTCCAACGCTCACCCTAACACTTTCTGTCACAGGATGTCTACTGGCAGAAGGCTCGCATGGTCCACGTTATCGGACAGTCTGGGAGCACGACAGGTCAGATCTTAGCTAAGCACATGTATACGTCGTCATGGAGCTACGTAATAGGTTGAAACCCAGGTCCCAAGCCCCAACTTCTATTTTGAGCCATATATCCCTTGTTGAAAACGTATAGATGTAAAGTGATTGACTGGTATTCTGAGTTAGAGGTTGTATGTTTGGACCAAGCACAGCCCTGCTTCCAGGGCCTCATTGCCACGGTGCGCCTGGACCCCTCCGATGCCACATTTGTAGATGTCATTCACACCGACACGCTGCCCTTCATCCCTTATGTTGGTATGGGACACAATGGCTGTTTTTAAATATCAAAATAAAGTGCACTGTTTGAGTGTGACGAATACCCTGGCTTACATTTGTAGCTATGACTTGTTCCAAGAACCCAGCTCACTGGAAAACAAGAGCATAAGGCTTTATACAGTCTTGATGCGACAATGTAATTGATTTTATACAAAATATTTCTGTTCATACGAGCGGAATACAGCATAAGACTAAATCATCCTTTTTATTTCAGACAAGGGCATATCTCAGGCTGTTGGCCATATTGACTTCTACCCTAACGGAGGAGAGCACATGCCTGGATGTGACAAGAACATTGTCTCTACCATTGTGGACATTGACTGCCTTTGGGAAGGGGAGAACTGACGCATATTTGTACTGTGTCTTGAAATCTGTAGAATTGGGGAAAAATGCTTAAAAGGTGAAGATAGATGAGGATCAACCGCAAGGGAAAATAACTCCCGATTGCGTGATAGAAATGTACAGTGGGGCAAAAAAGTATTTAGTCAGCCACCAATTGTGCATGTTCTCCCATTTTAAAAGATGAGAGAGGCCTGTAATTTTCATCATAGGTACACTTCAACTATGACAGACAAAATGAGAAATAAAATCCTGAAAATCACACTGTAGGATTTTGAATGAATTTATTTGCAAATTATGGTGGAAAATAAGTTTTTGGTCACCGACAAACAAGCAAGATTTCTGGCTCTCACAGACCTGTAACTTCTTCTTTAAGAGGCTCCTCTGTACTCCACTCGTTACCTGTATTAATGGCACCTGTTTGAACTTGTTATCAGTATAAAAGACACCTGTCCACAACCTCAAACAGTCACACTACAAACTCCACTATGGCCAAGAACAAAGAACTGTCATTGGACACCAGAAACCAAATTGTAGACCTGCACCAGGCTGGGAAGACTGAATCTGCAATAGGTAAGCAGCTTGGTTTGGATAAATCAACTGTGGGAGCAATTATTAGGAAATGGAAGACATACAAGACCACTGATAATCTCCCTCGATCTGGGGCTCCACGCAAGATCTCACCCCGTGGGGTCAAAATGATCACAAGAATGGTGAGCAAAAATCCCAGAACCTCACTGGGGGACCTAGTGAATGACCTGCAAAGAGCTGGGACCAAAGTAACAAAGCCTACCATCAGTAACACACTACGCCGCCAGGGACTCAAATCCTGCAGTGTCAGACGTGTCCCCCTGCTTAATCCAGTACATGTCCAGGCCTATCTGAAGTTTGCTAGAGAGCATTTGGATGACCCAGAAGAAGATTGGGAGAATGTCATATGGTCAGATAAAACCAAAATATAACTTTTTGGTAAAAACTCAACTCGTCGTGTTTGGAGGACAATGAATGCTGAGTTGCATCCAAAGAACATCATACCTACTGTGAAGCATGGAGGTGGAAACATCATGCTTTGGGGCTATTTTTCTGCAAAGGAACCAGGACGACTGATCTGTGTAAAGGAAAGAATGAATGGGGCCATGTATCGTGAGATTTTGAGTGAAAACCTCCTTCCATCAGCAAGGGCATTGAAGATTAAACGTGGCTGGGTCTTTCAGCATGACAATGATCCCAAACACACCGCCCGGGCAACGAAGGAGTGGCTTCGTAAGAAGCATTTCAAGGTCCTGGAGTGGCCTAGCCAGTCTCCAGGTCTCAACCGCATAGAAAATCTTTGGAGGGAGTTGAAAGTCTGTGTTGCCCAGCAACAGCCCCAAAACATCACTGCTCTTGAGGAGATCTGCATGGAGGAATGGGCCAAAATACTAACAACAGTGTGTGAAAACCTTGTGAAGACTTACAGAAAACGTTTGACCTCTGTCATTGCCAACAAAGGGTATATAACAAAGTATTGAGATAAACTTTTGTTATTGACCAAATACTTATTTTCCACCAAAATTTGCAAATAAATGTATTAGAAATCCTACAATGTGATTTTCTGGATTCTTTTTTCTCATTTGTCTGTCATAGTTGAAGTGTACCTATGATGAAAATTACAGGCCTCTCTCATCTTTTTAAGCGGGAGAACTATCACAATTGGTGGCTGACTAAAACTTTTTTGCCCCACTGTAAATGTAACTGACATGCGGCAACGTGAATGCAGTCTCCGCTAACGCCGGAACATTGCCTTTAAATTTCAATAACACTAATGCTGAACTTCTGTGATACGGATTGAATAGATCCAGGGGAGAAAGACTGCCCCCTCATTGAAGCTACAGAAGTGGAATGCCAACTGCAGTACTGCAGGCATTGTTAGCTGAAAACAGGATCCCGCCCCTCTACAGCGAATGGAAAAATGACAATCTTATTAAAAAACTAAAATAAAATGATACAAATATTTGCTTCTAATAAACCAGATTAATGTAATTGAACTGATAACTTCAGATTGCACACAGAATAAGTTAAATTATAAGGATAATTGAGTTGCTAATGGCAACCTGCAGTACCCCAGTTGGCCTTCAAATTGAGCTACTCAATGAGAGGTGGCATCACTGAGTTAGCCAGCAACATCACTTCATGGATTAGCTCAAACTGCACATGTTATGCCTCCATGAGACACTATCTTAAGACTTCATTTGGCTTGAATGCGCTATTGAGTCCTTACATAGTAATGAATGGTGTCACTTGATCGATGTATGAATGGCCAAAGCCCGTCAGTGAATAGAGACTCCAATCTATTAACCAGCCGTTACAAGTTGACGTAATCTAACTTCCTATGTAGTGTAAGACTACCCACCAAGGTCAGAACTAGCATCATAGGCACTCCATGTCACAATGACTCACACATTTTCTTGCCTGGCCATCTTAAAATGTATCCCCTGGAATATTGGAATGGTACCAATGGTAGAACCATAAAGACCACCAGTTTTTTTCAATTGGACCAGTCTGGACAAATATTTTCTAAAATGGTGGCAGGCTCCTTCAGATATGCGCTGCTGCCTTGGGGGCCAGCACAGCTGAATCTGCCACTTTCGATTGTAGAGAAGAGTGGAAGATGGAGCCACAGCTTTTGATCTTGAAGCGCCTGGTGCTTGCCCTATGCTGGGAGACTACAACATAGCCCATGACCTTCACCCATCCCTCTCTCTGCTTTGCTCCCTTTGTTATTGTGCCAGACACGCGCAATGTTGTTGCCTGCAACCATCTCTGATCCTACAAGTACTACAATGAAAGACTCGTAAACCCTGAAGGCTTTACAGGATACAGGTTTTGACTCCGTAACAGTTTTCTTTATTTGGGTTTGAAAGTCTTCCCCAACTTACTGAGTTTTTAGGGGGCCAAGGCTGGGTGGCTGTCCTCCATTAACAAACTACTCTAGGCTATCACATGGGATGGGGAGGCACATCGCTGGCTGCAAAGACTGTCCTGGGGGGCATGCACGCACCTGTTGTACATGACATTGATATGGCTGTGAACTGTTTCTATGGTTTTAGAAGTTGATTTGCCGCGATTGGGTTCAGCGAAGACTGTAGCAGACAGGCGTCCCCCATGATTTCTATGGGAGGGAATGCAGCTGTCCATGTTAATGGCAGTTTATCCCTGCTTTGGATTGCATCCCAATCGAACATCCCCGGGAGTGTTCATTCGGAAAGTATTCAGATCTCTTGATTTTTTCCACATTTTGTTACGTTACTGCCTCATTTTATAATGGATTAAAAAAATGTTTTCATTAAGCTACGCAATACCCCATAAAGACCTTGCAAAAACAGGTTTTTAGACATTTTTACAAATGTATATAAAAAAAAAAACATAAATACCTTATTTACATAAGTATTTAGACCCTTAGTTATGTGACTCGAAATTGAGCTCCGGTGCTTCCTGTTTCCATCTATCATCCTTGAGATGTTTCTACAACTTGATTGGAGTCCTACTTTGGTAAATTCAATTGATTGGACATTATTTGGAATGTCACAAACCTGTCTATATAAGGTCCCACAGTTGACAGTGCATGTCAGAGCAAAAACCAAGCCTTGAGGTCGAAGGAATTGTCCGTAGAGCTCCGAGACAGGATTGTGTCCAGGCACAGATCTTCTGCATTGAAGGTCCCCAAGAACACAGTGGCCTCCATCATTCTTAAATGGAAGAAGTTTGGAACCACCAAGACTCTTCCTAGAGCTGGCCGCCTGGCCAAACTGAGCAATCAGGGGAGAAGGACCTTGGTCAGGGAGGTGACCAAGAACCTGATTGTCACTCTGACAGAGCTCCAGAGTTCCTCTGTGGAGATTGGAGAACCATCCAGAAGGACAACCATCTCTGCAGCACTTCACCAATCAGGCTTTTATGGTAGAGTGGCCAGATGGAAGTCACTCCTCAGTAAAAGGTTCATGACAGACCTCATGGGCTCTCAGACTATGAGAAACAAGATTCTATGGTCTGATGAAATCAAGATTGAACTCTTTGCCCTGAATGTCAAGCGTCACGTCTGGAGGAAACCTGGCACCATCCCTACAATGAAACGTGGTGGCAGCATCATGTTGTGGGGATGTTTTTCAGAGGCAGGGACTGGGAGACCAGTCTGGATTAAGGGAAAGATGTACAGAGATCCTTGATGAAAACCTGCTCCAGAGCGCTCAGGACCTCAGACTGGGGTGAAGGTTCACCTTCCAACAGGACAATGACCCTAAGCACACAGCCAAGACAACTCAGGAGTGGCTTCGGGAAAAGTCTCTGAATTTCCTTGAGTGGCCCTGCCAGAGCTTGGACTTGAACCTGATCTAACATCCCTGGAGAGACCTGAAAATAGTTGTGCAGCGACGCTCCCTATCCCAAACTGACAGAGCTTGAGAGGATCTGCAGAGAAGAATGGGAGAAACTCTCCAAATACAGGTGTGCCAAGCTTGAAGCATCATACCCAAAAAGACTTGAGGCTGTAATCGCTGCCAAAGATGCTTCGACAAAGTACTGAGTAAAGGGTCTTAATACCTGTAAATGTGATATTTCTGTTTTTGGTTTAATAAATGTGCAAACATTTCTAAACCTGTTACTGCTTTGTCATTATGGGGTATTGTGTGCAGATTGATGGGGGGAGGATAATTTTTAATCCATTTTCGAATAAGTCTGTAAAGTAACAATGTGGAAAAAGTCAAGGAGTCTGAATACTTTCTGAAGGCACTGTATGAGTATGTCCCAATAGATGCCGACCGACGCCTCGTTGCTCACGTCGTAAAAGCCCTTGGGTGTTATTCCTTTGCCCTGTTGACAGCCAAACTCTGCTGTTCCCACAACTATAAACTGGTGTCATCCTGAACTACATATTTATAGGGTGGCGATCTAAAAGTTGGGAGGAGCTATGCATGTGTTCCCCCTATTTCGGGTACTCAAAGCCATGGCTGAGAAACGATGAGTACTCACAGATTGCTTTGGCGTAAAAGAGGAGGAAAGTGTTGGGTCATAAATTGCAAGATCCCTTAACATTTCACCTTGAGCAGAATATTAACTGTAGCAGACTGACTCATAATGCATTATCAAACGTGCAAAATGAGCTAACCAATTATTTTATAGCCTGTCCTTCTGCATTTTTGTGAATGGCCAAAAAATGGCAATTGTGGATAAATACGTACTAAGCTTTAATCTTTACTTTCAAACTAAAATACCTCAATTGAATGTCTCCCAGTACAGAAATCTACACATCATTGTTTCTATACCTTGCCATACATATATGGTCATATTCTATATTCGGGTCCCTCGGCCCTATCAAATCCACTGTCTAACATCAGTGTTTTCACCTGATTCTGTCATTTGTATTTATTTTACTGGTTTGTGTTTACCATGTGCAGACAATATGCATGGCCCACTATGGGTCACTATGCTGACAAATTCCCCGTTCCCAGTGGCCAATCCAAGATTAAGTTCTACCTGAACACTGGAGATGCTGTGCCTTTTGCCAAGTAAGTGGCCTTTCCCTGGCTTTACTTGGGCATCAGATAACCCTCCGCTTTACTCTGTGAAAATACCTTCTCACACCTCTATTAAATAGGCATGGTTATTTACACTATTTAGCACATGTTCCAGTGGCTCAAGTAATGCATGAACAATGATTTACTATATACTGTACTAAGTTTTTGTTTTTTCCCCATGTATTCATATTCCACGGTATCGCGACAAAGCAAATGTATCCATGGATGGCAGCAGATCCCTGCCGGGGATAATGAACAACGCTGTATGGAGAGCATGGCAACACACATGCCAGTATCAGGCACACTTCTGATATGAAGTAGTTTATAGATGAGTTGAGATCGTGTAATGTCACACACATTTAAAAATGTTACATTGTTCTACTTGTAATTGTCACATCATAGTCCATAAAATCATTTGAACCTTTGAAGGCTGAACTTGAATCACCGATCAATTGACAGGACAACTGACTGATCCTGCCCTAAACTAAACTGACTCAAGGAATGAACATTTTCTGTTCTTTCCTAAAGTGGCCTCCTGAGTCCTGGTAAAACCCTACGAGCTCTTCATCCATGCTGAGACTTACATCGGCGAGGTGACTCAGGTGAAGTTCAACTGGGTCAACCACATCAACCTCATGCTTCCCAAGTTTGGCGCCCACAAGATTGAGCTGCTGCGAGGGAAGAATGGGAAATCGTAAATCCGTCTGCCCTGCCAGTCCCACTTGTGTGGCAGCAGTCTGCGCCTCGGGACAAATGAGGGCGTTCTGTTAATGCTAGCCGTATGCCCCTAGTGCCAAATATGGGCTCCTGAGGCTTCAGACTCAGGCCTAACAAAACTAGTACTGCGATAGGATTGACTGCCTTTGCGCCACTTTACCAACGTTTGTGTTAACTTTGTTTGGAGCGTAAACCTATGATGGGAGGAACACATTAAATAACACGCTGTTTGTAATGTATTTATTGTGCACCAGCTAACATGGACTGTAGCATCCTAATATATACAAGTTATAATTTTGAGAAAAAAAGCAGCTCTCTGAAAGATGTATGCTCTGTAAAACCCTAGAGGGCAGTATAGGACCGTCATCTGTGATAAACATTCGTCCATTCATGTTCCACTGGCTCACCATATCTCTCTGTTGCAACTTTTTGTTCTGTGGAAACAGGATGGTGCGTGAGATGGTGCTTCAGACCCTTAAACCATGCGGACCTGAGTGAAGCACAACATGACATCCTGTACTTTTCAATGAAGTTACAGCATCTTTAGTTGTTTCTACAGTTGGGTACGGCAGCTGCAGTGAAATACATCTACACAATGAAGCATTGCAGCAACATGAGTGGAAGAAAAAGGACAGACATATATCCCGACCTGTTCAAGGACAAAGTAATCCTTAGAATGGCAAAAAATAAATGTATAAGCTATCATAGGAAAGAATATGCAGAGTCAGGTTGAAATCCTGATTTTGTGTGTTCACATTCATGCCTACAGGAAGAAAGTTCTGCGTCTCGTTATTAGTCTAAATGTTGAAAGACTGGGGGCTGCATTTGTGCAAACACAAATCTACACTAAATTACACGTTAGTATCATGTCGCTCCTTTTCCCATTTAGACAAAAAGTGCAGCCAGCCAGAAAGTCTGCCTAATGTGTCATATGTGTATTTCCAAGAGGCCTAGTGTCTTCACAGCTCTCATTAACGTGTCCCTGGCCTTTCACCAGCTTAGCAAATCCTGATTGGGTCTCATTGTTTTGTCTTCATTTATTTGAATACCCACCCTGTGATTACGGCTAGGGAAAATACAGCATTAAAAGGCAAGCTGCCATTTTCATCAGAACGCTAACAAAGTGCATTTGTATGCGGTGACTAAACAGAGTCGAGCCATCAGCACTCACACAATACCAATCAGAACAATCCGCAGAGCCACAGCCCCAAGAATGACTACATTATGGTATTAAACATAGCATTGAATATGGGGCTAAGGCGTGGGGGATGCTTGTGTCTTCAAATCCGCCCTAGACATCCGTCACTGTCTATCTTTTCGATTTCTTTTTAATAGGCTCATTGAATGCAGAGGCTAATGACAAAATAGCTAGCTAATTCCAGTAATTATGTCTGTTTGCCTGAGGGAATTTGTGGATGACAGTGTTTCATTTTGATCAGTGCTCCCAGGGCTCTGGGGGTGGCTTTGTAGCTAACAAAGCACACACAGGTCAAGCATTAGCAAGGTATACTTAAAACAGGGGAAAACACGACAGATGACAGAGAACAGATTTTTCCATGTGTCTGCAGTTATATAATTGGATGTGTATACAAAAGGATGCTACCATATGAATGACAGAGAGAGGTTTTGGTAACTTTGAATTAGGTAATGGTTGGACGAGATAATGGCTTGGTTGGACTCCTTGAATACCAATCTTCAAAATCATTGCTTAGCAAAAACCTGATTGTATTTGTGTTTGCTTTATATGGTTGGGATGTGGTTTATCTAGATTATCATAGACTGATAAAGGGATTAGGATGTTTCCTGGCAAATGGAAAAAGCTCACCAGAATCATTTTGTAGCTGTACCTGTCCTAAACATACTTGGACTACTCTGTAGTGGGTAAGGCCTCCTCAAACTGAAGTTGCTGCCCCCACATTAGGAACAAAGGGTTGCTGGTCTGACTTTACTATGCCATGACTTTACTAGAATATCTAACAGTTATTTATATAAAACCCGCACTCAAAAAATAGACACGTGCAGTCGCATGTTCAGTCAGCCATCCAGTCCAATAAAACTGTCTTGACTCTTTCCAACACTGGATTCTGTTGTTGGAATATATTACAGTAAGGAGTGCCATTCCTCTCATGTACACAATTTGTTTGTATGTATGTGCCTGTGTATATGTGTGTGTGCAGCACAGGTGGCTGGTGGCACCTTCATTGGGGAGGACTGGCTAAATTTAATTGATGGAATTAATTATTAATGAGATGGTATCAAACACATGCTTTACACATGTGTTCATACCATTCCATTTACTCCATTCCCACCATTATTATGAGCCTTCCTCAGCAGTCTCCTATGGTGTGCAGGTACGTTTGTGTGTGGAGGGATGTTACCCAAACAGACCTCTCATCAACATGCAGTGACACTCATCTCATAGATAAGGGTGTCTGCTGAGCAAACAAATACTAATTAAATCAAATGATGGCTAGGTAACCTGACAGAGGGGGGAACGGCCCAGCAGAGCACAAACGTGCCCCAAATGGAATGAAAACGTGTGAAGAACTGTGAGACTTCAGGCATGAACATCAACCGCAACATCACGCTGGAATGAAAACATGTTGAGCTCCCAGCTCCAAATCTCACTGCTTTCCTGACAGAATATATGAGCGTGTGAATGTGTGGGAGGGATCAAACCAGCAACTCAAGGGCCTACTTTGAGAGTTTCCCCTTGAAATTGCCGTAGCAACTGACCTACTTTCCAGCCATTTTGGAGATAACCAGTGCACCTATCCTATCCTTCACCCTACCCATCCCCCTCTCACACATCCAACAACTAAAAACAACCTTGCCCTGTGTGGGGTTGAGAGCCTCTCCACAAACACTCCTGTTAGAATAACACACTCGCTCCTAAATGCACACAGTGGTTGAATAAGAAGTGTTTAGTTTCATATTCAGCTTGTTGGATCATTAGCGAGGGCGCTTGAGGCTAACTACAATTTAGCAGTGGACTTTTTAATCTGCAAGCTGAGTAGAGCAAGGTTTCCCAAACTTTTTGGGCCCGGGGACCCACATAATCAGAACACAACAAAATGGCATACAATGAGTTTGCTATGACTTTGGCAGTGCATAGCCTGACGAACCAAGTCTTGGGCCCTGGGAAGAAACATTTTAAAGGCCCATGGCATTGGAGAGAAAATTGAGCAATTTTCAAGCACATTTACTGCAATTCTACAATTTGTTTAATGGGGCAGAGATATTTTTTGTTGTTGCAGCTTTAAAGCTAATATCCTGTAATTCTACACATTTTGCCATAAGGCAGAGAGAACTTTGCAGTTTTATTGTGTTGTATTACACCCTCAATTTATTCCATGGATCCATTGGTCATCTGTTGTTAGTAATATTCATATAAAAAAATGAAATGCAGTACTTCTGCGGACCCCACTTTGAGAACCCCTGGAGTAGAGAATAGCACATTGAGGTTGGTTTGAAGCATGTGCTTATTTCGCAACCGCTGTTATTAAACCTGGGATTTTTACAAATAAAAATCCTCGCTGTACTATATGAGTACACCTGAACACAAGGCACTCCAAAGCCATTAGGCCTAATAGGTACTGGCAGTTATGAACCCATGTCTCCATAACGTCACAACTCGACACAGCACACGTCAATGAGTCGTGAATTTCAGCAACAACAAAAAACAGCTGGAGCTTATTTTGGATCTACTGTTCTTTCTCCTAATACACTGTTCTGGCCCGGGTGGAGAGATCAGAAACAGACGAGCAGCAAAGTTTGGAATAATTTAGAGCTGTCATTATCATAGAGATATAGACCACTGAGTTTAGTGGAGGCTGCTGAGGGGAGAACGGCTCATGATAATGACCAGAAAGGAGCAAATGGAATGGCATCAAACAAGTGTTTGATGTATTTGATACCATTCCACTGATTCCGCTCCAGTCATTACCACGAGCCCTGTTCTTCCCAATTAAGGTGCCACCAACCTCCTGTGCACTGAGTTGGAATCGTCCGTTGCGAAAACACCAAAAACAAGTCACGGGTGGTGAAGCAGGATATCACTACTGCATAGCACTGTACTAGTTATCCCATCATTTCAATGCTGTATTACATAGTCTCAGGTACTGTAGTTTCAACAAATGTTGGTAACACTTTATTTGGATATTCCATCTATTAACTTTAACCCTAGCCCTAACATGTACCCTTATCCTAACCCTGAACTTAAACCTTATTCTAAACCTAACCCTGACCCTAACCATAACCGTTTCATGCAGTTGCTTATCAACAGATAGTTTGTTGATGCTATGACCATGTAGAGCATCTACAGATGGAGTATCCGGGGTACCCAGATAAAGTGTGACCAAAATATCCACTGGAGAGCAGTGTTGCTTTTCTGATATTCTTATTCTCGGCTCCTACTGAGCCCGAGGGCACAGACCCAAATTGGTCACACCCATATACAAATCTGTGGCTGCTTTGGATATACCTCATCAAATTGTGCTAACACTGAATAGAACACATGGAAAAATATGAATTAGCTTGAATTGGGTTTCCAAACTTTGATTTTATTGCCGAATACAATGTAGCTGTTGTTTCCAATATTAGTGATAAAACAGCTGTTTACAGCTGACTGTTTATAGCCACTGCACTGACACCTTGCCATCTTGGCCTAAATAAACATGCAAATGATAAATAAGGTAATTAAAAAGTATGATATAGTCTGTTGACCTTCTTCCCCTGTTGCTTTTATTGATGTAGGAAGTCTTTTTGATGATGCATGTGTAGCATGTCATGAAACCAGCAAAGACCAACGAGGAAGTCAGATATTCTTTGAAATACACATTTTATTGGATGACAGTTTGGCTGTGAATACTTGGCATTTGAAATACAACTCATTTGAGTGAAAATAGTAAGAGCAGGAAACTTGTAACTCAACAGTAGAAAAATCACATGTGCGCAAACCCAAGGATAAACTGAAAAAGGTATGATTTGTGAAACATTTAAGAGTGGCAATTTTGGTTGAATAGTGAAGTAATTTGTTCTACAGCAAGCATAGAATCAAGTAGCAGTGAACTTTCATGTCCTGTAATATTGTAAGTTCTAGATAAAGAGTTAAGCACTTTCTGTCGTAGTATGCAGAAGCTAGCTAAACTGATGCTCCTTAACTGTCTCCACCCAACCATTCAATTACAGGTTAATAAATGACACTTCATAGAATTTGAAATATTTACTCTCTTTAAGGTGCCAATTGTCATATTCTGCTGCGTTATAAACTCAATACGATGCGAACTTCAGCTAAACATGTCTTCATACAATTCGGACTTATAGCTTTGAATATAAACCCGCTACATACAGTATATTGTGCATTACATAATACTGAAGGCAGCACGAAATACATGGTATTTATCAAAGTAGCAATACATTAAAGAAACAAGTGCTGTGTTTTTCTTTCCTTCAACTCAATAGTCATCCATCGACCTCCGTGAGGATGAGGAAAGGGTTGATAGATTAACCTGTTACTAGTTGTTAGGATGGAGATTGA
Organism: Oncorhynchus keta; assembly: GCF_023373465.1. Lineage (NCBI taxonomy): Eukaryota > Metazoa > Chordata > Actinopteri > Salmoniformes > Salmonidae > Oncorhynchus > Oncorhynchus keta. The sequence continues at coordinate 42,862,270 of NC_068422.1, read as the reverse complement.
GCAGATCTGCTGTGATAACAGTGTGCGAGATGATTGACTTGGGACATGCCATGAACATGTCAAAACATTTCCTTCGCAGTTAATTCTTCATTTGTCATTACATCTAGAGTTGAAAAGGCCACGCTTTTCTCCACACGTGTTGGTGTAACATTATCACCATACCTAACCCTCAAACCAAAAAAAATAAATATGTGTGGTTACATATCGTTTTCTCCTCATTCGTAAAGATTTAATCATGCAAAACGTGCATTGCAGGAGAGTGCCAAAGGCAGCATCAGGGATCAAAGCTTGTGCACTTTTCCCACGTCAACAAGTCAAGGGAGACCAACTTAAATTCACAGAGTTTTTCTGTGAGAATCTACCTTACATTAGTTTTAAATCTTTAGTGTAGGGTTCTCAGAGAGGAACACTGCTGGAAGACCATAAACATTCTTTTAAGGTTATCATGCATCGTCTGCGTTATACCGTGTTACCAACCACTCAAATTGAGTGCATCTGCAAACAACAGCTATTGTAGGAAACAAAATCAATTCAAATCCAAACCCAGTTACTAGTGAGTAATATACTACATCTGTCTTGAATCAAGACTAGGGACATGAATTGTGTCTATATGCTGAATAGTTTTGACATCACATCTTATGTTAGGCATTCATTTGGGTAAATTATTGTATGTTGGGCCATAAACTTGTTTTCTTCTCCAGTGTAAAGCTATTTATTGTATCTATATGTTTAAATATGAAGTTGTTTTTTATTGCGTTGTTTCCTTCCATCAATACTTGATTTAGGGGATAATACTTTCAACAGCAGCATCCTTGAAACAAATTTAAAATGGAAGCATGGCACAAAAAATGTAAATGGTTGAGTTCAATTGTGGTAAAGGAACAATACCTTGCAATGGTAAGCTTTTATTGCTCTTGTATTACATTTGTTGGGGAAGAAAGACAATGATTTGAAACTGTCATTTTATATTATTTGCAAGGTGGTTGAGGTATAGTTTCAGTTGACCTGGTGTCTGTCAGTATGATTTGCCAATTACTGTAGTTCGAAAGACCCCAACAAATATTTGCTATTGATATTTTGAATACAGGTTTTTCAAAAGCCGAATTGGGACATTTTATTGTAAACATTTAACTAAATACAAATTGAATAGTTACAAAGCAAACACAAATATTTGCCCAAACCAAAGAAACTCCATGTTCCATAACAAGAACCACTCATGTTTTAAGGAAAGGTATTCAAGGTATCTTTCAATGCTCACTTTCACTCATTGTTGATGAACGCGGCATTCAAATCCTGCCTCGACTCACATGCTGGTGAGAATAATGGGAAAAGGTGTCTGTGCGAAAGCATACATACTCTCGGTTCTAAAGCTGCTAAAATCATAACGCTAAAAATCTGTACAATATTTAAATACTGTATTTACAGAAATAAACATATTTTCAATTTCATCTTTCCTTTTCAACGGCCGACACAATCTCCTGAATTTCAGATATTCAAGAAGGAAATTCAGGGTCTTTTTTGTCCTCTGTCGTCTCATAAGCAAAACAAATGAAGGCAACCACAAAGCACATCGCAATGGCTATATTCAAATCAGTTTGCCGGTTCAGCTAGCAGCATTGTCAACTCTGCCACTTTTCACATTCTCGGATTTATATTTTTTTGTGGCTCAGCGCAACATGTTAAAACAGTGAGGTGGATTTTTACATTGTTTGTAAGAAATGATAGAACGTCTTGACAATCAAGCCTGACGTCTAAACAGCTAGTTGTTAGTCTCTCTATATTTCTAACACATAGATTTGTTTGCAGTGCTGAATAAGCCACATTTAGAAGCCAACCTTTGCCTTAAACAGATATTGTTGACAGGATAGGAGACCATCTGCTTACATTTGACCAAAAATGAACTGAGTTTCCATGACTTCAAATGTATTTTAAAAGCTAATGCACCAAGTTTGTTTTCATAAGGTAATATAACTCCTTTCTATGGCATCTCATGCCTAACCACAGGAGACGGTAGAGATAAATACAGATTTGAAAGCTATCCTGTGAAGTTTAACTGATCAAGTGAAGTGTTTTTGTTGGAGAACCACTGCCTTCCCTCATCTCAGGTGCTCTCCAACCCTGACTCAATAAAACTCTGGTCTGATGAGTAGGATAAGCATCTGAATGATAGTTTCTAACTGTTGTTCAAGGAAACCCCAGGAGTTCGGTTTAAATGCCTAATGGTCATTGCAGTTGTGAAAATTTGGTCCTATGAGCGAGGGTTGGAGAGGACATAGGTTTGTGGAGCATTGTGTCATAGCATAGTGTTGTAGCTGTAAGAGCTGCAAGACAGGAGTACTACAGTATCAACCTACCATGACCTAACACAGCTACAGCACACAACCACAGATAACACACAATGGACCTGAAACAAGGTTGTACGTATCAATAGCAATATATGCCTATAGTACAAAGCTGTGTTGCATCTCTGTACATACTCCAATCTAAACATCTCTAGAGCAGAGCACATCAATATAGCCTGCACTTAAGACTAGATACACAGATGGTACACAGGGATAAAACCTGAGTGCTAGTTTGTTTCTGAACAGGGAGTCAGCTAAAGCAGAAACAAACTAGCACTCATGCTAATCTGAACAGGCCCAAAGATCAATATACTGCTACATTCTAGCCACTGTCCCCTGGCTCATTGTGTGTGTGCTGCTGGAGGTTTCACTTCCTATGACCCTTTGACCTTATTGCTCCATTTCACCCTATTTACTGACTGAGGAAGTCGATGCTAGCCTTGACGGTACGCGAAGTGGCTACATCCACCGCCATGGCCCGGATCTCCGTGTCCCCAAACTGCATGAGCGTCTGGATCTCACGGCGCACGACGGTGCTCTCCGTACCGGTCACATCCAGCCGCAGCGTGCCGCACTTCCTCACGCCCAGCTCGCTGATGAAGCCCACGCCTTCCTTCTCCGAGCAGTAGATGTGGATAACGATGACCTGCTGGCTGGGCTTGGCGGGCGTGTAGCTACGCTTCACCGTCTCTCCCAGGGCCACGGACTGATCGCAGGTGATGAAGGTGTCGAAGACGTCGGTGCACCAGCGCGTGCCGTCCTTCACCAGCATCTTGTCGGGCGGGTGCTTGCCCTCCACGTAGCGGTTGAGGACGCCCACGCCATAGGTGAGGGGCGAGCGGCGCACCTTGATGATGCTGGGGTCCAGGCCGAAGAGAACGGCCCCCTTGAGGATGGTGAGGCCCACATCGTGGGGGATGATGATGCGGCTGCGTCCTTGCAGCATGTTCTGCACCGCCTGCTGCAGCAGGGGCGACTCAGCGAAGCCGCCCACTAGGAACAGGAACTTGATATCAGACACCTCCGGCTTCTCAAAGAGATCAGCTGAGATGGAAAGAGTTGTTATTCAACTAGAGTTCTACTCTATAGTATGTGAAGCATTAATACAATTTCAGTTTTCTGCAGGCAATAGCATAGCATGTGTTATGCCAGAGGACAACATTTCCTGTTTGAGACCCAGTGTCATCAGACAGTTCATTAGACTCCAAGCAGACCATGCTAAAGTAATGTGACCCACTTCTTACTCTCTGTCCAAAAACACTGCATGCATAATTGAAGTAGGTTGGTTTATTTTGGGTGGGACTACTGGGAAGACTGCTCACTGTACAGTGAGAGGAAACCTTGGGATGCAGTGTGGACTCCCCAGAAATCTCTTCTGGGATCTCAAATCCTTGAGTTGAGAATGGGATGGGAATGCTTTCAATTCAGCCTGGGTGGAGTGCCAACCTGGACTCAGTGGTAGACGTAACATAATAAATGTAAATCCGGGATATTACAATTAGTATTATATTGTATTCATTTGGTATGTATTCATTTGTGAATGTCCATCATCCATTATGTATAATATGTTACGAATTACAATTTGTATATGTTACGAATTACAAATTGTTTGATATATTATGAATTGGAATTTGTACAATATATTATGAATTGCAATTTGTATAATATGTTACAAATTTGAAAAATATATTAGATGTTACAAACTCAAATTTGTTGTGGCTAACGTTAGCTAGTCTAGGGGTTAAGGTTAGGAGTTTGGTGAAAGGGTTAAGGTTAAGGGAAGGGTTAGCTAACATGCTAAGTAGCTAATTAGCTAAAGTTGTCTGTGATGAGATTCGAACACGCAACCTTTGGGTTGCTAGTTCACATTATACGTCAACCCATCTACCCCGACCAACCACCCTACTTTCATTTTTGCCTTAAGTAACATTATTTTATATGTAACCATACCAAATGTAACATATCATACAAATGTACTATGTTACGTAAATATAATAGTCTGAGACCAGGCTGGGCGTGCTCACATACAGTATGGTGATGCATACAATACAATCTGAAAACATAATCATGCTGATGCTTTATTCATCTTGGTCAGTTGAGCTTTGTCACTTTGTCAAGACAGCAGCAGGGCCAACAGCTGAACATTATATAGGATGCAGTATTGCTACACCTAAGGTTTGGCTTCCTAACATAGAATGACAACAGGCAATATCTTTCAGATACTACCAGTACACTGTATATGTGTGTCCGTACTAAGAAGTCCCTTTAAGAAAATCGTTTTTTTATTAGTATTAGTGGCTACTTACTGAGGTGCTGAATGATGTGATCTATGGTGGGCTTGAAGAGGGCGTTCATGGCATCAGGGTTCATTCTCAGCATGCCCTGGGAGGACCACTTCACAAAGTCCACACTGCAGAGAGAAGAGAGGACAGATAAGCATGCCATTATTGACGCTGCTCTGATTACCAGTAGATTGGTAGGCTACCGTATAAGCACTGTTACAATACACTCCGAACCAGACTTCCTCCTTCGTCAGTAGGTGGCCTATAATGACTTTAGGACATGTAAAAAACGAAACAAAAAGATTTACAGTCTGAATGAATATAATGAAACCCCTGTATCTTTCACAAATGTTTACCCATTGTGTTTCTTGGTAAATGATCTGTATGGAGATTTAACACATGTACATAGGAATACATGTATTGTAGGAGAACAATATATAAGTAGTGCCTGCCTCCATGCAATAGCTCTCACGAGACCACTGTTTTTCTACATGTACTGTATACTCACCCCCTCAGTGTTTGTATTGTAACAGATCTTATAGGAGTGTATAGAATCCATCTGGCATCTTTTGAGAATTCTCCTCGATGTGAGTGTGTGCTTGCCAGTGATCTCTCTATTTCACAGAAAGGCTATTGCGGCAAAATGAGACATCCTAAATGATTTACAGTTATGACTATGAGTCAGAGGACCCGCAGGGCCCCTGGAGGCTCAGGTTTCTGGCGTCTGAACGTCTTTAAGGGTCCCATGAGTTTAATACAGGATGAAAATCTATACTAATGTAAGACAGTGCTTTTAACAGCCAGACTACAGGATAGTATCAAAGTGAGACAAGGTCTTATATACACAAGGTTTATTTCAAGTTATTCAGTCATCTTTAGTGAATTCAAGTGCACATACTGATCCAAACATTTATTAGAGTAACACTACTACTGCACATACTACCGTGTATAAGCAGAAAGAAAGCATTTTAGACTTATCTAAGGCAATTTGAACTGAATGAACCAGAGTGGGAATACTAAGTCAGCTAATGACACTAGTCTACTATATTGTACAATAGACAAGTCTCTTAATGAGCTGACTGTAAGGTGGTGGAGGGGGAAACGTGGTGAATTCTGAATTCGCTGGCTGTCTTACTGGGCAGTTTCAGACTGTATAATGGATAATCATTGCCAGTGCCTGGACAACTGATAGATTGATCGAAGTAATCCTCATTGAATAGATTTTGTATTGCACTATTTTCTATGCATTTTACTGTATCGTATTGCATTGTGTGTTTTGGTATTATGTCCTATGTATAGTGATGGTCATATGTTGGTCATTTAATGTTTGGGTAATGGAATTGAGATCTGTTGCAGAGGAGACGTGTGTGTATTCCCCTGGATACATACACCAAGTAAAGGTATATTATATCCGATAGCTAGCACATGCTTATTCAGACACATGCTTGGGTAATCGGGTAATCACTCAATAGGGAGTTGAGGTGAGCTCTAGACTTTCAGTGTATTCTGTATCCTATACCGATCCTCTAACCCTCCTCTGCAATCATACATACACTCACATATGCACACACACACACACACACTCACTTGCTCTTGCGCAGGGCGTGCTCCACACTGTGACCTCTGAACTTCTTGTAGTAGTCGATGAAGGAGAACGGCAGGTTGATATTCAGGGGGTTGGTCCTGTCCGGGGCCGCTGCCCGTTTCCGGGACTCAAACGCGATCATCAGATCCACCCAGGCAGCCGGCCGCTTGACCTTAAACTGGTCGATGAAGTCGGGCCCGAAGATCTTACACAGGAGTTTCTCAAACTCATAGTCAATACCAATGGAGCCATAAGGACCGCCTGAGGAAGTGAAAATTAGTGTTGGTCAATAAGAGCTCAAATGACACCGAGTCCACAGAACAGAGGGGATGCATGGACCCTGATTAAGCCTTTGAAAGAGTTTTTTTAGACTAGGAGTCCATGTGTAGCTCATGGGGATGTGTGAAATTTACTGCTCAGCCTGAAGTTTCCCCACTTGCGCCAGCGAGCAGCTAGCTTTTCACATGGCGTAGACTGGTAAGACACTCCAGGAGGGTGGTCACATGTGCTAGCAAGGCAGAGGTCCCAAGTTTGTGCCAGGAATGGGACGAATTAGGAGGAAGTGGTACTTACTAAGCTAGAAGTGTGACATCCTTTAAACATGCAGCCACCCCAGAATGTGATAGAACAGCCAGAAGAATGTGCTTATTTTGAATCGAGGATACTACCTAGATCCATCTCAGTGTAACATGAATTCAGTGAGAGCTGCTATCTGAGCATTGAGCACTCTCTTTACCTGAGGCCTTATAGAGCTCCTTGAGATGTCCCTCAGGGAGCCGAATCTGATGGACCGTGAGGTCAACCGTTCCGCCACCACAGTCAACCACTACATAGCGGTCACCTGGGGACACGGAGAGAGAGAAACGTCATTGGAGGCGAAGGAGCAGAAGACTATAGTGGTAGCCAATAACGCCTCTGAAGCATGACTTCTGATCATTTCCTCTAAAAGCGGCTTCTGTTTTTGGGACACACTCAGTGGATGTTCAACATGAGTAGGCATGATGCTATCGCGCCCTAAAACCCCAAGTGGGTACTGGAGAACTAGATACAGTGTATCGGATAGAAGATAAGCCAATTGCTATACTGGATTTCAGTCTTTTTATACAGTAGATAACCTACTATCACCATGCCCACACTGTCCCAGTGGTCAGTAATCGCCATGTGATCATGTAATCAACCATACGATCACTGACATGTCAACATCCAGCCAAACCTACAGGAAGCATTTGATTAGTAGAGAAATGTAATCGATTAGACTGTAAAAGCATGATGTTATTAGCAAAAACTAGAAAGATAATAAGTAGAGTAGATCCTCCTACTCAATAAACATAAGGCTGTTGTTTTTCAGGGCACCGGATAACAAACACGATGCATGATCAGCAGCATAAGAAACACCAGGAGCAATTACTGTATAGAGAGGGAGGAGGGAGAGAGAAAAAAAGAAGCGTAAAAGAGAGAATGAGACTCTACCTTCTTCCAGCTCCGACCAAAGCTCCCCTATGACATTTTCCACCAAAAAGGTGCGGCTCTGCCGTTTGCTCCGGACATGCTCCTTGGCTGGTTATTGACAGAGAGAGAATGACCGAGCGTGAGAAGGGTGGAAGCGCTTTGGTGAAGCTGTGTGGGTCATACAATGTAAGTCAAGCGACAGGATGATGGGGCTATATGATGTCTAGGATGGATGTGTGAAGTCAGCAGCAGAACTCCAGAACTGTTCATACAGCCTAACTGCAGGTACCCATCCCAGAAACTGTGTTGACTTGCAGGAATGAGCAAATCCAATGTGAGACTATTTGGATCTAGTGTTTCATTTTCCGTTTTTTTTATGTTCAAACTGTATTTTATTAGCATATACAGTTGAAGTCGGAAGTTTACATACACCTTAGCCAAATACATTTAAACTGTTTTTCCCAATTCCTGACATTCAATCCTAGTATAAATTCCCTGTCTTAGGTCAGTTAGGATAACCACTTTATTTTAAGAATGTAAAATGTCAGAATAACAGTAGAGAGAATAATTTATTTCAGCTTTGATTTATTTCATCACATTCCCAGTGGGTCAGAAGTTTACATACACTCAATTAGTATTTGGTAGCATTGCCTTTACATTGTTTAACTTGGGTCAAATGCTTCAGGTAGCCTTCCACAAGCTTCCCACAATAAATTGGGTCATTTTTGGGCCATTCCTCCTGACAGAGCTGGTGTAACGGAGTCAGGTTTGTAGGCCTACTTGCTCGCACACGCCTTTTCAGTTCTGCCCACACATTTTCTACAGGGTTGAGGTCAGAGCTTTGAGATGGCCACTCCAATACCTTGACTTTGTTGTCCTTAAGCCATTTTGCCACAACTTTGGAAGTATGCTTGGGGTCATTGTCCAGTTGCAAACTGTAGTCTGGCTTTTTTATGGCGGTTTTGGAGCAGTGGCTTCTTCCTTGCTGAGCGGCCTTTAAGTTTATGACAATATAGGACTCGTTTTACTGTGGATATAGATACTTTTGTACCGGTTTCCTCCAGCATCTTCACAAGGTACTTTACTGTTGTTCTGGGGTTGATTTGCACTTTTTGCACCAAAGTACGTTCATCTCTAGGAGATAGAATTGATAGAGATCCTTCCTAAGCAGGAGATGGGAGATCTCCTTCCTAAGCAGTATTACGGCTGCGTGGTCCCATGGTGTTTATACTTGTTTACTATTGTTTGTACAGATGAACGTGGTATCTTTGGGCATTTGGAAATTGCTCCCAAGGATGAACCAGACTTGTGGAGGTCTGCAATTTTTCTGAGGTCGTGTCTGATTCCTTTTGATTTTCCGATGATGTCAAGCAAAGAGGCACTGAGTTTGAAGGTAGGCCTTGAAATACATCCACATGTACACCTCCAATTGACTCAAATGATGTCAATTAGTCTATCAGAAGCTTCTAAAGCCATGACATCATTTTCTGGAATTGTCCAAGCAGGCACAGTACACTTAGTGTATGTCAACTTCTAACCCACTGGAATTGTGATACAGTGACTTTTAATTGAAATGAGCTGTCTGTAAACAATTGTTAGGAAAATTACTTGTGTCATGCACAAAGTAGATGTCCTAACCGACTTGCCAAAACTATAGTTTGTTAACAAGAAATTTGAGGAGTGGTTGAAAAACAAGTTTTAATGACTCCAGCCTAAGTGTATGTAAACTTCCGACTTCAACTGTATGCTGATGAAATGTTTTTCCTATGGGGAAAAAATGTGTTAGCTGCAGAGGGACGAGAGAACGCTGGCCAAGGAAAGGACATTCTACTCTAAATGTTCAGAACTGGAGACTGCACTTATGATCAGTACTTACAGGCTAATGATTACATTAATTGCATATGGACCTGGTAATCACTGGTTGAAAAGAGGACAGCAGTAGTAGTAGCATGACCACATCGACCCAGATGTCAGAAGGACATTTTCTCCAATAGAGCGGAAACAATATGAAGGGAAAGGAGGACTTTCCTTCTCCCATTAGTCCTCAGGAGGGTGTGAGAGTGGGGTCTATCTATGTCACCATGAACTATTCCGTCAACATGTCAAAACACAATGAAGAAATAACTTTCCGGGAATGCTGTGAGAACATTATGAGTTAGCTATGGTGGAAGCTGCTCGAATAGAGGAGCGGCTATTATGGGAAAGTTAATGTAAGGAGGAAACAGCAGCAGCTGGACAGAGAGTACACTTTCCCTTCCCGTAGGCTTCCTTTCAACATAAAAACACCTCAGTTGGAAAAGAGTTGTAGCATCCTGTTGGAAACACCATCATTAGGGAGGGGACATTGACTTGTGCCCCCTTCTTTTGGTCCAACCTCTCTCTGACCTCTGCATTGATACTGAAGGTAATTCAAACACAAACTGACCATATATCAAAGCGTTAATTTCAAACCAACTACATTTCCCATAATTATTATGGAAAGACAGATGATAGAGTAGAAGATATTTCCGTTGGATGGCGCTACATTGTCGTCGCCGGTTCTAAAATCCAGTATATAGACTTGGGATACTACGAGCACCATTTTGGAAAACAAACTCGCATTTTACAAGAATGTAAAGATAAACGAGAAATACAGTACCAGTCAATTGTTTGGACACACCTACTCATTCAAGGGTTTTTCTTTATTTATACTATTTTCTACATTGTAGAACAATAGTGAAGACATCAAAACTATGAAATAACACATGGAATCATATATTCACCAAAAAGTGTTAAACAAATAAAAATATAGTTTAGATTTGAGATTCTTCCAAGTAGCCCCCCTTTGTCTTGATTACAACTTTGCACACTCTTGGCATTCTCTCAACCAGCTTCACCTGGAACGCTTTCCAACAGTCTTGAATGAGTTTCCACATATGCTGAGCACTTGTTGATTGCTTTTCTTTCACTCTGCCGTCCAACTCATCCCAAACCATCTCAATTGGGTTGAGGTCGGGTGATTGTGGCGGCCAGGTCATCTGATGCAGCACTCCATCACTCTCCTTCTTGGTCAAATAGCCCTTACACAGCCTGGAGGCGTGTTTTGGGACATTATCCTGTTGAAAAACAAATGATAGTCCCACTAAGCGCAAACCAGATGGGATGGTGTATCACTGCAGAATCACTGCAGCACCACGCCTCCTCCTCCATGCTTCACAGTGGGAATCACACATGCGGAGATAATCCGTTCACCTACTCTGCGTCTCACAAAGACACAGCAGTTGGAACCAAAAATGTCAAATTTGGACTCATCAGACCAAAGGACAGATTTTCACGGGTCTAATGTCCCTTGCTCTTGCCAGTTTCATCATAGCACTTGATGGTTTTTGTGACTGCACTTGAAGAAACTTTCAAAGTTCTTGAAATTTTCCGGATTGACTGACCTTCATGTCTTAAAGTAATGATGGACTGTCAGTTCTCTTTGCTTATTTGAGCTGTTCTTGCCATAATATGGACTTGGTCTTTTACCAAATAGAGCTATCTTCTGTATACCACCCATACGTTGTCACAACACAACTGATTGGCTCAAACACATTAAGAAGGAAATAAATTCCACAAATGAACTTTTAACAAGGCACACCTGTTAATTGAAATGCATTCCAGGTGACTACCTCATGAAGCTGGTTGAGAGAATGCCTAGAGTGTGCAAAGCTGTCATCAAGGTAAACGGTGGCTACTTATATATTATCGATTTGTTTAACACTTTATTTGGTTACTACATGATTCTATATGTGTTATTTCATAGTGTTAATGTCTTCACTATTATTCCACAATGTAGAAAATAGTAAAAATAAAGAAAAACCCTTGAATGAGTAGGTGAGTCCAAACTTTTAACTGGTACTGTATAAACTCTGCAAGTCTTACAGTAATGTGCTCATAATCACAGCTTTAGCCCCGGACCTAAGCCGACCAGACACAGCTTAAAGCAGGTCATTGGAGAGTCTTTAAAGAAAAACATCTGCTCCAAAGAGCCACCAATAGACTTCAATTATCTTCATCCAAGAACCTTAAGGTAGCATGTGTCTAGTTACAGAGCAAATACTGTTTTCATATTGTTGCAGTGGGTAATAAGCATCAAAAATACTAATGTATACAGTACATCATCTCTCATCTCAGTTCTTATTAAAGACAGTATACCATATCTACTGTATTCCTAAAGGGTTTCCTCTACTGTATGTGTGGGCGAATCAGATTGAATTCCAACTAAAGCTACAGTACTACTGTATAACCATAATATAGCCTTCAGCTTCTGTACAGAGGTTTAATCTCCTTAATACGCATAAGGTAAGCTGTTGAACATAAAATAAATGCATTCAAGCAAGTGAATGCTAGTGTGAGTGTGGTTTAGTCCTATCCCTAGTCAACAGCATAGCCAGATATGACTGAAGGGCACGAAGCTTCTAAATATCTTGTTTAGATGATCTATGGAGAACTAAAACTCTTTACCGAAACAAAAGATTGAACAGTGAGAGAGAGGAAAGGCTTGAGGGAGTTTATGGTCATTTGCTATTGCGGATTCACGTGGGTGTCAAATATGAGATTGGATTTCATTGGATAATACGGCCCAGTTCTAAGGTGGCATTATTTAGTATTTGAATGACCTTTTGTGCATTCAGAAATCAGTACATTTTCCGTGCTACATCCTGAATACGAATAGTTGTTGGCTAATTTCCCCATAGTATTTAAGGCCTCGTGCACATTTTAGGAAAAATAAGCAAAAGCAAATAGACATGGAGAATGTGATGATTTGTATTTGTCCATGCATTTTTTTGTATCTGAATATGAAAATAAAAGTTATGTTATTGTCCCATACACATTATCCATTGAGAGGAAAAGTATGTTTAAGATTCATTGAAGTCACTGGTTGTTTGACTATTAGCAGCATTTTACATAAACGTACAATATCTCTGCAGTAACCTGTGACCTGACTTGAGTGGGAAGACGGTTTTCCCCGGCCACCACTACCTCTCCATCGTGAATACAGTTATCCAGAATGAATTCTACAGACAAAAACACAGATTTGACTCTTTTTGGAATGATAAACATGCTTGTCGACCAATAACCAATCTATAGTCCAAGATTAGTTTCAGAGGCACATACTGTATGAAATCGTTACATGGGGGATGCAAAATGCTACCATGGTCCATTATTGTGACGTTCAATGTGATGCTCATGTTCTGATTGGCCTGTGGGGTGACGGGGGGTGGGATTTACCCTGGGTCATCCCTGCCCCTACATTCTCAGTGGGGCTGAAACCGTTCTGGTTGGTCTTGGTGCCAATGTCAATCATCTGGTGGAGGCGGAGCTTGCGGCAGTAGATGGAGGCTGCCTCGGGCTCAAGGGCAATGATCAGCTGCTCTGGGTTGTCACGGGGAACCAGACCAGCCTAGAGAACGGCAGAGCACAAACAGGAAATACTGGACATCAGCTTTTTCCTTGACAGGTCTCAGAAAGATGACCTCAATAAAACCAGCAATGTGAATAACTGTCCTAGTAAGTTACTATAAACATCCCTCATTGGTAAATATTCAGTGTATGTAGGATTCAAGATACCTCAAAATAGAAAGTAAGACAATATGGCCGTCAGCACCAAACTTTTCCCTGAATTAATTTAGGAACATCAAAGTTACAATGTCTACATACCCTTACTCAGTAATACAACACTATACCATATACAGCTGAAATGGAACAATTTAACACAACCGTCATTCATCTAAAACATAATCTAGTTCACTACTAAACCATAAATGGCTTTTGGAAAAGTATTGGGCTCATGGGCAGGCCACAGATTTGAATAGGAAAATACTCAAGGGATAAATCATGCAACCCTAGCATAAAAGCAATTCCCAAAAGCTATTACATTTCTCGAAAACATCCACAAGCAACAACTGCTTTTGCAGCATTCGAACAACGGCGTAACTTGAAGGCCTATCAATCAACGTGCTGTTCTGGCTGGTTTGTGTTTCTGTCCACAATATACACAGAAAAACACAGGCAAAGTATAAAAGCTGATCATTGCATCACATCTCTGTGCTTTGTGAGATTCTGCATGTTGCGGTGAAGGGGTCAAGGAGAGTGAGGAGGAAAGGAGGAGAGGGAGACGTGGGTAAGGTAGGGGTGTTTCGTTTCCCCCAGTACCAGTAATAAAAGATCCAGCCAGAGGATGCTGAGTCACTGCAGATACGCAGCCACTCCCCCAGCCCCTAACCAAACATCCTCCCCCTCTTACTGTGCCTCAACCTCCACTGCAGATATCAGGTGATCAAGCTGTCTAAAGAGCCTCTCTCCTCTTCTTCTCTCCTCCTCTCATATCTCTCTCCTTCTATTGCTCTCTTCCCTCTCTCCTCCTCCTCTCTCTCCAGCCCATCCTCTTTGTTCACTGCAGAGGGGAGGGTGGTGTCTCTATCCGGCGGCTGCAGCCTCAGACAGAATGCCACACCCATGTGACACTCTCTCACACATACTAATGTACTGTACCTCCACCCCTCCCTCCTCACACACCCCTCCACCCCTCCCTCCTCACACACCCCTCCCTCATCACACACCCCCCTCATCACACACCCCTCCCTCCCCACACACAAACTCATCCAGCCCTCTCCCCTGAAATTCCTCTACACAGGGTACCACACCGTATTACCATGTGCCCATCGCACAGCTCTCTGCAGCTCCCTCCCACCACTGTGCTCCTCTGGGGGAAAACAAACAACCCTGCCTTTCTTACTATGCTGTAAGCTGGCATGTGTGTATTGTGGAATAGCATACATTGGAGTTAGAGTTGAACCAAGGTATTTGCCTTATTTATTTTCCTCTCCCTCACAGCCTATTGAGAATGATCACAATAGCCCCTTCATTCTCATCCTCAGTTTGCACCCCCTCCCTGCTATCCCTTGTCTCACTGTCCTATCCTCAAATTCTCTCTCTTGGGACGACTAGTGATGAAATTATCCCTCTCCCTGGTGGCTCCCTCCAGCTGCCCTCCCTCTACTCTCTGTCCTCTCCTCTACTGCAGTCGTGGTGGATCAGTCTTTCTCTCTCTACCCCCATACAGGAGAGAGAGCAAGAGAAAGAGGGGGAGGAGAGTAGTCGTCACTGTCTGGCACTGCAGCTCCAGAGCAGCAACCAACCTCTCTCCTATCGGTAATAAATCACAGCAGCAGCCAGGGTGGTAAAGCTAATCATGCACCGTCATCACGTTCTCTCCCAAGTACCTGCAGTGCCTCTGCCAAACGAGAGCTAATGGCGAGACTGTACGGACGCATCATTTACTCTGAGGGAGATAGATGGTTTGAGCGGCAAACGTTTGTCATTTGAGCTGTTGAAAGCAGACTACAGCAGACAGAGAGTAATTTGAAACAAGGAATATTTGACTTTCAACCTTGCAATGCGTGTCTGTGCGTGTGTTTATGCATGCATGAGTGTATGTGCCTCCCTGTGTGATTGCATGCGTGTGCACATGGACGTGTGTCGATTGACAGGGGCCAACCCACCTTGTAGGCTGCCTCCCTCATGAACTGCTTAGCTGGCATTTTCCAGATGGCTGGCACTGTGATGACCCATCTGATGTCTGCATTGTCAAACTCTGCACCCGCCTGGTCACTCAACTCCTGCACGGGATCACATCAAGCATGGCATCTATGGTCCCTGACCCACCATAACATCAGCACTATCGCTGAGCATTAAATGCGACATCGAATTCATATAAGATACATGTATTCAATATATGAAACTAATGTATTTATTTTTTTGCATGTACTATACCATGCAGTAGAATCTGGTAATACTTTACCTTTAGTGCTTGCTCCTTGAAGAACGCCAGAGCATATGCAAAGATATCAATAGCTTTTACTCTCTTCCCATTGGCTGCATGGAGTTCTGTGTCGATGGAGAGATTCTGATTGGGGGAAAGAAGGGACGACAGAGAAAACTAAAGCTCCACCTTATCGTAATCTTTTCATTTAAACACCCTACAGACATCTACTTATAAATACTAAGACAGACCCCAGTCAACATACTCAGCCTTATCCAAATCGTGTCCACTTTACCAAATCGTGTCCACTTCACCTCTATGGTGAAATATGTGCAATAACAGTAGCCTGGGCTCACAGTTACTGGCGGTGTTACCTCTTACTTGGCACAGAACACAGAACTTCAAGAGCTTGCTGCAATGTCAGCTCAGGGCAGCCAAGCTGCTAGCCCAATAATGGACTAGAGGAGCCTAACGTTACTCCAAGGACCTTACATGTTCTGCTTAAAGGGCGAATTGGCTCTGGAAGTCAAAACAGCCAAATACACCTTCTAAACGTGAATCGATTCTCAATTGCGGAGCGGTTCTGGAAACATAAATCCCTTTACTTTCATATCACAGTGCCGTTTATGATGAGGGAGGACGATTTTTTTTCATGAGCATGGCCTTTCTATTACAGCGTGTTGGATGACTGTCATTCACATTCCATTCACCCAGTTCAATGTAACATCGATAGATTTAGGCTACTACATGATACTCAAATAGTCCCTATACCCATCATGAGGTGGCTACAACCAAGCCTATGAATGAAAGTTCACAACAAGTCGAGAGAAACATTTGAGATGACAGACAGTGACACATGGACAGACAGTGACACATTCACCACCTTGCACACTCTTGCCTACATCATCTTATCTAGGGTGTAAATGAATACACCCCTGATCATGCATAAACACAGTTCACCTTCATAGTAGCCATAGTATTCCTTCTATCCTCTATGCACTCTCCTCCTCTCACCTTTTTTCTTCATTGTGGACTTCAATGAACAACACATCAGCTGTGGGACCAGGCGAAAAAACCTTTCCAAGTCAAACCATGTCATAACCGCGACACACAGCCTACATCGTTGTCCCCATATTAGCTTAAAGTAACGTCCTAGTCAACATAACGTTAGCTAATAGAACTAATGCGTTAGTAATCCCGCTACAATCATTCAGTTACAGTATATAGTCAGTAAGCAGTTACACCGGTGCGTAAGCTAACTATAAGTGAAACTGAAAAAAATGACGAAATCTCTCTCACTCCTCCTTCATTTTGGAAGAAATTAATTTGTTGAAAACTGTCCAAATATTGTCTTTCTCTCTCTTTGAGTCAACTACTCACCACATTCTATGCACTGCAGTGCTATCAAGCTTATGCTTTCAGTACTAGATTCATTCTCTGATCCTTTGGTCGTGTGGACAACATGTCAGTTCATGCTGCAAGAGCTCTGATAGGTTGGAGGATGTCCTCTGGAAGTTGTCATAATTACAGTGTAAGTCTATGGAAGGGGGTGAGAACCAAGAGCCTCCTAGGTTTTGTATTGAAGTCAATGTACCGAGAGGAGAACGGAAGCTAGCTGTCCTCCGGCTACACCATAGTGCAGAGTGCTATTGTGGCTACTGTAGACCTTCATTTAAAAACAGTGTGTTTTAATCAATTATTTGGTGACGTGAATATATTTAGTATAGTTTTATCTAAAACTTTTCCCAATTTTTATTTTTATGAAATTTACTGAGGCATGGTCCTCCACTTCCTCCTCTGAGGAACTGCTGTACACTGTTTTTACACTGTTTTTACAGTTGCAGCCGACAGTATTTTTCAGCCTTTCGTTCACACACAGGTGTTAGGAGATGCAGAAAGCTAATTAGCACAGGTAGTCGACTCTATTTTCCGTCCGTTTTCCATAAACACTAACATGGAGAAATGGCCGTGTGAGAACACTAACACTAACCCTGTGTTTAAATGGAACATTTTATGTATTGTTTATTATTTCTCGCTGATATGAAAGGTCCTTATGCTTCCAAAACTGTACCGCAAACGGTGCGTGTTAATGTACAGGCCAAGCATCGTGGCTCTTAACAACACTCCCCCATATAGAAGACGTCTTCGTCCAATGACTCTTATGTGTAATGTAATGGAACTGAGAGTCTTGATCAAGGGCTACCAAGCTGCCAGCCCTGCACAAGGGCAGACACAGAGTAATAAGGGAAGTGTGTGTTTGCGCGAGTGTGTGTCTTTACCGCTGTTGTATGGAGTTTCATTTTGAACTTCTCCAGGTAGAGCCAGTGCTTGGACTCGGTAGGGTCCAGGTCGTGGTAGAAGTCACGTGCTGCATAGCCAAAACTATGGAACTTCCTGTCCGGGGTCAGGAGGATGGTGGTAGGCGTCTTCTGATTGGACACTCCGGGGTCGCCGCCTTCCCAGCGTCTGGAAATGAACATAAAACATTTAAACCAATGAGCAACTTGTTAAGGGCAACGTAGTTCAGTTGAAGTTTTACTCTAATTTCAATGTTTACAACACAGGTTCAAATGAGATGACAACAGTACTGGGTGATTACTTTTTTTCACATCCAATGTATTTTCCACGTTTATTCCACGTTACAATACGTTGACAATTTACGTTGAAACAACATTGATTCAACCAGTGTGTGCCCAGTGGATTATATCTTTCATCTGTTGAAACGACTGGTTGAAAACTATGTAGGCCTTCTTGCAAATGATACTGGTAAATTATTAAGGGCCCAGACAGTTCCCTGCAGTGCATTTTCTATATTTGTGTCAAAAGGCTCAATAAGGTGGAATGCATAAGAACATTTGTGTATCCTGTCAATATTCCAACCTGAATTAAAATGTCTGCAGACTAAAGACACGACCAAGGTCAATCACACAAATTCAAGTAGTGTGTCCTCATCAGTCCCTCGTTGTCAGTCTAATGGCTTTCTGAACCTGACCTACACGTTAATTGAGCTACACTAGTTCTGGGCAAATCAAGACTAACTATAATTAGTTTGCTTCCCTTGGAGATTAGTGTATGTTTGCTAAGTGCCCTGATGAGATTATGGGTCTGTTTTACTGGGGGAGAAGCCTGCTGTGATGGACTAAATTGGAAAATTTGGGGGAAACCACTAGATGCTCACTGCTAATCTAAATCATGATGGAGATTATCTTGGGCTCTTCTGCGCACAATCCAAGTTTATCATTGATAGTTCAGATGTTCTTCATCATCATCATTATGATCATTGCCATCCTCATGACCATATTCATCATCATGCTAGATGGTATGTCCACAGCCATATGGGAATCGTGATCCTCTTTGAAAAGACCTAGAGAATTCTGCTCCACTCCAAATCACATCACAGTGTTTCATGATCATGCTCTATGAAGCCCTAATCTATGCTTGGTTACTAATTAACATGGTCATTTGATACAATCCAATAATCCTGACTTGAAGCCTATTTATTCAAAACTCATTCTGTCACATGATTCAAACATTGCAACAACAACATAGCCTCAATGTGACTGCATCAGCGTATTAGTCATTGAAACAGAAATTAAAACATGGTTGTGATTTAAACTATCAATGAATGCACATTTTTTTCACAGTATAGCTAAACTGATCTACATGTAGGAACATGACAGGTGAAGAATAGCTTTCTGTATAACATAACCTTACATAGTCTGGAATGGAATATGCCTTACTGCATTAACAGCTCACTGAATAATGCATTAAGGAGTGTCTTTAAATTAGTCTTTAAATTATGCATTTATTTTCACTGTGCGTACAGTATGTAAAACTGGGATTTAGAGCAGTGGGAGGCCAGAGGTCAGACCTCTTGACAAACACAATTTAAAAGCCTTACATGCTGACCAGACCGGACACGTCGCGTGTGCGAGCGTCGCAAAATAAATTTAGAAATCCATGTTATTCAATTATTGCACCCACACTGCTCGCCTTCGCCAGCGAGCGTCTGCGACGCCAAGGGCTAAAATTGAACTCATTCCTATTTCTGACGCAGATCGCGCTGAAAGTCCTGCATCTCCCATCTCCCCATTGGTTTATAGAAGCAGGTACCCACGTGCCATCTCCTCATTGGTTATACCCACGTGGGTGACTGAAAGACTAACTGTTTTGCCGGTAGTCGTGGTAATACAATGAAAGTTTAGATGCGATCACCATATAAATTAAACGATGAAAAAGCCTGGAAGGAGGAGAGATGACTAGAAACGATTCGGTTGGCCGTTTAATGTGTGGATTAATTGTCGGAGTAGAGGTCCTTGTGCATTTCAGGTAAGATAACAACTCAATGTTTATATCCAGGACAAATTAGCTAGCAACAGCAAGCTAGCTAAATCAGACAAATTAACCTTAGCTAGCAAGTGCAAGCTAACTAGCTAAATTTCCATACATGTTTAATGATTTTCGACCTGTCCCCAAATTAATGTCATTGGTTCAGAGTTTGTTTTGATATTTTAACCTGCGTGTCGTGATCGCGTTTGGTTTGGGGGGGCAAAATACATTTATGCACGATAGCACACGATGGTTTGGGTTCCGTGTTAGTGCACGTACAGTACATATTACTAAATGTGTTTCATCACCCTAGGGATATTACATTAACGATACTCCATTTTTATCTTGAACAAAGACATAGAAAGAGTTGGAAGTTTATTCAGCACAGAATTTCTACATATCTGTGTAGGGGCTTGTGATACTGTTCTTGTAACGTCGTTCTTCGTTTGTAGAAACAGAGTCGGACCGAAATGCAGCCTGGTGGTTACTCATGACTTTAATGGAACAAGTGACACATGAAATAACTATACAAAATACAAAAACAACAAACGGAACGTGAAACCTAATTACAGCCTATCTGGTGAAACTACACAGAGACAGGAACAATCACCCACGAAATACACAGTGAAACCCAGGCTACCTAAATACGGTTCACTATCAGAGACAACAAGAATCACCTGACTCTGATTGAGAACCGCCTCAGGCAGCCAAGCCTATACTAGACACACCCCTAATCAACCACAATCCCAATGCCTACAAAAACCCCAATACGACAATACAATAAACCCATGTCACACCCTGGCCTGAACAAATAATAAAGAAAACACAAAATACTAAGACCAAGGCGTGACAGTTCTACCTAGTAGTCTAACCAACAAAAGTTTCGAAACTGCTACAGAATTGATTTTCTGGTGCTAGAAAGTGTTACCTGTTGTCTGTTAATATTTTGCAAGGGGGAAAGTGCTGATTTTGATCGAGAGTCATGCATAAAACTTTAACAAGCTGTAAATAGAGTTCCCAGACATGCTTTCTCTATGGAAAACTCATTAGAACTATTGGTGATTGCCAGTTAAATCAACAAGTTTAACTATGAATTTAAAAATTATTAAAATCAACAAAAACTTACAACCACACTGACCTTTTACAGATGGTTTACTGCAAAACAAGAAAAAAAAGAAATTCTATCTAAAAAAATGAACACAACAAAAAATATTGTCAGTTGAAAGAGTGTTGGAAAGTTCTTGAGGAACTTCAGGAACTGGCAGCCATTTCAGAATAGCTGTTTTCTATTGGTTTGAGTGTTTAGCTATGCAATTGGATCAGTGGTGTAAAGCACTTAAGTTGTTGTTCGGGGAATCTTTACTTTACTATTTCTATTATCCACAACTTTTACTTCACGACATTCCTAAAGAAAATAGTGTACTTTTTACCTCATACATTTTAAAAGTACTCGTTATAATTTGAATGCCAATTCACACATGTATCAAGAGAACACCCCATGTCATCCTACAGCCTCTGATCTGGCGGAATCACTAATCAAACATGCTTCATTTGAAAATGACTTCTGAGTGTTGGAGTGTGCCACTGGCTATCCGCAAATTAAAATAACAAGAAATTGGTGCTGTCTGGTTTGCTTAATATAAGGAATTAGAAATGATATATATATATTGTTAAATTTACTTTGATACTTAAAGTATATTCAAAACCAAACACTTGTAGACTTTTATTCAAGTAGTATTTTACTGGGTGACTTTCACTTTTACTTGAGCCTATTTTCAATCAAGGTATCTTTACTTTTACTCAAGTATGACAATTGGGTAGTTTTCCACCACTGAATTGGATTCCTGCTCCATTGTGAGGGCCAGCGACAGTGAGGACATGGGATGAATACTAATGTCTATGTCATAGAGACGCAAATAGCTGATGCTCACTATCAATACACCAATGCATTCCTCCTCTATTCAAAGAGCAGTTCTACCCTGAAATCTCTATCATGTGAAAATGTAAATGTTACAGCACCCCAAAATAGTTCATTTGAGGTATGGGCAAACTTTACAGATCCAGTCTGAGGGCTTATCCAGTGAAGCCATTGTTTATGTAAGGTTTTGGGGAAGATGGTTCCATCCTAACTAAATAATCTTAGAGCTCTGGGTGTTTTCACTGCAAGGTCTAGTAGTACTAGTAAAAATATATTGCTCCACTGTTATCTGATGTTTGGAGTTAATGACAGGAGAGGATTCTGCAATAGATGCTTCTCTCAGTCTGGGTCTCTGTGTGTCTTTGTGTTTCATCACCCTAGGGATATTACATTAACGATACTCCATTTTTTAAATCTAGAACAAAGATATAGAAAGAGTTGGAAGTTTATTCAGCACAGAATTTCTACATCTCTGTGTAGGGGCTTGTGATGCTGTTCTACCTCGTAGTCTAACCAACAAAAGTTTCTAAACTGCTACAGAATTGATCTTCTGGTGCTAGAAAGTGTTACCTGTTGTCTGTTAATACTCTGCAAAAGTGCTGATTTTGATCGAGAGTCATGCATAAAACTTTAACAAGCTGCAAATAGAGTTCCCAGACATGCTTTCTCTATGGAAAACTCATTAGAACTATTGGTGATTGCCAGTTAAATCAACAAGTTTAACTATGAATTGAAAAATTATTCAAATCAACAAAAACCTGCAACCACAATGGCCTTTTACAGATAAGATTAGCCAACCCTGCTCTAAGATATACCATGAACTCAAAGTTCAAATAGGGCCCCTTAAAACTAGCGCATGAAACCATATAAACACCTGTCGGTTTTGTGAGGTACTGCAATGCAGTGTATGGAGGTTGGCCCTGGTGCCTGGCACACACAGGGGAGAGAGTTGACCTGTGTGTTTTATGGGTCAGAGGATCTCAGGACTGTAGTCCAGCTTGTTCCTCAGCTCAGTGAATCAGCTCCTCCTCCCAGCTCTAACAGGACCATTACACTGACTGGGACCATGACGACCACCAATGAGGCATATAAGTGGTGAGCGAGGGAGCAAACACTGTTTCATTTACCTTCTAAAGACAGTCATTATGGAATCCAGTTAGAAGCCTCTGCGCCCTCTACATCTCCATTTGATGACAATGGATTTGAGGAGCAATACTTTGATCAACACGTTTAACCTGGCTATCAGCAACCCTTCGGGTATGAGTACGCCTAGACAAGTGCTAAGACCAGAAAGTTGAACTATGCATTCTTATCATTATTAGCTATCTCTCTTGCATCACCTGCCAGATAATATTTAATAAGACTGCTACGGAAAAGAACAGCCTGACCTGAGTGAACCTCCCTATGACTCCTTCAATCTCGCTCTCTCCTCATGCTATCAGGGACTGCATTGCAGCGTTGGCTTGGCTCACCTCATGGTGTGAATGCATTCTGGCTCCTTAGTGAAGGCGTATGCATAGCCGCTGGAAGTGGTGCCAAAGTCGATAGCAACCACCACAATGAACGAAGGTCCAGTGTGGGCATTCGAGTCCGTGTCATTTTGCTGAGGTGGAGAGGACAGAAAATCAGAGTCAACAAATGGAGAATGTTTAAGGAGATGTGTGATTTATTCTGGATGGAAAAGCAGATGAGTTAAAAAAGACTGTGTGGTGAATCTCATACCAATCTAGCCTACCAATCTCTCATACCAAAGTAATGGAGTTGTTTGACTTCATTCGGCTCTTATGGATCTATTTCCACGCAGAATATTCCATGGAATGTTTCTTACCTGAATGTGGGAGGGTGACAGTGGGGTGATGCCAGGGTCACCCATGCTCTTTGCTGGAGAGGGAGTTGCCATTGCATCTGAGGAGACAGAGAGAAGTAGATGCAACGAGTGGTAAAACAATAACAAACAACAGATACTGTGCCTTGCAAAAGTATTCATCCCACTTGGCGTTTTTCCTATTTTGTTGCATTACAAACGGTAATTTAAAAAATATATATATATTTTAAATTTTACCCCCTTTTTCTCCCCAATTTCGTGGTATCCAATTGTTAGTAATTACTATCTTGTCTCATCGCTACAACTCCCGTACGAGCTTGGGAGAGACAAAGGTCGAAAGCCATGCGTCCTCCGAAACACAACCCAACCAAGCCGTACTGCTTCTTAACACAGCGCGCATCCAACCTGGAAGCCAGCCACACCAATGTAGGAGGAAACACCGTGCACCTGGCGACCTTGGTTAGCGTGCGCTGCGCCAGGCCCGCCACAGGAGTCGCTGGTGCGCGATGAGACAAGGATATCCCTACCGGCCAAACCCTCCCTAACCCGGACGACGCTACGGCAATTGTGTGTTGCCCCACGGACCTCCCGGTCGCGGCCGGCTGCGACAGAGCCTGGGCGCGAACCCAGGCCCTAGACCACTGTGCCACCCGGGAGGCGTACAACTTGTAATTTAAATAGATTTTTATTTGTATTTCATGTAGTGGACATACACAAAATAGTCCAAAGTGGTGAAGTGAAATTTAAAAAATTATTTGTAAAAAAAAATAATAATGTCAACGAAAAAGTGGTAAGTGCATATGTATTCACCCCTTTACTATGGAGCCCCAAAATAAGATCTGGTGCAACCAATTACCTTCAGAAGTCACATAATTAGTTAGATAAAGTCAACCTGTGTGCAATCTAAGTGTCACCTGAATTGTCACATGATATTAGTATATATACACCTGTTCTGAAAGGCCCCAGAATCTGCAAAAAGGCATGTGGGAGACTCACCAAACATATGGAAGAAAGTACTCTGGTCAGATGAGACTAAAATTGAGCTTTTTGGCAATCAAGGAAAATGCTATGTCTGGCGCAAACCCAGCACCATCCCCACAGTGAAGCATGGGGGTGGCAGCATCATGCTGTTGGGATCTTTTTCATCGGCAGGGACTGAGAAACCTGTCAGAATTGAAGGAATGATGGATAGCGCTAAATACAGGGATATTCTTGAGGGAAACCTGTTTCAGTCTTCCATAGATTTTCCAGCAGGACAATGACCCTAAGCATACTGCAAAAGCAACACCATGTGGTTTAATAAGGGGAAACATTTAAATGTCTTGGAATGGCTCAGTCAAAGCCCAGACCTCAATCCAATTGAGAATCTGTGGTATGACTTAAAGATTGCTGTACATCAGTGGAACCCATCCAACTTGAAGGAGCTGGAGCAGTTTTGCCTCGAAGAATGGGCAAAGATCCCAGTGGTTAGATGTGCCAAGCTTACAGCTGTAATTGCTGCAAAAGGTGACTCTACAAAGTATTGACTTGGGGGGGGTGGGGTGAAGTTCTCAGTTTTTTTGTCTTATTTCTTGTTTGTTTCACAATTACAATATTTTGTATCTTCAAAGTGGTATGCATGTTGTGGATATCAAATGATACAACCCCCCAAAAATCTATTTTAATTCCAGGTTGCAAGGCAACAAAATAAATAAAAATGCCAAGGGGGGTGAATACTTTTGCAAGCCACTGTAGCTCAATCAAAATAATGAGAATTAGTACATACTGTATGTCTATTAGTATATTGTCACTCACTATTTCTCAACCATTCATATAAATTGTGCAGCTGTGATCTTAGTTTTGATTATTCAGTCATCCTCTGATAATACACTACAAAGAATATTGCCATTCTAATTTTATTTTATATAACAACTCTTCATTTAAGAGAAAACGGTTGATGCACCTGCCTTTAAACAAAACGCCATTTGAAATTAATTAAAGATTGTATTTGTCCATTTGCCACCACTTTCATTAGATTCACTTAATACTGCAGCACTTATGAAAAGGCCCTTTGACAATGCACAATGACAGTGCTTCCTCTACAGTTTTAAGTGTCTGGGGATGGTCTCTCAATGGGACATCATTTTATCTGTCCTTTTTCCCACATGGTACATCCTTTTCTTGCCCTTACAGAGTGGCTGAGTGGTCCGAATCCCCACAATGCACTTCGCTTGGTAATTACTGTATGGAATTATGGACCACCTGTGGATAGACTCCACTTTCTCCACCCCCTCCCCCATGCCCCCATCCTAAAATCATAACCTTGAGTCTTATTTTAAAGTGCAATCTGCATTCCCTACATCCATCCTTTTAATTTAAATGAATGATACACATTGATTCTTGGAGAACACCATTTATATGGGCCGCATGAGCTTAGCTCTTACTGTTGTGCTGCAAACTGGATGTAGACGTAACATACTAAATGTAAATCTGTCTCCCTCCATTTAGTATGATATGTTACATTTATTCATTTGTGGACATCCTTCATGTATGATATGTTATGAAATGTTACAAATTGCAATTCGTACAATATGTTACAAATTTGCAATACATATGATACAGTATGTTATGAATTATGATTTGTTGTGGCTAATGTTAGCTAGGTGGCTAGGTGGCGAATGCTAGCTAGGCTAGGGGTTAGGGGTTAAGGTTAGAGTTAAGGTTATGAGTTATGGATAGGGATAAGGTTGGGGGAAGGATTAGCTAAAATGCTAAGCAGTTGCAATAGCTAAAAAGTAGTAAGCAGATGCAAAGTTGCGAATTAGCTAAAGCTGTCCATGATGTGATTTGAACACGCAACCTTTGGGTTTAAGTAACCATACCAAACGTAACAGGGCCATGCACAGACCTTTCAGAGGCTGGGCTATCAGCTGATCCATGATATTGATGATTGCTGTAAATCTTCTTGTTAGCTAGCTTGATTTATTTGACTGATTGTGATTTACCTCTCTATGTCTTTCTGCCTCTCTCTGCTGCACATATCAGCCAACCAGACCGAATATTGATGACAATGTAGGCTAAATCAATTGTTATCAAGTGTTAATCAAATGTCATGCTTCTGTGGCAGTACTGTTGACATTTAAACTAGCTAGCTAGCTACACACACTCTATCTCTCAAGCCATGCATGTTTGGATACCGGGTGTGTGCAATTTCTGTACAGACTACTGTGAAAAAGGCGCAACCGTATCCACAAGCTCAGTACAGGGCAGATCAACAGGCGCAACAAACGGACGGGGTGGGGGGTGGCGAACTTGACGACGACTTGTGGGAAGTGGGTTCCGAACAGCAATGACAAAAATGTATACAAAAAAATAATAATTTGGGGGGAAATTATACCACCACCTAAAAGGGCACTTTGGAGAGTGGAAGGGAGCCCTATCTGTGCACGTGCCTGAAACGTAACATATCATACTAATTTGAGTGTCACAGATTTACATTTACTATGTTACGTCTAGTTTTTGAGGCCAGGCTGCGTACCCCATCAGAACCCAAAATATAAGCCTGTTTAACGTTCTTTGTAGAAAAATTAAATAAGAATTGTAAACAAACACTGGTTAACAAACACCTCAAAATATGGTTAAAACTTCATTTTGATATCATGGTCCTTGTATCCATAGCTCTGTCTATGAATTTGAGAGTGGATACATTTCTCCAGCCGCGTCCCTCAGCTTTTTACCAAAAACACTGGTGGGGAGCCGTTGGTTATTGTTTGAAATGCAGATTTCCCCTTTAAAAGAGAGCAAGAAAAATCAAATCAAGGAGTCTGAGTTTGTGTGTGTGTGTGTGTGTGTGTGTGTAGTTTGTTTACCTGGCAGAATAAAAGTCTTCATGAGAAATTGTATAAAAATGTGTATTGAGTTCCATACAAGTGGTTGAAAATATCAATGCAGACCTTTTTTCAGACAATTGAGTGCAAGTGGATTTGGGCATCTGGTTGAGAATGTTATATTTATTTATTTTCAATTTGATTGAATAATCCATTAAATCATTTACACAAGTCTACCAGAAACTAGAAAGTCGATCAACCACTGACAATCACATTGTGGAGATTGTAGGCAATATAAACGTAAGTAAATTTACATAACTGGCAACAGCAAATACATTATTCATTTAATAGTGCGGTGCCTTCACACTTACATAACTGTAATGTTATATAACAATATCATGATTTTATTCAACATCCCCCACTATTGTTAATGTCGGGCTCTGAAAAAGTGCTTATAATTCTTCCGAAATAAGCAAACAATGCTCTTGCTCAACCTATCAACTGCCAACAAAGTTTCCTCAGACTGAGTGCTAAAGAATCAATGTTTCAATGAAGGTAGCTCACTTCAGAGAGATTGGATTGAATAGTGAAGTGGAGAAGCCCTAGAAAAGCCTACAATCCTGAATTCTAATAGTCAAAATACAATCAAGTCCCAACAGCACGACATCATTTTCTTCTAATCATCAGAGTAAAAAAATAAACATTGAGCCACCACAAAAAGAGCTGCTAGATGAAGCCATAGATAGAGTATCCTGTTTCCCCTCCCTTTCTACATCCTAGCAGAGTGGTCCTGCTGCCTGGAATGTTCTACACACATTCTGACAGGAAGCAGAGCCATTCCTCCTCCATAAGCGACTGACAGGCCTCCAGCCAAATATGTGTGCTGCATCTATAAAGTTGAAAACCTTTTCAGAGAGGCTCTCGATTTTTGTGCCTGGACTTTTTTTCTCCTCTCGGCAGGAGGAGCTTTTTCTTCCTGTTCTCGTCACATTCCTCTGTTTCCCCAGACAACTCTTTGCATTTTTCAGGCCCTCAGTACAGATCTCAGAATGAGTTTATACAGGAGAACTAGGCCCCAATCTATAACTGCACAGTGGAGGTTTTTCCCGATACCACAAATGAGCAGCAAGAACAGGAATGTAAAACTGGTGTCAAAGTTAATTACAAGTTTAAAGAAATAAAAAAGGGGGGCAGTAGCAAGCTACTACTGCATTTTCCTGTGTGCATATTTGGTATTGTATAGGCAAAGGCAGAGTTAGGATATGTCAGATACATCGACCACACTAGAGCTTTTTTAACCGACCTGAGCCCTGATGGGCCCCGACATTATACATCGGGTTTAGGCCGGGTAGGGCCTGTTTTTTAATCTGTAACTAGGGTACAGGCAGGGCTCGGGTATCATACAATTGATCAGTAAAAAAATGTAAGCTGAGCCATTTGCTTGTGCTCTGCAGCACAGTACAGTCATATCTGACTAAAATCATAACATGGTGTCAGAAGTGCTTCAACCTCATCAAATATAAGACAGGAGAGATTATTTCAACGAAAATAATAATGCTCCTTGTGAGTGATGAAAAAGTAGCTAACAGCTAACTGCTCTCTCAGGTCTGCATTGAGCAGAGCAGCCCAAGCGGAGCCATTGCTATGGATACTCTCAGACCCAGAGCCGCCATGAGCAGTGCGCATGCAGAGCGAGCAGTGCTTAGGGAGCGAGTGACACATAGAAAGGAGCAGCTAATGGATCTACTAACGGAGGAAGTAATGTCTGATTTCAGGTTTTGGCCTAAACGTCGCGGGCATGGGTAGGACTCAGGCTTAAAATTCATGCCTGTGCCTCTATACCTCACTAACAAGTTGTCATACACTACTCATTTGAATCCTTAAGACACAAATGGTTTGGATAGCTTCAAATAGACCGTGAAAAACTGGTTATTTCTACCTCTAGAAGCCTGGGTACATTGACAAGATCTTCGTCTGACAATGATGATTCTTCTCGTGTGATCATCATAGCCCACTCTCAGTGAGTGCCTGTGTGATGAAGAAAAAAGAAGCCAATCCAATCCAAGCTTTTAACCTCTGGCCATGTGCCACTCCCCTGGGAAATGATGTCAGAGCTTCCTCTGGTCATCTCTGCCCAGATAGCTAGGCTCACACCACCTCTTCAATAAAACTTCAAGTGTAAGGGGAAGGAAAGAAATGGCCGCACATGAAATGACCTTCACGTAGTCTCTGATTTTCTCATATTTTCATACTATAAGATTGAAGGACCAGTCAATTTCATTGCTGCCCATACGGGAAGATGAGAGCGAGAAAAAGGCAAAAGATGCATAAACACGATGAGCAAACACATTCCTTGTATTGCTGTTGTTGTTCAGAGATGCATACAATTACCAAAAAAGAGGCTAGTCTTTCATTATGGCTAGCACTAACATTTGATTAAAAAGGAACAAGGGTAAGGACTTCTCCATCTTGGATCATCTGCTAATTTATCAAGAAGCGAGTTCACGATCGGTGCATTATCAACGACAGTGTTGAAACCCATCCTTTACTCCCAAAATGTATGACCTATATGCAAGCATATACTGTACTTTACCTTCATTAAAGACAGAAGCAGAGGAATCAATATCTCATAGCGCAAGGCCTGCTTAACATGCTCCTTCTCATGTCTTGCTTAGGTTAGATGTAACCTGTGTGTCTTGTCCAATAGACCTAATCTACAGATCGTTGTATTTGGAATCTGCCAAACTGGCCAAGCATGTTAAGCTAGAAGAAATAGGTCCTTGGAGCAATAAACCACATTTTTAAAACATTATTTACATTTAGCACAAAAATAAACATAACATTTTTGTTAAATAACTAACATCTGGCGGGCGAGTGCATGTTAAATGCCGTACCACAGTCCACAGCCCATTCAAAGGATCATTTAAAAATCATAGACAAGTAAGATTCTTGTCTCTTTGCAAGTCTGATTAGATCTATTTGAAGTCCGTTCCAGAGTAGTTCACAAGGTACTGTAGGCCTCATAGGCACACAGACAGGATAACTTCAGCCTTAAATGACAACAATGATATTCTACAAAGGACAAGTGCATGTGTATTGTGCATGTAGTCAATTCAAGACATTCTGTACTTTTATGTACTATATAGTACAACTGACATGTATAGATACTGTGAAGATCAACCGTTTCTCCAGAGAGTGGACACTGATTGGGACAGCAGACGCAATTTGTGGCGTAATCAACAACGCCTACAAAGGCAAAGAGATGCCCCATTACATTCACTGCCACAAACATTCACTGCCACAAAAAAAAAACATCCCTATCAAAAGGCTACATTCATGTGGATGAAGGGAAACTTAGATTGGGCGGCTCTCCTTTTGAGAGAATGTCCTACTTCTACCCTCATCTGAGGGCCCATTCATGCCATGCGGCAGCACAGCAAGGAGAGAGAGAGAGAGAGAGAGAGAGAGAGAGAGAGAGAGAGAGAGAGAGAGAGAGAGATCATTCTCCCTCTTTATCAACTGCATCCAGCTGGCCAAGTGCCCAGACACACAGTGCAGAGAAGCAGTATGACAACAGCTGTGGCTAAGAGAGTTTTTAGCACCCTTCATAGTCCACACACACACATGCATGCATATAAACACACTCATAGCTAATTATTTCCAGACCTGCTTTTCAGGTGGCCTGCTACGACTACTATAGGCCTGTTTAAAATAAATGTGGTAAAACTGAGATACTCCTCCACAGATGAGTGGAATGTATTGTGTAATAGTTACAGATAATGCCTATTGTAGGGAGAACGGTGGACGGTCATTTGGCATGATGCTTTCAAAGAATATGTCAACATCACTCAGAATATTTAGTGAAACATGCAACTTGTTAGAAAATAATATATAAAATCACATCATAATTTACACACTAAAAAGTATATTTCCATATACAAATGCAATCCCTGTATGATAAATCCTGCATATTATGAAAAGTTAAAGATTCTCCCTCCATGTCCTTCTACTGTAGCAGGAAGCACTGAGAAAGGTACTGATATAAAACTGCCTTGGACTCAGAAAGATCTTAGATCTGCGTCTACTGCAGCTCAAGGTCAAACGGTATCCCAGCAGTGGAGAATCTGCAGATAAGACAGAAATAATCCTCCGCTCCACTGAGTGAAGCGTAAACTGATTACCATAGAACACAACTAGGTTTATCTTGATCAGCATATCCTCACCTGCTATGGTGCTGTAGATACTGTATGCATAGCTCTACCTTTCC
Source organism: Oncorhynchus keta (assembly GCF_023373465.1). Lineage (NCBI taxonomy): Eukaryota > Metazoa > Chordata > Actinopteri > Salmoniformes > Salmonidae > Oncorhynchus > Oncorhynchus keta. Next base: position 42,830,681 of record NC_068422.1, on the reverse strand, counting down.
CCTACATTATCTGCAGAAGAAATGGTGTAGGCCTATATGTCAAGTAATATAAACTCTATGGCATGAGAGGAGTGAAAAACTAGCTAATATAACTGGTGAGAAATTGAGGAACTTCCAACCATTGTATTGTATTGCATGTTTCCAATGGTCAAGGTGCAACGCAGAAACCACATGGTTTCTCTGAGAAAGTACCCATGAATGCCCTCTCAGGGTATACTCCAAACAGAGCGGAGGAGACGGGGAGGTAGGGACATCTGCTTAACTGTTGCATAGTAAAATAAACATGTCCAGCTAGCGGCTCCCCGCTGGACCTTTTAGAGAAAGAAGTCCTTGTTCTAGATCGGTCTGGAGGTAAATCAGTGTGACACTTTGACAGCAGCACATCAGTTGCCTGAGGAGCCTCAAAGTACACACCTCAGTGGCTACACATCTTGTGCTTTTGACTGGCCCACTGAGCAGGGGAGCGGCTGGGCAATGGTGGGAACAGTGGCGCAACAATAAACATACACAGATTTGTCAGTTTGTCAAGGCTCGCTCAATGTCAATGTACATTTTCTGACCTGGCCTCCATAATCACCTGACCCAATCCAAATGAGATGGTTTGGGATGAGTTGGACAGCAGAGTGAAGGAAAAGCAGCCAACAAGTGCTCAGCATATGTAGGAACTCCTTCAAGACTGTTGGAAAAGCATTCCAGATAACACTGGTTGAGAGAATGCCAAGACCGTGCAAAGCAGTCATCAAGGCAAATGGTGGCTACTTTGAAGAATCTCAAATATAAAATATATTTTGATTTGTTTAACACTTTTTTTGGCTACTACATGATTCCATATGTGTTATTTCATAGTTTTGATGTCTTCACTATTATTCTACAATGTATAAAATAGTAAAAATTATTAAAAACCTGGAATGAGTAGGCATGTCCAAACATTGGAGTGGTACTGTATGTAGGTAGGTAGTCTAAGTTAGACAAACAGCTATCTAAATCTTGTAGTAACCATGGCCAGATAATGTGCCGATGGGGCCCTCGTCCCTCAGAGGGCCCGCAATGATTTGTTGAGTCACTCAGGTATCATACGAATGCACATAAGACATGGCAAAATGTGTAGTAGAATTGTAGAAAATTAGCTTTAAAACTGCAAAATGAGGGGGCCACCAGAGTGGTGCAGTGGTCTAAGGCACTGCATCGAGTCACTACAGACCTGGGTTCGATCCTTGGCTGTGTCACAACTGGCCGTAACCGCGAGTCCCATATGGTGGTGCACAATTGGCCCAGTGTCGTCCGGGTTAGGGGAGGGTTTGGCTGTGGGTGGGCTTTACTTGGCTCAAGCGTGGGCCGGGTGCCCACGCTTGACTTTGGTTGTCAGTTGAACAGTGTTTCCTCCGACACATTGGTGCAGGTGGCGGGCGGGTTTTAAGAATAGCAGTTTGGCGGGACATGTTTCGGAGGACCGTCGCCTCTCCCGAGTCCGTTGGGGAGTTGCAGTGATGAGACAAGACAGTAATTGGATCGCAATTGTCATGTTCTGACCTTAGTTCCTTTGTTTTAGTGTGAGTTTGGGTGGGCAGTCTATGTTTGTTTTTCTGTGTTGTATTTTGCGCTTGGCCTGGTATGGTTCTCAATCAGAGGCAGGTGTCGTTAGTTGTCTCTGATTGAGAATCATACTTAGGTAATCTTTTCCCATCAGTGTTTGGTGGGTGACTGTTTTCTGTGTCTGTGTGTTCCACACGGAAGGAACTGTTTCGGTTTTCGTTTCTGTCTTTCTATTTGTTATTTTGTATTTTCATGTTCAGTGATTTTGTTCATTAAAACATGACGAACACTCTGCATATTGGTCCGATCTCTCATACTCCTCGTCGAAGGAGGACGAATTCCGTTACAGCAATTGGATATCACGAAATTGGGGGAACAACAATAATAACAACAAAAACATTATCTTCACCCCATGGCAAAATGTGTAGAATTGCAGGAAATGTATTTTAAAACTGCTAAATGTTCTCTCCGCCAACAAGAGGGGTGTCAACAGTTCGGGGTTGCATGGGTTGTGAGGTGGGGGGTAGTACTATGCTGACAAATTATAATATCTATCCGGACCCTTGCCACCTAGGAAATTGGTGTGAGCGGACATTATCAAATAGCATTTGAGTACCCCTGCCCTATAGCCTCCCTTGGTTCTCTTTTTAGTCCATTATTCCAATTTCCAATTCATGTAGCACTTCAAAATGACATGTAAGCCAAGCTTCAACAGCACACATTGGATAGATAACCTAGATCAAACATGAGAATAATGTAAAAGTCCTTAGTCTGTAGCCTTACTACTAAAACAAGAATATGGAACAATGGTAAGAGGAATTTGAAAGAAAGGAGTGAGCCTGGTTTCCTACAAGGGCACAGCGTTTAGGTCATACTGAGGAAATTGATAAAACCTCTCCAAAGAACAATGCCCTTACTTCCTTCCTCTCTCTATGTTGGAAACCCGGATAACAACAAAGCCAAAACGAAATAATAAGACAATGTCTGATAATAAGACAATTCAATTTGATACACAACGGATAAAAATAGCTGCCCATTGTTTACGTATTGCAGACAAGTTAACACTGCACGCTCAAAAGCATCCTCGAACTGCAACATCTGCTCGGCAATGACCCTTGTTATCAGTGCTTTCGTGCTATCATCCATTTCAGTGTTAAACTGAACACATGGGTTACACATAGCGATGGTGCTTTGAGTTTAGTTGTCTGACAATCTGCCAAGTTGTTTATTGGGTCTTTCCACGAAAAAAGTGCATTTAGCATCCCTTTGATATATAAGTATTAACAAATGAAGAACCCTTTCATACAGACCACATCAACAATTCAATAAATCCGATTTTCTTTATATGAAAACAAACTTCCTAAGTGCCACAATTCTGCATTTTGACATGTCCCTCTGTAAACCCTTCTAGGAAGATTTTAACCCATTCAACCCCAACCTTTCTCCAAGATTTCACCATCACTGTAAAGACCTAGTTATTATGTTGCTTTGACAAAGTCATTTCTGAAGATAATTATTTATTTAATGTGATTAGTGAATCATTTACAGTTGAAGTCGGAAGTTTACATACACTTCTTTCCTACTTCCGGCGCCGACAGAGATGTCCGCCTCGCTTCGCGTTCCTAGGAAACTATGCAGTATTTCGTTTTTTTACGTGTTATGTCTTACATTGGTACCCCTGGTAATCTTATGCTACCGCCCCAATAGATCCACAGATGACACAATTGCAACCACACTGCCCTAACCCATCAGGTAGTTGTTGTGGAATTGTTAGGTTAGATTACTCGTTGGCTATTACTGCATTGCCGGAACTAGAAGCACAAGCAATTCGTTACACTCGCATTAACATCTGCTAACCATGTGTATGTGACAAATAAAAGTTGATTTGACCAAATACATTTAAACTCAGTTTTTCACAATTCCTGACATTTAATCCTAGTAAAAATGCCCTGTCTTAGGTCAGTGAGGATCACCACTTTATTTTAAGAATGTGAAATGTCAGAATAATAGTAGAAAGAATGATTTATTTCATCACATTCCCAGTGGGTCAGAAGTTTACATACACTCAATTAGTATTTGGTAGCATTGCCTTTAAATTGTTTAACTTGGGTCAAAAGTTTCGGGTAGCCTTCCACAAGCTTCCCACAATAAGTTGGGTGAATTTTGGCCCATTCCTCCTGACAGAGCTGGTGTAACTGAGTCAGGTTTGTAGACCTCCTTGCTCGCACAAGCTTTTTCATTTCTGCCCACACATTTTCTAGGAGATTAAGGTCAGGGCTTTGTGATGGCCACTCCAATACCTTGACTTTGTTGTCCTTAAGCCATTTTGCCACAACTTTGGAAGTATGCTTGGGGTCATTGTGCATTTGGAAGACCCATTTGCGACCAAGCTTTAACTTCCTGACTGATGTCTTGAGATGATGCTTCAATATATCCACATAATTATCCCTCCTCATGATGCCATCTATTTTGTGAAGTGCACCAGTCCCTCCTGCAGCAAAGCAACCCCACAACAGGATACTGCCGCCCCCGTGCTTCACGGTTGGGATGGTATTCTTCGGCTTGCAAGCCTCCCACTTTTTCCTCCAAACATAACGATGGTCATTATGGCCAAACAGTTCTATTTTGGTTTCATCAGACCAGAGGGCATTTCTCCAAAAAGAACAATCTTTGTCCCCATGTGCAGTTGCAAACCGTAGTCTGGGTTTTTATGGCGGTTTTGGAGCAGTGGCTGCTTCCTTGCTGAGCGGCCTTTCAGGTTATGTCGATATAGGACTTGTTTTGCTGTGGATATAGATACTTTGATACCTGTTTCCTCCAGCATCTTCACAAGGTCCTTTGCTGTTGTTCGGGGATTGATTTGCACTTTTCGCACCAAAGTACGTTCATCTCTAGGAGACAGAACGTGTCTCTTTCCTGAGCGGTATGACAGCTGCGTGGTCCCATGGTGTTTATACTTGTGTACGATTGTTTGTACAGATGAACGTGGTACATTCAGGCGTTTGGAAATTGCTCCCAAGGACGAACCAGACTTGTGGAGGTCTACAATTTTTTTCTGAGGTCTTGGCTAATTTCTTTTGATTTTGCCATGATGTCAAGCAAAGAGGCACTGAGTTTGAAGGTAGGCCTTGAAATACATCCACATTACACCTCCAATTGACTCAAATTATGTCAATTAGCCTAACAGAAGCTTCTAAAGCCAACAGAAGCTTCTAAAGCTTCTAAAGCCATGACATCATCATGTTTAAAGGCACAGTCAACTAAGTGTATGTAAACTTCTGACCCATTGGAATTGTGATACAGTGAACTAATCTGTCTATAAACAATTGTTGGAAAAAATTACTTGTGTCATGCACAAAGTAGATGTCCTAACTCACTTGCCAAAACTATAGTTTGTTAACAAGACATTTTTGTAGTGGTTGAAAAACGAGTTTTAATGACGCCAACCTAAGCGTATGTAAATTTCCGACTTCAACTGTACATCTGTCCTTCATTTAAAGGTCAAACTATTCAGTGAACTGAACTCTTATTTCAAAAGAAACATAGTCAAATCATAGTATTAAAGCAGGTGAGCTGGTTCTATTATTTTTGGCCATTTTCTAGTGTTTTGTGGTGAAAAACTGAACGGGTCGAGCATAACAGGTCAAATAGTAAATAGACAAGCTAGATTTTTTTTTTTTTTTTTTTGTAGCTTGCATTCAATTACCATTCCCTGCTGAACACAACAAGCATCCATTCCCCCTATCACAAGATGATTTATGGCTGACTATGATGAAATCATCAACCCTGTTATTTTATTTAGCACTTAATAGGCACTTTCTATAGTATTTTTTTAATTTAACCTCTTGAAATGGGAAATAATGTTCTTCATGAAGCTGAACATGTGCTCTTTATCACAATGTTAAAATGAGGTGAAATCCAATACATATATTTTTTTTTTACCAACTTATGCTTCTCAGAAAGCACCGAATTGGTGCAACGACCCTATTAAAGTAATCCCATCAAGTCTAAACGAATCAACAAACAGCACATCATATATTCAACTTTTGTGAGTTATTAAGTTGTCCTGAATTGTTGCTGTTTTTTTGTGTTTGAACTGAGGTAGTTAAGAGCAACAGAATCATTCAGTAAATGTTCTTACGTAAATCTGTCAAAGGGAACACAGGTCCCAAACACTTTGAAAGGTGGATGTATAGTAGACATTGCAATGGGATGTAAACATTGCTGTGGTATGAGGAAGAGGTTGTATCTGACAGCATCAGGATGGGAGTGAGAGATGTGAAGAAACAGTAACCCATTCCGTGTTTACATTCTTGGAATTCCACTGAAACACATGCAACCAATTAGGCTACATTGGACACCAAACAGGCTTGTGCTTCGGTAGGCTTTGGTGTCTAACATTGAACTGGTGAGAATACAAAGAGTACCGTGGTGAGAGTACAGAGAGTACAGCTTTCTGTGGAGTACACTGTGTTTGATGGAGGAGAGAGAGACACATACAGACGGAGATTACAGTATTTTCATGAAGGGCCTCTTGGGTAATCGAAATGATGTCAGACTGCTGATGTCTAACAGCTGTTTAGATCTTATTTTCACATCTACAATCCAATGGCATGTGCAAAGCGCCTCCCTCCCCCTGCACCGCCTACTCCAAAACAGAATGGGTGCCTCCTCTGGAGGGTAAACAAAGCCAATATCTTAGTCATGACATAATGCCGAGCATTGGACTTCTTGTCCCTTCCAAGTTTATTTGCCTTCCAATTGTAATTATTTTCAACCTCCATCAAATGTAGCAACCATGTTATGACTGTAGTAATAACAGCATTATTGGTATAAAACCAACTAATGTGAACTGTTACCCACACGCAATACCTTTAACAAAAATGTGACCCTGTGATGTGATTAATGTCACCCATTACCACCTAGTCACAACATGAAAGATATCTTTGATTGAGAGAACACACCTGTGTCGTGGAGGGCCCTCTGGTGTGTGTCTCGTCTTGGAGTAGCGACTGGATCTGTTTGACCTTAGGGCCTCTGTGGAGCTTAAAGACAACTTCCTGTCTGGCCCTGACCCATCAGATTCAGCCCCCCTCCCACTCTTGTCTCAGGGACTCTAAGTCATTGGGTTGACCTCAAACAGAGACGTTAATGCCTGAGGTCTTAAACCACCTCTGACTGCATCCTAACCCCCTCCCCTGGCCTCAACCCCTTGCCCAGCCACCAACCCCCAAAGCCCCCATGCACTTCACAAATGGATGCCAACAATGGCTTCAAGTGAAAAAGGGCAATTGTATACTAGAGCTCAAAGTCTCGTACAGAGGCTGTACATGTTTAAAATCATAATAGCTTTATCACTGCTGTAGCATGCAGCTGCACTTGAGTTGTAAAACTAGATGTGTTGTGCTGTATGAATGCCTAGACATAATGTGTTGGTTGCTATGGGAACTTAAAATGTTGTGTGTCACTAAATCAAATCAAATGTTATTTGTCACATGCTTCGTAAACAATAGGTGTAGACTAACAGTGAAATGCTTACTTATGGGTCCTTTTCCAACAATGCAGAGTTAAAGATACAAATAAAATTGAACTAGTGACATGAGATATAAATGCACAGTGAATATCGAATAAAAATAATGAGTAAAAATGACATGGTTATATACAGGGAGTACCAGTACCGAGTCGATGTGCAGGGGTATGAGGTCATAGGAAATGATGGCTGAGACATTATGTACAAAAAAAGTTAAGATCAGTATAAAAAAAAACACAAGACAGCTACTACCCATTATAGCGCCATCTTTCATTTACAGAATTTGTGAGTGCAATGACGACAGCACACCTGTGGATCAATTTGTTTCTGACTGCTCGTGATGTGCTGAGCCACATTGAGGTATTATATTGTATAGTCCTTTTCGATGCTTGTTGCTGTTCACCTATTAGTCACCCAGCTGATTTATGACCTGAATGACCGTGTAGTGATTCATACAATGCTACCTTATGGCAAAAGGTCTCAATGCATTTCTCAATAAACTCAATGCATTTCAATGTCTTCTCCGAAATGTCGTCTGACCTGACCTCATCACATTTACACTCTTTTGTTAATTGATACTCAAGATTGGTTCCTTGAATGCATGGAATGTGCAACGCTGACCCGAGTCTTTAAAAATACTCTCCAACGGTTCTCTTCTCTCAGTGAAATTGATGAGGCATCACACATTGGTTGGCCGGAGCCACATGTGTGGGAGTGTCCGTCCGTAAGTACTTGGATATTCTGTACAAAAGCTGGACAGAGCACACAGAAAATAGCCCAGTGATGAGGTCCACTTTGTGCAGCTCAGCAGACCAGAGGAAAACTGGGCTTTACGACTGGGCTAAAAGTTGGCGATCATAGTGAAACTGATTGAATTCCTAGATCATAGTACAAGTCGATCTGGAGAATCCACCCACAGAAAAACACTGGGGCTGACTGAAACACTTTCAGATGTTGAGAGCATTGATTAGACACAAATGTATGACTGACTGTTTCATGAACTAGTTGGTTATAGATTACTTTTGTATTTGTCACCTTTTAGGTTAACGCCTGGTTGCATCAAGCTGTCACCGATGCTATCTACAAAGGCAACACAAGATGAATCTGTGCATTTTGGAATCTGTGATCACATTAATATCACAATCCAACCAAATAAATGTCTGAGTATGACTCCCCCACCCCTCTCCGAGCTCTCCCTTTCTCTCTCCACCTTAAATGTGTAGAACATGTGTGGCTATCCCTAAGGGAACACAAAGCTCTCTGTTAGTGTGGTCACTGGGTGTTCTCACTTGGCTAAAGCCAGTCCAAAATAGTTTGGGATTTTGCTCTTTAAAATAAATTACTTGAGCAAAAGCGTACAACAGCAAATGTGCTTAGCAAGTTATGATAATGACATCGGCAATTAGAAGTACTGATCATTTGAAACAGATCATTGCCGTTTTGGTTGTGTCTACAAGCAGTATCAGAGGGTTTAGATAATATTTGTCATCTTTGGGATTTGTATCAGCACACTAATAGGTACTTGAGTATGTGTAGCTCAGGTAATCAGCTGAGTGCAATATTAATTTATGTCCATTTGTCACATTCACACATTTTACTGCACACAATTACAGTGCCTAATATTAGCCAAACACTGCATATCAATAATCTGAAAATGTTCAACATTACTATACGAACATGTGCTGCTCCACTGACTGTGACCACACCCTGAATAGTATGGGGACTCCATTGTCCCGTTCTGCTTGCCTGACGACTCAAACTGAATTCCTCCGCTGCTCTATATTCGCTACATACCTCAGTCTGAGACTTCCATTGTTGAAGTCATTTGTGGTGACATCGAATGAGGGGTCTTGTACCAAACAAAGTCATCAGTGATGGGATAATCTCGAACTAATCAGAGTATCAAAGCCAATGAAATGTTTAAAAAAATGCTGACGTATGTTCTGGCTCTGGCCAAACCAATCGATTTCTGAGACCAATCAGAATAGTTAGAATGTGTTTGCATTCTAGAAATCGCAGAGGAGATTCTCAGATCCAGAATCATTGCGGAGTACTAACTAATGTCGGTGGGCGTGGCGTAGAATTTGGCCGCAGCAAGGAGTTTGGGTAACCAGGCAATCGTTCTACTGCAAAGCTCAAGTGTACATATTGATCGATTCCACAGTGACTGTGCTGGCAATCTCTATATCAGTGAGGCTGAGGTAGCTGTCCGCACTTCCCATTCCAAAATATGATTGGTTGGTGCTGTGCAGACTGAGCGGCAGTCCCTCTTCAGATAAAGTTTCAAGTTGTATTAGTTGTATGCACGGGAGACACATGGTATACAACATCAAGAAAATCCTGACTTGCAGGTTCCTTTTCGACAATGCAACAACAAAATGAAATAATAAAAGATATGAATACAAACATAAAGTAAACGGCTCATTAGAATATAAGACTTAAAATATCATTAGTATCATACAGATAGGCACAATTTATAGTAAAATATTTACATGTGTTTTGTGGTTAGGGGGGACAGATCTGGCAATGTCCCACTGCGTCTGCCTCATCACTATGTGCAGCTGAGCTCACTGAAGTGCAGTTAGTGCACAACCCCACCCACCATTTCACAATGTCAGGAGTGCCTGGCAGGAGAGATTAGGATGGGCAGCACTGCCCAAATAGTGTAGTGCTTGTAAAATGCATAGTCTGTTTAAAACTTTTGAAGCACCCTGTCACAACCCAGTAAATGATTCCCAATCAAATACTTGCATGCTTGTTGATATGTTGTCTGGATCAACAATGAACACCATAACATAATACATAGTAAATTCATCACACAGTGGAAAAAAACACCCTCTAAAAGTTTTAACAGAGCAGGTGAAATGTAACCATACTCTAAAGTCATGTATCATCAATGATACTATTTAGGCCTTTATAGCATTTTGGGAAATAGTCAAAAAAGGGAAAGGGTCTGAATACTTTACGAATGCACTGTAGGGCCTACTGTACTGTGCACGATTAATCTACACCCCCATATTACATCATAGGAGAGGTGTCACGTGATTTACTGTCCTGCTGTGGAGCAGATATGACACCTCTGTGAAGCTTGTGGGTGATGGAAATAAAAAGTCAATATTCCTATTCCTAAATAACATGTTGGGACATGAAAACCTAGAAGAAAACGTCAAATAAGTAAAACAACATGAAAATAAGAGCACTGGTTGAGATTGTAATAATATAATTTGTCCCATTATTATAGAGGAATCGCTGCTTTTAATCAATTCAGATTGTATAGCGATTCCTATTTACAATCCGACGTTTTAACGACATTGCTGCGATACCTAGGATGATAGTAGGGCAAGCATACTTTTGCTGCATTGAGTCAAACCTCCCGTGGGACTGACCATGTGACCATACTCTGCACGGTTATGGAGGACCAAACCCCACTGCCTGAGCATACCTTTTTCTGCCCAAGGAAAAGGGGCGTCTAAACGCGACTAGTGGCGATTTTCTGGGGCTGTAGTGGAAATATTCTTCAGAGTAAAATAATGATTCTAATAATGAAATGTGTTTCTGTCCAGGTGGATTATCATATTTCCTCCATGTTGCGGCAGAGCTATTTTGAAACTGTATGGCCACGACTGTAGCCTATACGCGTTACAATAATAGCTTCATTATAAACCTTGTATAGCTAAATACATTTAAAAGGAGCGAATGCCTCTATATATCATTGCCATCACATTGCCTGGACGACTATAACCCAAATCAAACGTGAAAACGGAAAAGGAGTCTCCTGGCAAGATCTCAAAGGCTCTAATGCGCACCGCCACGGATATAATGAGCGCACCTACTGTGTAGCTTTGAGACTGAAATAATAGGTAGAGAGAGGGCCCTTTGAAGGATAGCCTTAAAAATGAAAGCGTTTTACCTGCTATTATCTTGTCTGTTGCCGATTCTTTCTCAGTCATCATGTCCCGCTGTTTTATCTTTCCTTGAGTCTCCCCTAAACAGTTACACATTCAGTTTGTCCTTGTTTACTTGCCAGTCTGAAGCATTAAATTTAAACTGGAAAATATGATTTGCTATGGATGGCGCGCTAAAAAGAGCATTTAAATGATGCACAGCGAGGTTGACCCATTCAACTGAAAGCTTGTAGTCGAGTCTGGCCGATCTACACCTCCAAAGCAAAGAAGTCTGGTAGTACCTCAGGCTGCTACTTTCCGATTGTTAGGTAGCCCTCTGTCCCGCCCCTCCCGTCAGCTCGCACGGCTGTTCTGGCAAGGAATATCTCCAAATCCAGACCTAAAAGTCTACAGTAAGGGCTTCTAGGATGCAGCACTAGGTTTAAATCATCAGGGTCTTAGCTTTCCTGCACTGGCACATTTTCATTAGTCATATCCTATGCAAATAATAACCCCCCCACACTCACACACCACCACCACCACACACAAAAATAATCTGTACACTAGTTTTCAGGTTACCTGTCATGTTTGCTTTTTGACTATTAGGCCTACATCAATACACTTGTACTGCAGTATTGTGTAACAAATTTAGGCACGGTAAAATGCACTATGCTTCTGGGTTTGTTGTACATTCATGATGACACTTCATGATGAACACTGAGTTCAATACATGATTAGACAGTCAAGGCTGGGCTCTCTATCAGGTATATGTAAAAAAATAAAAATAAACATTAGCGTTTTTTGTTGTTGTTGCTTTATGAGCCACATTACAATTCCCGTCAAGTGGGTTAACCCTATTGGTGCAAAGCATAGGGTGTTCACCTTTCATGCCAGTGAGCCTGCGGGAAGTAGGGCTTCTGAAAATAATACAAATATATATATTAATACAAATATATCATTTTTTGAAGAATGTTTCACAAAAGTAGTGCACTCTGCCTTTAATAGTCTTGTATTAGAGGACTGATATAGCCCACAGAGAAACCAAACTAAACATACTCAATTTACTAAATATAGTAAACAGCATGTATTCAATGTCTTAGCAGATGAAAATAAACCCAATATGACTTCGCTATATATCACACAATGAAAACATTATGCCAAGTGCCACAATATTAACAGCCTCAAAATCATCAGCATGCTAATGAAGAAAAGAGCAACTACGTAAAGGAAAGGTTCACCCATTTTGAATGTTATATTGTTTTTTGTGCATCTCCGAGTGATGTTCTATCGATTCCCTGGGTCATTTCATGTTTTCACGTGTATCTGAGTTATTGTCATTCAAGCAGGCAGAAATCTGTCCGGTATGACGTAGCACTGTGATAGAATCACTCTCACTACACTGGAAGTGAATAGGAGTATGACTTTTAGATTGCGAAAACGTCAATCACACGTCAGATTTCAATACTGGCCGATGTAATAACTCGGGAGAATGTCTTCTCTCGAATCAGCCATTGATAATATTTTCGTAATATACAGGAGTGTCTACCACTTTTTCCTATTTGTCTGCCTCTTTAGTCCAGAATGCATTGCATGGTGCCATTGCCAGAGATATTATAGAAAGGAGATAGTAATCCAATGAATGAAGGAACGTATAATACCCCACCCAGCCAACTGTCGGTCAATCGCGTTCACATTGTCATGAGGCTTCACGCGGTGGCTAAGCTAATGGTCACGCAATCCCTTCTCAAAGTCAGTGTATATGTCGAAAGTACGTAATGTCACGATTCCAAAGCTATACGATATTACAGAGAGCAATTAGTTATCTTATGTAACAGGGTTATATTGGTGATTCCCCTTGCCACTTTATTGTTAAGCCAATGGGTTTTTGGTTTGAGTTTGTCTTGCCTTCACCTACTCAACATAGCATCTTATTGGCTGGTTTGTGTAGCTTGCTTACGAGGGGGGATGTTCCAGTTAGAATCGTCCCAGTGAACAAGCACCAAACCAGCGGTAAGTTGTTGGTTGCAAAGCACTGTACATCAAAAGTGATTTTTATACTCTCAAGTGATGATTTAAATGTACAATTTATATCAAATTGTTTGTAAATGTTATTCGAACATCACACATAAGATGCAGCGGTTTTTGGAGAATATTTGTTGTGCATTTTGTTGTGAAGAATTCCCGCCAGTACTAGCTAGCAACTTACTGTGTCTGGTGGGGGGGTTCATATATTTTGTAGTATACAGTATACAGTGCGTGAGTGCAGAGTTGGGTGGTGAGACGTGCATTGAATGACGTGCAATTTTGTGCCGTTCCTATCAGAATAAATCTACATGACTGGTGCTACATGTTGGAGTTCCGTGTCGATGACTGATTGTACACAACGCAAGAAGAGTACTGTTACAGTGGTGCCGTGACCGTTCTTCTGGATCGGATCATCCTTCGCTGGATTTCCATCTCAGAACTTCGCCGTGGTTGCTGTTGAAGAATCAGAGAAGACGTTGCTGGTGCAGTTTATGGCGATATCGCATTTCGCCACAAGAGGGCGCCACTAGAACGTTTTATTATCGAAATTGATGATTTCTCTGGCTGAGGCTCTTCACAGATAAACGATACCTTTTGTGTTACTTGTTTATTTGCAATTGTAATGTATATCTGATATAAGTAGGGTGAGTTTTACCAGTGTACTAGATATAGGTTAGATTTTGACGTGAGGTTTATAATATATATATATATATATACATGTTTTGCTATTTACATTTTTATTTGGTTGTTGATTTCCCATTGTTAAAATGGAAGGTGTTGGGAGAGGTAGGGGTTTCCTGTCATTTAATCTGTCACCATCTGTTGGTAGGGGTTCAGCCAAAATTCCAGTTACTTCTACACCTATGCCAAAACTGGAGGGTTTTGATGATAGTTTACCCATGGACACGCCCAAGGATGTGTATTATATCCTTCCTGTTTGGCCCTGTCCGGGGGTGTCCTCGGATGGGGCCACAGTGTCTCCTGACCCCTCCTGTCTCAGCCTCCAGTATTTATGCTGCAGTAGTTTATGTGTCGGGGGGCTAGGGTCAGTTTGTTATATCTGGAGTACTTCTCCTGTCCTATTCGGTGTCCTGTGTGAATCTAAGTGTGCGTTCTCTAATTCTTTCCTTCTCTCTTTCTTTCTCTCTCTCGGAGGACCTGAGCCCTAGGACCATGCCCCAGGACTACCTGACATGATGACTCCTTGCTGTCCCCAGTCCACCTGACCGTGCTGCTGCTCCAGTTTCAACTGTTCTGCCTTATTATTATTTGACCATGCTGGTCATTTATGAACATTTGAACATCTTGGCCATGTTCTGTTATAATTTCCACCCGGCACAGCCAGAAGAGGACTGGCCACCCCACATAGCCTGGTCCCTCTCTAGGTTTGTTGTAACTTTAATGTGTTTGAGTTAATGTTTAATTTTATTCTTTGAGCTGTATCTAAAGATATTTCTTTAGATTTATTTGCACATGTAATTGTATTGAGTTGTGTTGAATTACGCTTTTTGACTGCAAGTCCCAGAATGCCTTGCGAGAGGAATGAGTGATAACGAGCCAATTATGTGCAGGTGCAGTGAGTGTGGCTGACTTTCTGACAGCATCTTACCTGCATTGCTCTGTACCAAAACAATTGTTGTTAAATGTAACGTGAACAAGTATTCTTACTAAAAGAAGCTTTCGTATCAAACCCGATGTCCCGAGTCATTACTTTGAAGTTAGTTAATCTAAAAAGGTTTCTTCCTAGGTTTTGGCCTTTCTAGGGAGTTTTTTCCTAGCCACCGTGCTTCTACACCTGCATTGCTTGCTGTTTGGGGTTTTAGGCTGGGTTTCTGTACAGCACTTTGAGATATCAGCTGATGTACGAAGGGCTATATAAATACGTTTGATTTTATTTTATATGAAAAAGTTTTGCCAAATACAAGGAGTTGGGAGGTCTCCATGGATTTCATAGCAGACATAGTACAGCAGATTGGTCATTCCATTGGGGAGAACATTGCCTCCTGTTTGGAGTCAAAGGCAATTGTTGGACATGTGTGGGGACAATGTTATGGGGAGTGTATGCAGCACGAGGGGTATGGATGTGTCAGGCCTGAACCTGGTATTGAAGTCTGATATCAGGGAACCGGTGTACCGATGGTTCTGAAAAGTGCACAGTGCATGAGTGGGAGGATATGGTAATGGTTTACATGCGTAAGAGGGGCGTGTCTGTGATGGACCAAGCAGTTGAGGTTATGGGCAGGCTTATGGGAAGGGCCCGCGATGTTGTTAAAGTTGGCATACACAGCAATCCTTCCATTGATTTATCTAAAGGCCCGAATCCCATCCTTGACATACTGAAACAACATTTTAGTGACACTGTTTTTTCAAGCATGCCCCTTGCTGACTTTTATGCCACATTACCTCTGACTGATGAACAGCCATTTGAATATTGGCTCAGACTGAACAGGGCTATGGAGGTTGCTGAAGATTGTCTAAAGAGACAAAAAGTGTTGAAGACACCATCTCGTGAGCTCACAGTCATGTTCATCAGATATTGCCCTCATGCTGAACTGTCGCTTATCTTAAAGTGCAAGCCATTACAGCAGTGGACTGCTGCAGATGTTCATGAGAGGCTGGATGAATACAGGAGGGAGCAGAGGTACTCTCACTTATCTAAGTTGACCCCAGCCATCGCAACAATGAAGCAGGAAGTTGGTGCTGTCATGCCAATCACCATGCCTGCTGTGAGAACCCACATGGAAGTACTTAATGCGTTGCCTTACCCAGCCCAGACTATTCAGGGCTCAGCTGAGCCGATGGAACGTATCCTTGCAATGCTGGAGCGTGTGCTGGAGCAGAGGCCACAACAGTCTGACCATAAGTTCCAAAAAGGGAATAGGAGCAAAGTGAAGTCTAATGGGCCATGTAACGTGTGCGGGAATGCTGGACATGATACTTACTTTCACTGCAGGGCCAATCACCTCTGCTTTCTTTGTCATGTAGCTGGCCACGCACGCTCTCAGTACTCACTGCTCAGCTCCCGGAAAACTAGTAGGCCTGCATGTAGAAGGAGAGAGTGTTGGGCCTTTTGTAGAGTCCCCATCGGTGAGAGCTGTTGATTTGGAGTCTGTATATAAAAGTGTTTGTGACGAAATGGAGACTGAGAAGAGTATCATAATGCAGAAAACACAGAGACTTTCCCCGTATGATGATTTATTCTATGCCAAGGTGTTAATAGGAGGAGAAGTAGAAGTGAGAGCTATGCTTGACAGACATGGCTTGTACCTTGAGCTTGAGGGTCTTACCTGAACTGTTGCATGCAGGAGTGTTGAAAAGTCCATCATTGAGTCCTACAGAGGTAGTCTTGGTTGGTTGTGGTGGGTTGAAGACGAGGCCTTTGGGAGTATGTGAGCTGGAGATGGAGGTGTACGGATGTAGAGTTGCTGTGCCTACACTGGTGGTTGAAGGCCAGAGTGATGACCTCATCTTGGGCAGCAATCTCCTAAAGCACTTGATTCGCCACCTGAAGACGGATGGAGATCTCTGGAAGAGGGTTTATACTCCTGTGTGTGACGGGGGTGAGGAGAGCAAGCTAATCGATATGATGGCTAATGTGGAGAGATGGAGAGACAGTGAAGTACCTGACAAAGTTGGAACTGTGAGACTAAAAGGGGCTGTGACTCTAGAGCCTATGCAGGAGCACTTAGTCTGGGGCAGACTACGAAACACTCAGAATCTATCAGCTGGCAGTGCTGTTGTCATTGAGCCCAGCAGTTCAAGGTCAACACCAAGGTCAATACTGGTAGGGAGGACAGTAGCTCTATTGCGGGGGGATGGGTGGCTCCCTGTTAGAGTGATAAACCCTTCTCAGAAGACAGTGATATTGAGACGAAACGCCACTCTAGCCGATGTCTTTCCTTGCATGGCTCTAGAGGATTTTGACTGTTCGTGTGTGAATGATGAGTCATCAGCAGCTTTCCAGCAGAAAGTGCAGAGAACGGCTGATATACTCACTGACTGCCAAGATGACTTGACACTGACTGACGGTTCCAGCCAACTTCACGATACTGACGGACCTGACAGTTCAAGCGATCCTGAGGTCTTACGTGACTTAGGTTTGACTGATATTGATGTCTCCTCCTGTCAAGCATCTCCTGCTGGTAAGAAGAAACTCATCCAGCTCATAGCTGAGTACCAGTCAATTTTTTCCAGGCACAAGTTGGATTGTGGAAAAGCTTCCGGATGTCTTCACCGCATTCAACTGAGTGATGAGAAACCCTTTTGGATGCCCTACCGACGCCTTTCACCAAATAATTATGAGAAGCTCAAACAAGCATTGAATGAGATGGAAGAAGGTGATATCATAAGGAAGTCTAGTAGTGAGTTCGCCTCTCCCCTTGTCCTTGTATGGAAGAAGTAAGAAAACCTGAAACTCTGTACTGATTTTCGTTTGCTCAATGCTCGCACCATCAAAGACGCCCACCCACTCCCTCACCAGGCTGACACGCTGGCTGCGTTAGGTGGAAATGCCTTTTTCTCGACAATGGACCTTACCTCTGGCTACTACAATGTGGAAGTGCATGAGGATGACCGGAGATTCACAGCTTTACGTCGCCATTTGGATTGTACAAATACAATCGTATGCCACAGGGGTTGTGTAATAGTCCTGCAACCTTTATGAGGATGATGCTAAACATATTTGGGGATCAGAACTTTCTTAGCCTGCTGTGTTACCTTGACGATGTCTTGGTCTATGCGCCCACTGAAGATCTGGCTATACAGCACCTGGAAATGGTTTTTGAGCGTCTCAAGGCTCACAACCTGAAGTTGGCGCCAAAAAAGTGTAACTTTCTGCAGAGGTCTGTGAAGTTTCTGGGTCATATCATTAGTGCGGATGGTGTAGCTACAGACCCTGAGAAGGTGAGGGCCATTACAGGAGTAACAGAAGCTGATCTGATGAAAGATTGCACTGACATTCCATCTCAGAAGAAATTTAGGTCATTCCTTGGGATGGTGTTGTATTATCAACAGTTCATTGAAGGTTGCTCGACCATTGCAAAGCCTCTCTTTGGATTGACTACTGGACACAAGGCTCCACGCTGGAAAAAGAAGCGAAGCTCACCTGACGGCTGCCGACTGGACAACAGAATGCAGGACAGCAGTTCACGGTATGGACGGATAATAACCCCTTGACATACATTCTGACCAAAGCAAAGCTTGATGCTTGTAAACAGAGATTGGTCGCCAAGCTGGCACCGTACGAGTTTGACATCAAGTACATCCCTGGAAAAATAAATGTTGTTGCAGATGCTTTGAGCAGAGAGCCCTTCGTACGACCCAGTGCACTCCATCGCCTGACAAGGGTCCAGTACGAGACCTTACTAGCTGAAGCCGACGCTGTGCGCACAGACAGAGTGCTAGATGTGTTTCGCTGGTCCAGCCACCCCTTTGACAAAGCCTCTGACTCCAACGAAGTGGTCATTAGCTGTCAGGCTACTGTTGACCCCCCATGTGGTGCTTTATCAGGACATGAAGTTGCAGCTGTTCTTCATTCACACAGGTGCTGGGTGGGTGAAGTGGGCTCACATGCACTGCTGTTGCCACAGCTCCCACAGGCTGTTATGCCATCAGAGCAGACCGATGTCGATGTTCTGCCACATGACCTACTGATGAGTAAGCAGCGTGATGACAACGTGATCAGCAAAGTCATCTTCTTTGTGGAGAGGGGGAGAAGACCATCCAGGAAAGAGCGTGCCCATGAGGGTGTTGAGGTTTTGTGTCTTCTCAGAAGTTGGGACAAGTTGACCATGAAGATGGGTGTACTGTATCGTGTTTCGTAGAATGTGGTTACAAAGAGGAAAATGTATCTGTATGTGGTTCCAGCCTCCATGAAAGCAATGGTGTTGAAGGGTGTCCATGATGAAACTGGCCACCAGGGCCAACAGAGAACAGTCTCCCTGACAAGACAGAGGTTCTTCTGGCATGGCCTGGAGAGGGAGGTAAACGCTTATGTGAAGTGCTGCAGGAGATGCGTGGTGAGCAAGACTCCTGATCCGGAAGCAAGAGCTCCTCTTGAGAGCATAATAACAACTGAGCCTCTTGAACTAGTGTGCATAGACTTCTGGTCTGCAGAAGATTCTTCAAACAAATCCTTGGATGTGCTCGTTGTTACTGACCACTTTCAGCGCTTTAATAGCCGAACCACGCCGTACCATCCGATGGGGAACGGGTCCTGCGAAAGGATGAATAGGACTTTGGGAAACATGATGCGGGCCCTGCCAACGAGAGCAAAGCACAGATGGCCTCAGGCGCTGAAGTCCCTTACATTTGCATACAATTGTACAATCCACGAGACCACAGGCTTTGCCCCTTTCCTGCTAATGTTTGGAAGGATGCCAAGACTGCCTGTTGACATAGTCTTTGGCTCTGTCATAGAGAACCCTGAAGTTGTCGACTATGACCTAGCCATGAATGCAGCACAGGCATCTGCAGCGAAGCAGTTGAAGAGGCATGCTGACCTTTATGACAGAAGAGTCAGAGGAGCACCAGTGGAGATTGGGGATCGAGTATTGCTGGCTAACAAGGGGGAGCGGGGAAAGCGTAAGCTCGCTGACCGTTGGGAGGATACTGTCTACCTTGTCACTGGATTGAATGCTGACAGTCACAATTTTAAGATTCAGAACAGCTCCACTGGACGGGAAAAGACGGTACATCGCAACCTGATAATGCCAGTCAACTTTCTTCCTCTTCCCCATGCTGCTGTTGAGGAGGGAACAGACATGTCTGGATTAACAGAGTCTGAGGACATGAATGACAGCCTTGTGGTCTCTGCAGTGGATGATGGTGCTGAGTACAGAACCAGAGTGTGGGTGTCAGAGTTGTCTTCTGAAGGAACAGGTGACACAAGCCTGGAGGGTGATGTGTGATCCTTGGATGCTCAGGATATTCCACCTTTGGATTCTGTGGATGATATACTGCAGCTGGAAGGTCTGCCTCGATCAGAGAGTCTTCAAGAATCTGACCGAGACTGTAACAGTGTAGTGAGTGAGCTAATTGACCAGTCTGCTTACGATATCCGTACTGACCTACCAAACGCGGACCATTCCTTACCTGATCATTTACGTACTGACTGTGTTGATGGACACACTATTGCAACAGTACACAACACTGTTACCCCGTATGCAGTTGAAGGTAGTCGGGGTCATATTAGGTCAAGGGCAGGAAGGCTATTTAAACCAGTGTCAAGACTGATTGAGATTATGAATCAGCAGAAAGTTAGCTCTTGAAGGTTAAATATGTGAATAGAGGGTCAATGGTATTGACATCTTTTATTTGTTTTGCTTTTATCATTGTGACCATGATTAGAGGTTGCAGGATGGTAATGTGACATATGATAAAGTCTCTTATGGTGGTTTATTTTATTACTTGGATGTTTTAAAGTCACTGAGTGTACTTAACATGTGACAGGCATGTTTACCTATGAGGGATAAGGGGATTGATCAACCGCTTTTCACTCTAATTCTCAAGGAGAATAGTCTAATGACTGGAATATTTAGTGACTGATTTAAAGCAGGGTCTGCATCCTTGATATACACAGCTTTACCTTTTAGTTTTCTCTATTAGGTAGTATATATATATTTTTCTCTGGATTATTCTGTACATATGTTGAGTGTCTCTGTATCTGGTATGTTTGCACAGTGCCGTTTTGTATTTTGTTATTTTTCTTGGCAAGTGGAAGTCAGTAGGGGGGAGTGTAACAGGGTTATATTGGTGATTCCCCTTGCCACTTTATTGTTAAGCCAATGGGTTTTTGGTTTGAGTTTGTCTTGCCTTCACCTACTCAACATAGCATCTTATTGGCTGGTTTGTGTAGCTTGCTTACGAGGGGGGATGTTCCAGTTAGAATCATCCCAGTGAACAAGCACCAAACCAGCGGTAAGTTGTTGGTTGCAAAGCACTGTACATCAAAAGTGATTTTTATACTCTCAAGTGATGATTTAAATGTACAATTTATATCAAATTGTTTGTAAAAGTTATTCGAACATCACACATAAGATGCAGCGGTTTTTGGAGAATATTTGTTGTGCATTTTGTTGAAAAGAATTCCCGCCAGTACTAGCTAGCAACTTACTGTGTCTGGTGGGGGGGGGGGGTTCATCTATTTTATACAGTGCTTGAGTGCAGAGTTGGAGGGTGAGACGTGCATTGCATGACGTGCAATTTTGTGCCGTTCCTATCAGGTACATTGTTAAAGATATTATATTATATATTGTCATTGTATTATTTTGGTAACTATCCCAGTGAACAAGCACCAAACCAGCGTGCGTGAGTGCAGAGTTGGATGGTGAGACGTGCATTGCATGACGTGCAATTTTGTGCCGTTCCTATCAGAATAAATCTACATGACTGGTGCTACATGATGGAGTTCCGTGGCGATGACTGATTGTACACAACGCAAGAAGAGTACTGTACACTTACATCTCAGAAAATATTTGTAATGTTGTACTTCTGGTTTACGAAATTCGTGCTAACGTTGGGTTTTTGAGCTAGCGCCCAATAGACTACCATTCACTCCTTGAAGGAGAGCGCTCCTCTTCCCAGAATCGCCCAGAATGCACCGCGTGGCCCATTGGCGTAACATGGGCAACATTTCCCATCTCCTCAAAAGTATATCTGCCATTGTGAATGTCAGACTCCACTCTGTGAGGCACATCGATCTGCAGGTTGAACATGGTGAGATTGTAGGCTCCTAAATTGATAGTCTAGTTTGTTCTGGAGATTTTACAGCTAACCAGCTATTTTACATGCAGATATTTACATTGTTATTAATGTGTGTAGCTACATTTGCTACCTAGTTTGTCACGACTTCCGCCGAAGTCGGCCCCTCTCCTTGTTTGAGCGGCGTTCGGCGTTCGGCGTCAACGGCTTTCTAGCCATCGCCGCTCCATTTTTCATTTTTCCATTTGTTTAGTCTTGTTCCCTGCCCTGCACACCTCGGTTTCATTCCCCAATCACACTACATGTACAGTGCCTTGCGAAAGTATTCGGCCCCCTTGAACTTTGCGACCTTTTGCCACATTTCAGGCTTCAAACATAAAGATATAAAACTGTATTTTTTTGTGAAGAATCAACAACAAGTGGGACACAATCATGAAGTGGAACGACATTTATTGGATATTTCAAACTTTTTTAACAAATCAAAAACTGAAAAATTGGGCGTGCAAAATTATTTCATCATTTCTCTCTAAATTTGTATAAATTACTAATAAATTAATACCTGAAATGTCTTGAGTCAATAAGTATGTTAAGGCTTGTTATGGCAAGCCTAAATAAGTTCAGGAGTAAATGTGCTTAACAAGTCACATGATAAGTTGCATGGACTCACTCTGTGTCAAATAATAGTGTTTTTAACGTGATTTATTAATGACTACCTCATCTCTGTACCCCACACATACAATTATGTGTAATGTCCCTCAGTCAAGCAGTTAATTTCAACCACAAAGACCAGGGAGGTTTTCTAATGCCTCGCAAAGAAGGGCACCTATTGGTAAATGGGTATTAATTAAAAAAAGCACACATTGAATATCTCTTTGAGCATGGTGAAGTTACTAATTATACTTTGGATTCTGTATCAATACACCCAGTCACTACAAAGATACAGGCATCCTTTCAAACTCAGTTGCCAGAGAGGAAGGACATTTCACCATGAGGCCAATGGTGACTTTAAAACAGTTACACCATTTATTGGCTGTGATAAGAGAAAACTGAGGATGGATAAACAACGTTGTGGTTACTCCACAATACTAATCTAATTGACAGAGTGAAAAGAAGAAAACCTGTACAGAATAAGTAATACTTCAAAAAAATGTGGCATAGCAATTCACTTTTTGCCCTGAATACAAAGTGCTATCTTTGGGGGAAATCCAATATAACACATTACCACTCCATATTTTGGAGGTGGCTACATTAGGTTATGGGTATGCTTCTAATCATTAAGGACTGAGGAGTTTTTCAGGATAAAAAATAAATGGAATGGAGGTAAGCACAGGCAAAATCACAGAGGAAACCTGCTTCTATTTGTCATTTTAAAGTGTTATTCATGGTTGCAAAGGTGAGGGATGCAAATACCACTCCAATAATCACCCACTTGCTAGTTAGCAAGGACTACTTTATTGATCCCAAAGGGGACATTGGATTGCACCAACCAATACTGACACAACAATGAACATTGACCAGAACACAAACAACTAACTATCAGTGAATAAAGAAACGCCAAGGTTAATTGATTAAAAAGTCTGTAAACAAGCAGTTGGTGAAAAATATATTTTAAGCAGTTGGCAAAAACAATATTTGAAACCGACATTCTGCCTTGCTAAAGGGTAATATACATATTCTTGAAACAACCGTGTGGTAGCCAGTGTGGAATTTTAAAGTTACATGCTCAACAATTTGCCTCTGGGGGTGCTCTTAAAAAAAGAGGGTCCCCTAAATGGCCAGAAATAGTGTCTATAAATTACCTCATTGGACAGCAATGGGCACACCTCCCCACGCCCATATGACCTAAAGCTTATATTGTAAAAATTGGTTAGCTTGAGGATTGTGGGGTGTAGTACATGAAATGGGATCCATCATTATCTCCTATAGCCACGGCCCTCCAGTGGAGTGTTACTATAGCAGTACTATCATGTATCAAACACTCAACTCACTTCCCCCACATGATAGAGTGAGTAGGTGCCATCTTCCAGGGAAGGAAAATAGCTACACTGAGAAGTGATGCTACACAAGTGATGCAGAAGAAGTTTCCAATAAAGTCAGACAGAGCAGAGCCAGACAGCCAAAGCAGCACATACTTCACAACGGAGAATCTTCCTCTCGACCCCATTTCAAACAGAAAAGATGGAGTCATTTGAGAGGTGACTAGCCAGAAAAAAAAAATTTGAAAACATTTTCCTCCACTATTGTGTCATTGAGAGGATCCAAATATATTCAGTTACTGTAGCAACTGGTGAAGAAAAGAGAAAATAACCTATCAAGGTCACTTCAGCATCCTAGCCCGTGGTGCACAAATGACCAGCTCCTTACCCCATCTAGTGGTCTTCTGCTATGTGACTTTCTCACTGTCAACTAACAATGATGGTAGTTAATTATGGTAGTACTACATGTTCATTCAGTGGACTGATAAGTGCACATTGGGTAAATGTGAACAATGTGGTATAGTTCACCATTTTCTAAATAAAAAATATATTTCTTCAGATATATGCCTGGTTTAGTGTACACACACAATACCACAGTCCCAAGTTATTGCATCAGAAATAATATGTTTATTCCGATTGTGTCAATATGTATTTTTAACTGATAATAACTTATCATCACTAATTATTTCTAAAGGTAGACTCAGCAATATGACATCCTCATATGCAGCAAGGCAACTCCTTGCCATAAATTCATTCACTTCAAATAAAAAATTGCCAAGACATCCACTATTGGTTCTTTCTCAAGCTTTCAAATGACAATATAATAAACACATATAACACACCCAGATTGATCCATAAGTCTAACAGAAAATGTATGGAAAATTCATGGTATATTACTATAACAGAAAACAGCCAACAAAGCTTAAGATTTTTCAAAAAGTTTGGATTTGATTTGTCTTGCATTTACTTTCCAAGAAAAGCTATACATTGTGCGTGCACCAGACCTGGGGTCAAATACATGAATATTTTGTATTTTAAATACATATTTCCTGTGTATTTGAGTATTTTAAAATAATGTGGCCAAATCAGCTACTTCTATATGAAGTATTTGAAAGTATTTTGAAATATTTTCAGATAAATAGGCTACTATTTCACATTATTTACAAACTTGTTTCCAAATACATTATTTTAATTACTCCTAGGATCAAACATACCTGGGTTTTAATGCATGGACTATTTCATTATTTGTATTTGAAAAAACCCTTTCCAAGTGTATTTCCAAACACATGCAATCTTCAAAGAAAAAAAAACTTCAAGACGTATGTAAAAGTAATTGAATACAATAAATAGTATGCCAATTTAAACCCAGGTCTGGCATGCACAAACAGTGCAAGTGGCCATAAAGTGCAGTGGAGCATCTCTGAAACCCTGGTAATCATCTTTTTTAAAGGAAAATAAAGGGAAAAAATATCCATTAATGATGCTAGGACACGAGAAGAAATGGTGATGGTGCTTAAGTGCCTTAAAAAATGTATATTGGTTGTGAGGACAAGGACCCTTCTCTCCTATCACAAAGCGCACGAAGGCTTGGATGAATCAGGCAACATTTTAAGTATAGCTGGATTCATGTTCCACCACTAATGATGTTACAAGCGTTGTTTCTTGTTGTAGTCTTGCAGCATTATTATGATGAATTTATATCCGCCTAATTGGAAAATGCTCGCATAATCCTGGAGTGCAAGACATATTCAAGGATGCTAAACACACAAAACGAATTATCCAACTGGGGAAAAGGATTCTGTTTCTCGGATTGCAGAAGCACCGCATTTATGCCTGTTCTTTGCCATTCGCTTCCCACTGGGCAAAAACTGGTTCAATCAACGTTGTTTTCACGTCATTTCAACAACAAAAAACTATGTGATGATGTTGAATCAAAGTGGAAAACTGATTGAATTTGTAAAAAGTCATCAACATGAGGGAATTTGATATTTTATTTCACCCAACTTCTAACCTAAATCCAATGACATGGTGACATGTTTTGTTGGTTGCCTATTTGTTTCCATTTACGTCAATCAATTACCATCTTGAATTGGGATTAGTTAATGTACTAGAAATTATAACTGTAATTATAACAGTGTATTTCACTATTTATGTGTTGTGTGAATAAGCGACAACGATGGACCCCTCTTTTTCCAACGGATAAATGAACAACAAACGCATTTCAGAGGTATGCTATGCTTGATCTTTACAACATCAACAGTAGGTTATAGTGATTATGCATACCATTGACAACAACAACTTTGTTTGGTTAAAATGGAGAGAAAAAAAATAACATCAATGGGGGAAAAAAAGAAAGTACCGCGCAGAAGCACATGGCAACTAGAAAATACCCATAAAAGTTATAGTTTCATACAGAAACTCATGATACACTGATCCAAACCACCACTTCCCTATCCACAAGAGGGGGGTGTCGGTGCAGAAAGAAGAGAAGCACCTGCAGGAGGGTCAACAAATTCATGAAACACATTCTCTAACAAGCATAATATAATAAATACCTGAATTAGCCTACGGAGGGGAGGGTACGTTTCATTCTTTACATGGGGGTGTCTTGTAATAATTATCTTAAACCCATACCTCAAAATGTATTACTTATTTATTATTAACCTTTATTTAACTAGGCAAGTCAGTTAAAGAACAAATACGTATGTTCAATGAAGGCCTAAGAACAGTGGGTTAACTGCCTTATTCAGGGGCAGAACTACTGATTTGTACCTTTTCAGCTCGGGGATTTGATCTTGCAACCTTACGGTTACTAGTCCAACGCTAGGCTAGCTGCCGCACCATTTTAAACGTTACTTAATTAATTCCGAAAGATCTGATAAGATCAACTTGCAGGCTACAAGCGCGGCTACTAGCCTATATCCCCCCTCCATAAAGTGCGTGAATATGGGAAAATATAATTCAAATAATCATTACAAATCATTAATATAAGTATAATAAAAAAAATATGTGCATGTTATTTGTAGCCTGCATTTTCAAAACCAACTCAACCGTTTGAATTGTTATCTACATTCAGTTACTAGGCTACAAACGCAATCACTCTACATAAAATGTAACACAAGAGCAAATACGTTTTGGATTCATTGTTTTGTTGTTTGCTTCATAATCATTCTCTGTTGTATATACAGGTCTTGAATTAGGCTACCGTTTTGAGACAAGACCTTAGCTATAGGAACAAACAAAAAATAATGAATAAGATGATTTCAGTGCATGTTCAATTATTCAAACAGGCTCTGTCCATTATACCATTTTCACACAGCACACCGCGTTGGGCATAAGTAACCTTTTAGGCTAAATTCTTATTTCAATTACTACAATTTGACGTGTGTGCCAACCTTATCTTTAACCATTCATATTTAATAAACAACATGTTTTGATAAGGCTAGTACACAGGAACTACTTTATATATGCTCGTAAATCTTGTGTTATTGTATATGACAGGTATGATGAGAATGTTCTCTAAATATCATTGAAATATGTTTAAAAGAGGAATTAATTATGCGTTCTTCAAAAAGAGGAATTAAATGCTCTTCAAAGTGATGTTTTCAGAATAGTAAGAATGCTATTGCCTAAATGAAAAACCTCAATATTCGAAAAGTTATACATTTGTCCAAAGTGTTGTACAAATAATGTACATTTAGGCCTACTTGCTGTATAAGGCCTGCTTTAATTTCTAACGCACTCATCTGCAGTTTGCTGTGCGATGGACTATTAGTCAGATAGGTTTAAAGTGTTGACATGGCTAAACAAAGTTTTCATTAATGGATATTATGGAACTATTATGTCTTTTTTCCAAGTAAACAATCTATGTGGGATTCCTATGCTTTTTTCTAAGCTTGCGTTTTTTAACAGAGGTATTGGTCCTATAATGTTTAGACAATTATTTTCCATTTGAAATCCTTATACGAGATATCAGAAGTAATACAATATTCAACTCTACTCCTTCTGTTGTTTGATTCTTTTCAACAACAGATTGCAATATGGACATAGCCTAAATCCTTAGCAAAGTTGTCCTTGGGCGCTATGACACCTGGTTTTATACAATACCCCCTATTAATGGTGCTCCATATCTATACCCATGTATTTTCTCTTAATGTAATCTACTCATGTAGGAAATGATCGATGTGTGCAGTCTACTCTACACTCTTAGGAAAAAATGGTTATATATTCTTGAAAGTGTAGGCTGTCTGATTGATACATAGCCGGCCTACACATACGCAACGGTTGTTAGAAACATCGTTCAGTGGTGCATTCAAGTGCCCATTTCAGAATACAATTGTTGTTGGCACGTATAAAACAGGGAGATTAGTGGTTTTGTGTAAAGTACACTCTTAAGACTTGGCTTAATAAATGCACTAGCTAGATCTTGCTTAATTCACTCTCCTAAACCCGCTGAGAGAGTTCACAGACAGGTTGTTTTTTTTAGCATTATGAAAAGGGACGTGATACACAGAAACTGCTCTGCTTGGGTTACCTGAACACACCTGAGGATTGATTATATGTTAAACTATTTGTACTTTTCTTCCCTCGTCACCATCTGGAGCTAACGAAAATGCCAACAATTCACGAGTATGCATTTTCCACCATAGAACCAAAATAGCTGTCAAACGTAATTTAATGCATAGGAAAGGGGGCGAGGACAATTAGCAGGTGAATATCTTATGATACACAACTAGGTCCTTTTGACCTAACTGAACATTTGATAGCCTATACACATATGGGTTTCGGGTAAATGGGTTCAGAGGCTTTTTCAGGGACTTGAAATAGTTCACATTTTGAAAATGATCAAGAAACATTTTTTTGGTCAGTTAAAGGACCATATAAAAGGTTTGATCAGTTGAAGGATTCTGCAATTTTGTGACAAATCCCATGTGATGGCATATCAAATCAGTAACAGACTAGTCAAACAGCCTATTAAAGGAATAATCCACTCAAAAACTATATTTAGGTATTTCTTTCATTAGTCCACTGTTGGTACAGTCCCAAAATGTTTTGCATGTCAGCAATCACGTTTTCAAGATCCAATTAGCTTTTTAACAGTCCTGTAACTTGACACATCATCATGATGATGCCTTTAACATCATTTGATGCATTTTGCATCATGATGATGATGTGGCAAGTTACAATTAGCTTTTTGAAAGTACTATGAAAACTTGATAGCTGACACGTAAACATGTTGGGGCTGTATCAACAGTGTACTAATGAAAAAAAATACCAAAATAAAGTTTTGTAGAGGAATACTCCTTTAAATGCAAAGTCCTTGAATATATCACATCCTCGTCATTGCGGTTTTACCTGTATTTTAAGAGTTCAACGGAAAGAAAATAAGTTCAGCTAATGGAGTTAGGGCGATCATCCAATTACAAAAAGGTTTAATAATCTTACGGGTTCAATTAACATTTTGACAACTCACATTAGCATGATGTATGCAGCCAAATCATTTTGAAGTGCCCTTATTAAAATGTTCTCTTCAAGTTCGATTGAAGAATCAACCTATTTACTTAATTGAAATATTATATTATTTGATTCCACTTTGTGTTACATTTGACATTTTGTTTAGCAGCATTTGTTGGCCCTAGACTACATGTTCTATACTAATATTATTTCACTTAAAAAAATATTAAGTCCAAGGTGGAAAGACATTGAGGAACTTTCATCCACTATACAGCTTTAAGAATGTATTATTCTCACTGAAGAGCGAAATATTGGGTTAGATATATATATATATATATATATATATGTTTAAAAGACCATCAATACCCCATTCAGCAAACACCTGTTCAAGATTGAAAACATGACGAGGCGGGTATTTCAGTTAGAGATGACAACCTCTCCTCGGGTGTATATTTGGCGGCTTAAGGCTCATGGAAAAAGACGCACTAATAAGGTAGAAACTGCACTTTTTCATGTGACCCCACCAACACCCCTGGTAAGCTGTTTAACATTATTAGTTAAACCATTAAAACGTGTGAATGCAAATTAACCACCCATCTTGGGTTGGCCTGACAATCACAGGCGGGTGTTGCATTTGTTATGAAATAATGTGGCGTATAACTCAGCAATAGGTGATTTATAGACTACCATTGTATAACTATAGATTACACTCTTGCTTGCGCCACCCTCTGCAAAATATATTTAAAGCACTTTCCTTTAATGTTTTTAATTCTCAAGGATTCATAATGTAGTCTATATTGTCCGATTCCAAAAACAGGTCATATTCATTTTTTTTTGTTAACCAAGTGGTACGCCACCAAATTAATATTGAGCACTGCATAATAAATAGACCTCAGAAAGACAAGCAAAATACTATTTCAAAAGCCTAGGGCCTACGTTGCAATTGTGTAGGTTTTTAGAAGCCTATAGGCACCCCATCAGGCCACCTCAATAAAATAATTGCGCCGGCCCCAAATGCAGCCACAAATTAGAGGGGTTGGGCAAACGGGGCTGGTCTTTTTTGGAGCTAGTATTTTTTTTTAGCTTCACTGGTCGATTTCTGCAATTGAAACATGTATACTTTTAAAACATCTGCTTCTCAAGTACGGCTATTTCAGGTGACGCCGTTACTGGATGTGCTGTCATTACCTATATAAACAAAATATGGTCAGCAATTTGAACAAACATAACATGCTTGGTTTTAAATGCCACTAATCTTCCCCCCACAGGTTGCTATTTTCTTGCCATTTTCACAGGGAGGCAGCAAGCAAAGGGATATCCACAATCTGTAAGTTTTTATTTATTTAAATGGCAACCCATTATTGTAACCTGTTTATTGAATTCGTTTTTGTTTGGAATAGAATATTAGGAATTTCATACATGTTGTACCACTTGATTTCATGGGACCATTGAGTAGCCAGCTACGTTACATAGTTGTGCTTTTTTAATCATTTATTTCTATTCGATTTTTTTGGGGTCTTACAATGGCTGACAAACGGAGTGCACTTTGTTGGTGCTGTGTTGTTTCATGAAAGTCCTCTTCATTTTGTTCTGTATGGAGCTTATGATGTTCACTTTTTTTTTGGCACTCTGCCTGCATCTTATTGAACATGTACCTTCTTGCTACCAGCCATTACCAATCATCGGGAGGTCATACTGTATTTGTGCCTCCGATGCATTTAGAAGTCTTCAGAAACAACTTTTTATCCCAATTGTAGTTATTGTTTCCTTTTGCAACATAACAATACAGTTGAATTACATTTGACACTAATTGACAAGCATTGAGATGTCCACTATAAATACAAAAATATGTGGACACCCCTTCAAATTAGTCTTGTCGGCAATTTCAGCCACACCACACACAATTTCAGCCACCGTTGCTGACTGGTGTATAAAAATTGAGCACACGGCCATGCAATCTCCATAGACAAACATTGGGAGTAGAATGGCCTTACTGAAGAGCTCAGTGACTTTCAATATGGCATCATCATAGGATACCACCTTTCCAACAAGTCAGTTCAACAAATTTCTGCCCTGCTAGAGTTGCCCCGGTCAACTGTAAGTGCTGTTGTTGTGAAGTGGAAAAGTCTAGGAGCAACAACGGCTCAACCACGAACTGGTAGGCCACACAAGCACACAGAACGGGACTGGAGAGTGTTGAAGAGCTTAGCTCATAAAAATTGTCTGTCCTTGGTTGCAACACTCACTGCTGAGTTCCAAACTGCCTCTGGAAGCAACGTCAGCACAATAATTGTTCGTCTGGAGCTTCATGAAATGGGTTTCCATGGCAGCCTAAAATCACCATGCACAATGCCTAGCGTCGGCTGGAGTGGTGGAAAGCTCGCCCCCATTGGACTCTGGACCATCTGGAGTGATGAATCACACTTCACCATCTGGCAGTCCGACGAACAACTCTGGGTTTGGCGGATTGAAGGAGAACGCTACCTTCCCAAATGCATAGTACCAACTGTAATGTTTGGTGGAAGAGGAATAAAGGTCTGAGGCTGTCATTCATGGTCCGGCTAGGCCCCTTAGTTCCAGTGAAGGGAAATGTTAATGTTACAGAATACAAGGACATTCTAGACGATTCTGTGCTTCCAACTTTGTGGCAACAGTTTGGGGAAGGCCCTTTCGTGTTTCAGCATGACAATGCCCCCGTGCACAAAGTGAGGTCCATACAGAAATGGTTTGTCGAGATCTGTGTGGAAGAACTTGACTGGCCTGCACAGAGCCCTGATCTCAACCCCATCGAACACCTTTGGGATGAATTGGAACGCCAACTGCGAGCCAGGCATAATCACACAATATCAGTGTCCGACCTCACTAATGCAATTTTGGCTGAATGGAAGCAATCCTGGCAGGAATGTTCCAACATCTAATGAAAAGCCGCCCCAGAAGAGTGGAGACTTATAGCAGCAAAGGGGGGACCAACTCCATATTAATGGCCATGATTTTGTAATGAGATGTTCCACAAGCAGGTGTCCACACACTTTTGTTCATGTAGTGTATAATACAGAAGATAGAAAAGGAAACAACGTTTAATTTTTCACCGACAATCCCTCAACCCCCCTCACCACAAACATGGTATGTGTCTGCTAGCCAGCTAGTTAAACACACACAAAACTATCGCAAATGAAAAACAAAATGTTGGCCTAACTGTAAATGGCTGGCTAGCTAGCTAGCTAATATGATTTGTGTCTAGCTAGTTAGCCAACAAAGGCAATTTGTCCCATTGACTTAACATGGACTTCGATTACCATGATAGTCAATTAGCATGCACACAGTGGATATTTTTCGCAGTTGAACATGACAAACTGAAAACAGTATGAGGGCTACTTATTAACATATGTTGTACAATGAACAAAAAATGAACAACAATCAACAAAAATATCAATGCAACATGTAAATTGTTGGTCCCATGTTTCATGAGCTGAAATAAAAGCTCCCACAAAATTATCAAAGGTATGTTGTGCTTATCGGGCAGAGTTGTTGTAACTTAAGGATAAGGTCAGACGAGTCTCTCACATAATGAGGGAAAACATTGTACATATGGTTTAATGTAGTAGTCTATGAATTGTGACAGGGGTTCCAAAGGGGAGTTATTGCCTGACACTATTGGTTGTCCGGGGACTGGGACAGTTTTTTTTGTGTATCTTCGGGACTTTGTAGATTACCCGCATGGACCAGTTTTTGCTCACCATAAATCTGTTCTCTTTGGGTGAATTCACCTTAGTGTAGGTTCTCAGTGACAATTTGTTTGATATATATACCAAAAGCTGTTTTGTGGGGTTTGTAGCGAGTGTCTTCTGATCGTTCAGTTGTCTGAGTACTTCAGTCTTATACTGAACAAAAATACAAGCATAACATGTTAAGTGTTAGTCCCATGTTTCATGAGCTGAAATAAAAGATCCCAGAAATGTTCCATACACACACAAAGCTTATTTCTCTCAAATGTTGTGCACAAATTTGTTTACATCCCTGTTAGTGAGCATTTCTCCTGAAAGGTTTGATTTAAACAGCATGATCATTACACAGGTGCACCTTGTGTTGGGACAATAAAAGGCCACTCTAAAATGTGCAGTTTTGTCACACAACATAATGCCACAGATGTCTCAAGTTGAGGGAGCTTGCAATTGGCATGCTGACTGCAAGAATGTCCACCAGAGCGGTTTCTAGATAATGCAATGTTAATTTCTCTACCATAAGCCGCCTCCAACATCATTTTTGAGAATTTGGCAGTACGTCCAACTGGCCTCACAACCGCAGGCCATGTGTATTGCATCATGTGGGCGAGTGGATTGCCGATGTTAACGTTGTGAACAGAGTGCCCCGTGGTGGCGGTGGGGTAATGGTATGGGCAGGCATAAGCTATGGACAACAAACACAATTGCATTTTATCAATGGTAATTTGAATGAACAGAGAGATACTGTGTAAACAAAATCCTGAGGCCCATTGTTGTGTCATTTATTCACCGCCATCACCTCATGTTTCAGCATGATAATGCACAGCCCTATGTCGCGAGGATTTGTACACAATTCCTGGAAGTTGAACACGTCCCAGTTCTTTCATGGCCTGCATACTCACCAGACATGTCGCCCATTGAGTTTGGAATGTTCTGGATCGACGTGTGCAACAGCGTGTTCCAATATCCAGCAACTTCGCACATCCATTGAAGAGGAGTGGGACAACATTCCACAGGTTGTGAGACAGCCCGGGATCGTCTGTAGTGACGCTACTAGCACTGCGATGCAGTGCCTTAGACCGCTGCGCCACTCGGGAGGCTTTAAAAAAAAGGTGTCTGTGACAAACATATGCATATCTTTATTCCCAGTCATGTGAAATCCATGGATTAGGGCCTAATTTATTTATTTAAATTGACTGATTTCCTTATATGAACTGAATCTCAGTAAAATCTTTGAAATTGTTGCATGTTGCATTTATATTTTGTTCAGTATATCTATATGAGACAGGAATGGCCAACAGTGCAATCCAAAACCGGAGCTGCCAATCAAGTTTTACTAGATAATAAATTGCTCATAAACACAAACACTACATAAACATGAGTCCTTGATAAGGCATCTAATATCTAATCTGTTTTATTTATTTTTCTTTTAGTCAAGTTTAACATAATCTATACTTTGGGTCCTGTGTGTTTGTGTCTTATCTGTTTGTGGAGGTTGAGTTTGTCTTTCATAGCACCCAAACTCTTTACAAGTGGACAGGGGCAGGAAAAGACAGGGACAAATGGACGGAGGATGGAAATATGTGAAAGAGTATCGTGGGTTTAAATAGTGACTAACATTTCTCAATAGTGAAGCTAGCTCGCTAACATTAGCTACAGTAGATAGCTCGCTAGCTAAAACTAGTTAGCCAACAATTACCAGCTAACATTACAGGCTATGTTGTTTGGCTAGCTGAAGAAAAAACGAAGAGTAGCCTACATAACATTATGTATTGTTTTTTCATAGTAGTTTAATTAATTCTCTTAGCTAGCAAATAGCTAACATTTAAACCTGTCCCATGCTTGGTTAAACCTGTCCCATGCTTCACAGTTGAAACAGTGGGGTCATGTATTTTTTTTTCTTGAGGCAAATCAAAGTTCGGTAGCCAAAGTCTATGCCCCTTCATCTGTGATTGGTCAACAGTACTACTCCGAGTAGGAATGTAAACTATGGATGGGATTCTTCAATTAAGTGTTTGTTGTCATTTAAAGAGAGGCAACTACTTTCCATGCACATTTCTTCACTTTTTTTTTTTACCTTTATTTCACTAGGCAAGTCAGTTAAGAACAAATTCTTATTTTCAATGACGGCCTAGGAACAGTGGGTTAACTGCCTGTTCAGGGGCAGAACGACAGATTTGTACCTTGTCAGCTCGGGGATTTGAACTTGCAACCTTTCGGTTACTAGTCCAACGCTCTAACCACTAGGTAGCCTAGTGAGAAATACTGCACCAGACATCTTAGTTAAGTGTACAATTGCGTGACTAAGACCTCCTTGTCAAAAACGTTACAATCAATTTAATATTTCTTCATTTATCTTAGATCAGGGCTCTCCAACCCTGTTCCTGGAGAGATATTGTCCTGTAGGTTCACAGTTCAACCCTAAACTAGCACACCTAGATTCTAATAATTAGCTGGTTGATAAACTGAATTGGGTTAGTTACGACTGGCGTTGGAGACCTACAGGAGGGTAGCTATCCAGGAACAGTGTTGGAGACTCCTGTTTTTAGATTTATTCAGACTATTTTGAGGAAGTGTAAAGAGAGGCCCAACTCAGCAGAAAAGCTGTCTCCCTCCAGCAGGTGGCGTTTTCTTTGTTTCTTTGTTTTTCTACCCACCAAGCAAGGAGTTTTTGTATGGAGGTCAATGAGAGTGTGTGGAATTTGGTCAACAACAAAAAATGTATGGCTTATTTGCTACATGGAGGTTTATTTGATTGAATAGAAGTTGTGTAATGCTTAGGGTGTTAAGAATGTACTGATATAAGTAGGACAAGTTACATCCCTGAAATTTTGAGAAAAAACAGATGGCTATTCATATTGATGTCAAGAGACTAGTGGCATAGCATCTCTCTCCATTGAATACAGGCAGTTGACATCAACAACTCTCATCAAATATTCAAACAAGTATTAAAATAATGAAATGCATCCACCAATCCAAAGAAAGGATAGGCAAGAGCTAGACTACGATGCCGCTTTGTGGACGAGGACTCCCATTGTTAGGGAGGAGAGACAAGTATAGCCATAATCTTTGATACTGGCTATGTTGTTGCTACTGCATCTCAAGAGGGACAAACAGTAACATTGCAGCTTTTTTCTCGTTTTTCAAGCTAAGATATTTTAAGGGACTATGCAAGGCACAGATGTTGCTTTGCCTAGACAAGTTCTGCTAGAAGCAAACCGAACACGTCGGTCATTTCCAACAATCCGCACTTCCCTAGTGTTTCTTTGACCAAATTAGAATTATATGCACAAGCATCCTACTGGTTCCAAAATGAACCCTTCTTTGAAAAAGGTTTCTCAAACCACCCGTCACATCTGCAAAGTGTAAAGAACGATCTGATGGCAGAGTATGGGTTCTTCAATTAACCTACAGGTTTATGAAATGACCTTAAGTTTCCTTTTTAACCTTAAATGATCTTAAGGATAAAAATCAAATTTAAATGTATTGGTCACACACGTGTTTAGCAGATGTTATTGCAGGTGTAGCGAAATGCTTGTATCCACCAGGAAGCTGTAATTTTTTTAGAGTGATGATGACACATGGAGGGTGGAATAGAATTTTTAATATAGATGAAAAGGCTGTAGTGTGATTACTTCAGCTATGTCTAGTTAATTGTGGCAGTAACAAGCAATCATACTATTTGTATGACTCTCCACATGACCTAATAATCATGCATATATAATTAACAATACACATGTATAAATGTGCATAACAATGTATTGCATTGACTGCTTGGTTTTGGACCAATATTGTAATCACTGCCGGTTATCCAAATAAGACGTTTTCCCCAATACATTCATTTCTGAAGGAAAGGGACTAAACAGGTTTGTCTTATCTTGAAAACAGTGAAGGATCATTATTGACTAGTAGGTTAATTAGTCACCAGATAGTCAACTCAACTCTAGAATTAGTCCTGTTTCATTGGACTCACATCAGGGAAGCAGGACTTTGTTAGATTAATCATTTGTCCTTTCATTATATAAAACAACCCAATATGCATGCTCTACTATGTGAGTGTGATGGAGATGAGCTTGTCTTTTTTTTGTGTCAGATATGATTTGTGTCTAGATAGCTAATGAATGCGCTCGATTCCGTGGTGTCGCCGACACTGGGGCCCTCTCGTTGATTTCCTGTCCTGGTGCAAACTGCCCTTTTGAGTGAACCCTGATTACAGGCTTGAGCTGATACACGAGCCTCCTCGACGGTGTGGCTGTTCATTCAATGCGGTTTTAGGATTGCTTAGTGTAGTCCACAGTATACATTTGGGTAGAGATAGGGGTGAACAATTTGCTCTATCGTTTTTAAGTAGAGTCACATTCTAAGCAACGTTGCTTGTTGGTTTCAACGTCGAAATAATGAACGCATAGATGTTTTAGCAGATGCGCTGATTTTACACACACACACACACATACCCGACGCACTACTAGTCTATATTTTCCATGTAGGCTATTTTTATTTCTTCCACCGACGATTTACGTTGTATTGATGCTCTTTAAAGATTTATAAAACATAGGCCTGACTAAAACATGGAAATAATATATGTAAATTATGTCAGATATTAAACCACCTCAACCAAACTTGTAGGCTACTACGTAGGTGTTTCTAGCCTATTGAACATACATTTTGGACAAATACAGCCTAACTCGAATAAAGGTTTCGCCATGATGTAAATATGTTTACACAAAAAGAATCTGACTGTGGAACAGTATGCATTTTCTGTAACTGTTTAATTTAAAGAGGAAGGAAAATATGTTCAACTCTACAGTCATATATATTCATTTTCTATACATTAGCCTAATGCAATTGGTTCCTTTCCTTCAAAAAACTATTTCAGCATGCCAAATGTGAACTACTGCAGTGTTTTCTTACAGCAAGAGCGCATTTTGATGTCAAACATTGTCTCTTCTAACATCTGTGACCTCTTTGGCAACCAACGGCTGTCAATTTACAAGACCGGTCTTAATTCAAAAAAGGAGACATGGCCACATTGGTCTCAATCTTTTCCAGGTATGCCGGATTTAACCCTGGTTGTCTGCCAAAATTGAATGCCCGGGTGTTATTATTAGAAGTGGACGTGGTAAATATAAAGATGCAGATTAAACAATCAGACTCACATTTGCGGGTATATTCTAATTCACCGGACATTCTCCATGAGCACCAAACTGGGGAAAGTGATTACCAATTACAAGAGAATTGTGCTTATTGCGCTCCTCACACTCCGATACACCCATATGCAAGTCCTGTTCTCACTTATGATAGTGTAGTAGTATTTCAGACTTAAACACGAGACTGCAATATAATCACTTGCTAGATAGGATCACCCATAATCGAGTAGAAGTTCACCATGGAATACCCCAAGTGAAGTCACAAACTCGGGATTAGCCTATATCTTTTTTTTAAAGGAAAGAGAACGGAATGCTGTCATCCTTACATCATGAAGTGAAACGTATTTCATATGGCAAAGATGCAAATAGTAATAATTTATTTCACAGTGATGTTTAAAGATGTGCCTAGTTGTTGAAGGCTATTATTACATTGTCAGCAAATGGCAGGGGCCATCTAGTGGTTAGAGTTTTGGACTAGTAACCGGAAGGTTGCAAGTTCAAATCCCCGAGCTGACAAGGTACAAATCTGTCGTTCTGCTCCTGAACAGGCAGTTAACCCACTGTTCCTAGGCCATCATTGAAATTAAGAATTTGTTCTTAACTGACTTGCCTAGTAAAATAAACAGAGTCAGCAAACCCAGGTCTATTGATGTCTGTAGGCCTACTCGTTAGAAATGATTATTTTTGGGCCTATAGACACATTGATTTGGCTATGAATTGTAATCAAACAGCCATCAACCTCTGTTTTTAAACTAATCAATGTATTGTTATCACCAGTGACTCAAGCCATGTGACCATGAACGGTTGCTCCTATAGTCTAAACAAAATTAGTGTTGGTTGAGAATGAATAGCCGTGTTCAATTTCATAGCATGACCATTTCTGTAAGGCATTGTTTTCTGGTTTGTTATATATTTTTTGTTGTTGCATTAAATTCATTTTGGTTTGGAAACCCATTGAATAGTAGACAGGTTGCCTACTGTTGACTGTTGGATAATCTAACCTATTGTCTATGGATAATCTAACGGATAACTTCAATTAATCACCAGATTTACCTCAGCTAATTATGTATACAGCCTTCTTCCCTGACACGAGTTATTATAAAAAATTATAGCCAAAATGTGGATAATGCAAAAGATATTGCCATATTTCTAGACAAACTTAAAGCCAGATTTGGGTAAGGTGGGATGTAAGTGCAGTCTAAAATAAAGATGTGGAAATCAGAATTAGGTTAAAGATTATTGGACATTATGCCGGTGTGCTGTGCTATGCTATGTGATAGTAGTAGCCCAAAGGTCAAAGAGCAGAAGTGAGAATGGGAAATCCAAAGATCATCTACCGATCATCTTGAAATGTTCATTTGTTGTTATTTTAAGTTATCCTAACACAACCTCAGGGTCTTTGCTAAACTATACATGACAGAGTCAACGCGTTCAATGGTTTAGACCTAGCCTACTCCAAATCAGGCCTTCATCAACTAACTTGAATTTATTATCGAAAGCATTTGTAGTGGAGGTTTGAGTTAAATACCAATGCCCCCAAAAGAAAAATCCACAATTGAATTATTTTTTTGTGGTTAAAGCTAGGAGTTGGGATGGGGAATAGTTGTTCTTTATTCAATCATTTGTCTCCAGCTCCGTGCACTCCTTTAATCAAAAAGGAGTGCACAGCATTTCCCTCATATTCTTTGAATGGACATTTCTCCCAACAATGGGAGCCTACACTGTAACATTTTTGGATTTGGTTTCTGTATGGCAGTGATACCTGGCTCAGCTGCATGGCTAATGAACACTGTAACCATCGTTTTCTGACCCTTCAAGACATATAAGCCTCAGCTCCTAATGCTGTTTCAAATATTAATAATACTAATATTAATACATTAATCATTTTAATAATAGTAGGCTATTAATAATAGTAATAATAGTAATGACAAATAATAATAATAATGAGTCATTAATGATAGGAAATGTGTTTGCTTGTGCTTAAGTAGCATCTTATTATTATGTCATTCATTACAGTTGTATTATGGTCATACTGTTCTATTTGGGGGTCACATGGTTAACCACAGTTAGCTGAAATCATTTATTCTTTTCTTAGGTTTTAACTTTTTTGTTGTTACTGCCACATGTATTTATCCATAGGGGATAGTCATATTGACTTAGGTTTTGGACAGTGGTATAAAGTAACTAAGTAAAAATACTTTGAAGTACTACTTAAGTAGTTTTTTGGGGTATCTGTACTTAATTTAATTTATTTGATCAAAACGTTATTTAACTAGGCAAGTCAGTTGAGAACAATTTCTTATTTACAATGACGGCCTACCCCGGACAAACACTAACCCGGATGACACTGGGCCAATTGTGCGCCGCCCTATGGGACGGTTGTGATACAGCCTGGAATCAAACCAGCCTGGAATCCACTACCTTCCCAAAGAAAATATTTACGTTTTACTCCATACATTTTCCTTGAAACCGAAAAGTACTCGGTTCATTTTGAATGCTTAGAAGGACAGAAAAATGGTCCAATTCACAGACTTATCAAGATAAAATCCCTTGTTGCCCCCTTGAGTTGTGCAGTGGTCTAAAGCACAGCACTGCAGTGCTTGAGGCATCACTACAGACCCGGGTTTGATCCCAGGCTGCGCCGCGACCAGGAGAAACATGAGGCGGTGCACAATTGGCCCAGTATCATCTGGGTTAGGGGAGGGTTTGGCCTGCCGGGATGTCCTTGTCCCATCGAGCTGTAGCGACCCCTTGTGGTGGTCCGGGTGAATGCACACTGACTTTGTTTGCCAGTTATACAGTGTTTCCTCCGACACATTGGCGGGTTAAATGAGCTGTGTGACTTGGCAGGGTTGTGTTTCGGAGGACGCATGGCTCTTGACCTTTGCCTCTCCTGAGTCCGTACGGGAGTTGCAGCGATGGGACAAGAATGTACCTACCAATCAGGGAGAAAAAGTAAAAAATATATAAATTCAAAACATTTGGTTGAGTAAGTTTGAGGGGTGAACGTAGCACTTTGGGATGTGTGAAACTTACTCCTCAGCCTCGTTAGCTAGCTTTTGAGGTGGCACGATTTGTTTGTGAGTCAGAGGTTCCAAGTTCGGGCCAGGTATGGGCTGAATAGGTAGGAAGTGGTACTCTCTAAGCAAGCAGCGTGACGTCCCATATGTCTTGAATGCTTGGAAGTCAGAGATTTCTGAGATCCCAGTTGTTTTGAACATGGCAGTCTCAGTGGAGGGAGAGCGAGCGGTTGAGGGCCTCTCCCGGTTCCTGCTATCTCCTTTCTTTTCTCCAGTGAGACTGACCAGAGAGAGTGAGTCTTCCACCTGATGGAGAAACTCGAGTCACACCGCATCTCATGCATAAATTCATGTTGTTCCTATGACCAGAGAAATTGAGATATTCATAGACATTAAAATAGACACAACGAGCTGCTAATAATAACAAAA
Source organism: Oncorhynchus keta (assembly GCF_023373465.1). NCBI lineage: Eukaryota > Metazoa > Chordata > Actinopteri > Salmoniformes > Salmonidae > Oncorhynchus > Oncorhynchus keta. The sequence goes on along the minus strand of NC_068422.1, from coordinate 42,789,261 downwards.
ACACAGGGCACACTTGGCTACTCTTTCATTGCCGCACAAGTGGATGTAGGAAGAAGTGCGTTTTATGATTTTTTTTAAAGTGCTGAATAAAAGTGTTGATAGTGCTGAATACATATTTAGACATGAACTCACTCGTAAAAACAGCATCTCTTTGCTGTGTTCTTTGACAGTATCTCTCTCTGGTAATGGTTTTAAAAGTTCAATTAAAAAATTAAGTTAAAAAATTTCACAAGAAATGGAGAAAAGGGGGAACAACTAGTCGCCATTAAAGAGCAGAGAAGACTCAGAGGGTTGGTATCCTCTGGAAACCAACTACATTAGGGCAGAGGGTTTTTATATTACCTTTATTCAGTGCAGTTTTATTTTTAAGTGAACATGGCTGGCAACGGTTTTGACCTTAAAAAAAATATATTAAATGAAATACAGACAAGACAATAACGACATTGACAAGACAACCATAAAAAATCTGACCATTTTCTTCGAGATTTTCATTTGTATTAGAATCCTATCCTAAGTTCATATGTCTTGTTGTGCTTCTCTCCAGGCATATGTCCTAGCTCCAAACACAGACCACGCTGAGGACTTCTCTGCCTTCCCACTGGGCACACACTAGTTGATTCAACGTTGTTTCCACATCATTTCACTGAAATGACATTGACGCAACGTGGAATAAATGTTAAGTTGGCGTCTGTGCCCAGTGGCTTAGCTTACCAAGACGACAATTCCCCTGGTTGACATTTGCCTCCTGGTGAAATGGGTTGCACTTTAACTCTTATTTAAGCACTGTTGTTTGGATTTTTTCTATTCCAACACACTGGTTATTTTGTACATTTTGGTGTAATTTCTCCTCCTGGCTTGTTTTCTGATAGAAGCACTATGAAGGAAATGTTCAATTAGGCCTGTGACAAGAAATGCGCTGGTAATGTTGATGGCTTGTCTCATCATGCTTTTTCCACTGCTGTATTGAGGATAAGGAGTTACCTGTCTAACATAACACAGAGGGTGTTCTTTAATGGAAGGCTCCAACAAAATCCAGGTAGAATCAGGAAGGGCAGCTGTCTAGGATCCTGACTTTTTTCAATATTAACTAACGACATGCCACTGGCTTTGTGTAAAGCCAGTGTGTCTATGTATGCTGATGACTCGGCACTATACACGTCAGCTACCAGTGACTGAAATGACAGCAACACTAAACAAAGAACTGCAGTTAGTTTCAGAATAGGTGGCAAGGAATAAGTTTGTCCTAAGTATTAAAAAACTTAAAGCATTATATTTGAGACAAATCATTCACTAAACACTAAACCTAAACTAAATCTTGCAATGAATAATGTGGAAATTGAGCAAGTTGAGGAGACTAAACTGCTTGGAGTAACCCTGGATTATAAACTGTCATGGTCAAAACATATTGACACAACAGTAGCTACTGTAGGATGGGGAGAAGTCTGTCTGTAATAAAGCGCTACTCTGCATTCTTAACAGCACTATCAACAAGGCAGGTCCTATAGGCCCTAGTTGTGTTGCACCTGGACTACTGTTCAGTCGTGTTGTCAGATGCCACAAAGAGGGACTTAGGAAAATTGAAATTGGCTCAGAACAGGGCAGCACGGCTGGCCCTTGGATGTACACAGAGAGCTAACATTAAGAATATGTCAATCTCTCCTGGCTCAAAGTGGAGGCGCGATTGACTTCATCAATACTTGTATTTGTGAGAGGAATTGACATGTTGAATGCACCGAGTTGTCTGTTTGAACTACTGGCACCCAGTTCGGACACCCATGCATACACCACAAGACATGCCACCAAGTCCAGAACAGACTATGGGAGGCGCACAGTGCTACATAGAACCATGACTACATGGAACTCAATTCCACATCAAGCAACTCATGCCAGCAGTAAAATTTGATTTAAAAAACAGATAAAAATACACTTTATTGAACATCGAGGACTGTGAAGCAACATAAACATAGACACATGCATACAAACACACGCTAACATATGCACTATACACACACGTACAAATGGATTTTGCGTTGTAGATATGTGGTAGTAGAGTATAGGCCTGAGGGTATACACTTAATTTATTGTGAAATCTGTTATGAATATATTGTAATGTTGCCTTGGCAGCACCTAATGGGGATGGATCCATAATAAATACAAATAAAAATACAAAATACACTAGCGTCGGCCTTGTCCAGCAGTTGCGCAGCCTCAGACCATAGAATATTGGCAGTCATTTTCTGATCATTTCCCAATGATTCTATGAATGATCACCATTCGTCGACACCAATTAGTGCTGCACACGGCTGACTGTTTGATTTGGTCTGTTTTGTCCTTGCCAGTTACAGTTAGGGGTGTTCTACATGATGTCCCTCAGTGGTGATTTCATAGATGTACAGCTACAGACTGAACATTCAGATCACTCATCACAAGAAACACTAGGGCTGTGTTTACACAGGCCTAATTCTGATCTTTTGACCAATCAGATTGTTGCAAAAAATCTGTTCGGCTGCCTGTGTAAACACACAGCTTAAGAACAGGAAAAACATACACTCCTGTGATCAGCAACCACTATCCAGCTGTGAAGTATACAATATATGTACAGTATTCAAGACTAAATGCACAAAGCTTGGGAAATTGTGAGCAGTGAAAAGCGAGGGGTGCCCATGAACAGAAAACATAGTTGTTTTTGTACAAGATGTCACCATGCTTTAATAATTGACACGTCAGAATCTGGTTCAAAGTAAGTAACTGTCAAGTACAACGGTGAGTATAAGTGGTGGTATTTTATTTTAAAAGGCTGGTATATTTCATGTTCTCTGAGCAGATATTTATTGCATGATAATCATGAATGAGATGAGGCCCCTTTAGGAACATCTTGTATGTTATACTGATTACTAAGGATCAAAAATAAGTACAAAAATATTTAAACTGTAAATAAGTAATTTGATATACTGAAAACAATGAATTAGTACTTTTAAGTACAGCAGCTCAGCAAAAAAAGACAACTGACTGGAAGCTTCACTGGAGAATGAAAGAAATCTGGGGCATTTTAAGTGAAACACAACCGTGCAGAATGCCATCGATTATTCCAGAGAGTGGAATCGTAGAAGTTCTTCTTTGCATTACATTTCCACCTGCAACATTCTGAAAGATGGTCTCAGAAGAGCATAACCTGAGTAAACACTGTGCTTGTTCTAGAGGGCCCACTTGAGCTAGGCTTTTCTCAAATGATTTAATCTACAAAACACCTCAACTCCCAAACAACTGATCATGAACTCATATCATACAAAGGTTAAGAAGATATCTGAGCAGTGCCTAGCTCAGAAGGACCTTCATCAACAAGTAGATTGATCCTGAGCTAACTAACATGTCAATCTGGGTTGCCATGGCATCTTTCTACTTGTACTTAAACAAGCAGGCAACGAGTATGTACATCTGAAATGACACTATTCCCACTACTTATGGCCAGGACTAGTAGTGCACTATACAGAGAATCAAGTGTTTTAAGATACACACACCCTTTATGTTATACTTTTGTTCCATTATATAAACAGTGACATCTAAAAAATCAGTGCCCTGTTAAAAAATGTTTGGGAAATTAATTGCAAACTAACCAAACACTGTTGACATCTTCATCATATCTGATAACTCGTTCTTCCTATTCCCAATTAGAGACATCAGATTTCATCAAACATCATCCCTTAATCAACAATGACTGGACTGGTTCAAGTAAAAATAAACCCAGACCACTCTTAAGAAATTAAGACTGGACTGGTATTTCTGTTTCAGCTGTTCAAAAGACATAAGAATTCCCTCCTCATAACAATCTTCCAGAAGAGCGATACCCTTATCAGACCATGGTCTAAAGTTACTATTCTGGAAAAACATAGGGATCAATCTATTGTTCCATAAAGGGGTTTTAGGGGAAAGGAATCCCCCTTGTCTGAACAGCTCATGCAGTTTGCACCATGCCAGGACAGAATGTATGATTAAAGGGTTGTCTGTGATGGTTTTTTATAGATTTTCTGTCCCATTTAAAAAAAAAATCTGCCCCAGTGTCATCATTCACCTCAAACTTTTCAATGTTCAAACATGAGGGAGAGGGACCATTGTCAAACCTCTGAGCCAGAAACTTAGACTGTGCAGCCCAGTAGTACATTCTAAAATTGGGGAGGTTTAAGCCCCCTTGACCGTAATCAAGGGTCAGTTTATCCGGGCCAACCCTAGGGGTTTTGCCGTGCCAGATAAACTGTCTGGTCAGCTTGTCGAGAGAGGAAAAGAATGCTGCGGGCACAGGGATAGGGAGAGATTGAAACAAATATAGAAATCTGGGCAGGACATTCATTTTAATTAAATGTATTCTACCCAGTAGAGTGAGAGGCAAGTCCATCCATTTACAAAGGTCACCCTCCACCTTTTGCAACAACCTGCCAGATTGAGTTCATATAGGTTGTTCAGGTTACCAACCATCATTATGCCCAAATATGTGAAGCCCATAGGCAACCATCTAAAAGGAAACTTGTGCTTGGTGGTATGGTGGTCAAAGACAGACAACGGTGAGATTTCGCTTTGATCCAAATTATAACACTGTAGTAGGATCTGCAAGTGAGAGAGGGAGTGTTCTGGGTTTGTTAGAAATAAGATAAGGTCGTCCGCAAAGAGTGATAACTTATGGGTATGGGGGCCCACCTCAAAGCCATGTATGACAGGGCACGTTCAAATAGCTTCAGCCAACGGTTCGATGGCGAGGGCAAAGAGGTGGAGGCTAATTGGACAACCTTGTCTGTTCACCCTATAGAGAGTGAAAGAGGAGGAAGTAATCCCATTGGTAGCAATCCTAGCTTTAGGAGATTTGTAGAGTGATTTTATCAAATTTACAATCACGGTACCTAAACCAAACTTTTCCAAGACGCGAAAAAGGTATGGCGATTCAACCCTATCAAAGACCTTTTCAGCGTCGAGGGATACTAGGTATTTTGTTTTTGCTAGCAAGGTGAATTATATCAAAGAACCTTCTGAGATTATTGGAGGACAATCTATTAATTATGAAACCAGCCTGATCTGGGTTGACCAACAGGGGAAGACATGACTCCAGTCTCTTAGATAGCATCTTGGTGACCAGTTTACAATCTGTGTTAAGGAGAGAGATTGGTCTATAGGAGGCGCACTTTAGCGGGTTTTTCCCTTTCTTGTGGATTACAGTAATCACTGCTTGAGAGAAAGATTCTGGAAAGCAGTTGTCTTCCCCGGCTTTTTTTAAAGTACATCCATAAGGTAGGGGGACCAACAGCTCCCTAAATTATTTATAGAACTCTGGAGTGAAGCCATCCTCCCCGGGAGATTTATTAGAAGGTAAGGATTTAATGGCCTCCGACAATTCAGGAACTGAGAACTGTTCACTCAGGCACTCTCTGTCTTCCTCTGACAGGCATGGGAGGTTGAGAGTGGAGAGAAAGGAGTCGATCTCTGATAGATCATCGCTTGATTGGGAAGTGTAGAGGTCTTCGTAGTATTTCTTAAAAGTATCATTATTTTCAGTAGGCCTAAAAGGCACTTTGACTGCTAATATACCTGCAATGAGTTTTGCTCATGAAACAGCCTGCAGCATCTTGACTTATCAGCCTTTGAGGCTGCTATTGAATCTGATCAGCCTGCCAGGAATAGCGCTCACCCACTGGATCATATGCATTAGCCTATAAGGCACGCTGACTGCTTATTTGCCTGCAAGGAGCTTTGCTCATGAAACTGCCTACAATCTGATCAAGCTCTGAGGCTAAAAGCTAATCTGATCAGCCTGTCAGGAATGGAGCGCTGTATATGTAAATATTAACCACAAAACACGAAGTGTCTGTTTATAATTATACAGATCAGTTATGCAAGCTAACAACCAGCATAGATAACTAGGTAGCTAACTAGCTAGCAAGACTACCTAGATAGCTCACAAGACTACCTAGCTAGTTCCAAAAACTGGGTCCTAGGGCCCCCCGTGGGTGTGTAACAGTATAATTTTAAACCGTCCCCTCGCCCATACCCGGGCGCGAACCAGGGACCTTCTGCACACAACGACAACAGTCACCCTCGAAGCATCGTTACCCATCGCTCCACAAAAGCCGCGGCCCTTGCAGAGCAAGGGGAACTAGTACTTCAAGGTCTCAGAGCAAGTGACGTAACCGATTGAAACGCTATTTAGCGCACACCGCTAACTAAGCTAGCCGTTTCACATCCGTCACCCTCACCCCCCTTTTGACCTTCCTCCTTTTTCCGCAGCAACCAGTAATCCGGGTCAACAGCACAATGTAACAGTATAATTTTAAACCGTCCCCTCGCCCATACCCGGGCGCGAACCAGGGACCTTCAGCACACAACGACAACAGTCACCCTCGAAGCATCGTTACCCATCGCTCCACAAAAGCCGCGGCCCTTGCAGAGCAAGGGGAACTACTACTTCAAGGTCTCAGAGCAAGTGACGTAACCGATTGAAACGCTATTTAGCGCACACCGCTAACTAAGCTAGCCGTTTCACATCCGTCACAGGTGCACATTTTATTATTGTCCCTAGCAGTAGACAGATGATTCAAAGAACCAACTCATCATCAAGCTTTGGTTATTTGAATCAACTGTGTAGTGCTAACTTAGCACTGCTAAGGCAAAAACCAGAGAAGGCAGGAACAATTTTGGGAAACCCTGGCTCACAAGACTAGCAGCCCTGCTAGCAAGCAAGCTACCGAAAAGCACACGAATATGGTTAATCTACAACAAATCAGTCTGATATAATATCTGTGACATATCAGTATAAAGTTGCCTCAATTTAGAAATATGTTAGCTAACTATTTTTCCCCCTCTAGGCTTCAGGATTATGTCTGTTTGTGGTTTGATAGCGCATTGTTCCTTGACTCGTTATTCCTCGGCTTGTCTTGGGGCAGCACGCAGCCTGGAATACAAAGCTGCCTGTCAGGCGCTGTTCCGGGCTTAAATGCCCACCAGCGATTTCTCTCCACATATTCATAGTTCAGGTTATAGATGAAAATGTAACCAGATATGTTTCCTAACGATCGTGTTACGTTCTTTTCTCTCTGATGAAACATTTAAATGATATAATTCAATGTAGTAAGTTATGTCACATTTAAGTTGCTAAGCGACCAGTATTGTACACAAAGACACGGCTCTGTTGACAGTTTGCTTGGTGTAGTAGCTATGTAAGTGAACAGTAGCAGTGGCTGCAGTACTGTCGGTAGCTCGTTTCTCTGGATGTGGCGACTGCGAATACAAGCCTTATTTTCTCTACAAACACTCCGGCAGAACGTTATAGCTATGTCTTATAAAGGCTTTATAAATTGTAACAGCCGTGTCTCCAAAGAAGAGCAGGAGTTTTATGATTTAAAAATTAAAGCTGCAGAATATTATAGGGCAAACGGCGTCCCACAGAAGATGGAGGGTGTCCTGAACGACATGTTCTTTGATAAGCCCGAGGATATTTATGGTTACCTGGTATGATTGACAATGATTCATTGATTCCTTAACTGCTGATATTATCATGCTTTCTATCTAGCTAATTTGCTAAGCCAATGTTAAGTTAATCAGCTAACTTACTGGAGCCAGAAGTCATGTGTAAATGCGGGCAAGTATTTGGGTGCTGAAATTCGTTTGAATTTTTCTTTTTAAATAAAAAATAAATTGTATGTACTGTCTAAACTCCAGTCCTCCCTAGTAGTGGCTGCACAACTCCATCGTAAATCGTGGAGTTGAGTTTAGTTGGCTAAATTAGCTTCTGTAGCTGACTCAAGGGGAACGTTATTTAGTCTTAGCTTACTACCATGTAAACAAAAAACTGCTATCTAACGTTAGCTAGTTTTGGCTCAAGTCGAGCACTAGTGTTACTGAGCACTGATGACCAAATCATGCCCTTGTTTAGGCCTAATTGAATCAGTAATCCTGCTGGGCTGTGGCACTGCAGTGCACCGGCTGGTGTGGTCCCAATACCCTGGTTGTTGTTTCTTTCTGCTGTGATTATTAAAAGTTTTATGAAATGTTCTAGGCAAATTACTTCTCAAAATTGTCATCGCCACCTGTGATAAGCAGACTATTGGGGAAAGAAATTTATGATGGAAAGGGTCAACTATCCCTCCAGGCACAGGTCCTCTGCATCATCAAAAACGAAGAAAAGGTAAGTTCATGAGCAAGCTAGCTAGCGAGCTCCATTTTCCTTGTACCAGGTTCTTTTCAGTTTTGTGCATATTCTCCTTGTTGGTAATTGACGTAGCCCACTCACTTCCCAAATGTTCAATTCATATAGCCAAATCTGTGATCAATATATGTAGAGGTTGCAATAGGCAGTGGGGGGAAAAGTACCCAATCATCATACACGAGTAAAAGTAAAGATACCTTAATAGAAAATGACTCGGGTAAAAGTGAAAGTAACCCAGTAAAATCCTACTTAGTAAAAGTCTAAAAGTATTTGGTTTTAAATATACTTAAGTTTCAAACGTAATATACTTAAGTAAAAAGTAAAAGTATAAATCATTTCAAATTCCTTATATTAAGCAAACCAGATGGCACCATTTTCTAGTTTTTAGTTTCTAGGCATGCTCCAACACTCAGACATAATTTACAAATGAAGCATGTGTTTAGTCAATCAGCCAGATAATTTTAAGCATTCAAAATGTAATGAGTACTTTTGGGTGTCAGGGAAAATGTATGGAGTAAAAATGACATCATTGGCATTAGGAATGTAGTGAAGTCAAAGTAAAAGTAGTCAAAAATGTAAATAGTAAAGTACAGATACCCTCCCAAGTAGTACATTTACATTACATTTAAGTCATTTAGCAGACGCTCTTATCCAGAGCGACTTACAAATTGGTGCATTCACCTTATGACATCCAGTGGAACAGCCACTTTACAATAGTGCATCTAAATCTTTTAAGGGGGGTGAGAAGGATTACTTTATCCTATCCTAGGTATTCCTTAAAGAGGTGGGGTTTCAGGTGTCTCCGGAAGGTGGTGATTGACTCCGCTGTCCTGGCGTCGTGAGGGAGTTTGTTCCACCATTGGGGGGCCAGAGCAGCGAACAGTTTTGACTGGGCTGAGCGGGAACTGTACTTCCTCAGTGGTAGGGAGGCGAGCAGGCCAGAGGTGGATGAACGCATTGCCCTTGTTTGGGTGTAGGGCCTGATCAGAGCCTGGAGGTACTGAGGTGCTGTTCCCCTCACAGCTCCGTAGGCAAGCACCATGGTCTTGTAGCGGATGCGAGCTTCAACTGGAAGCCAGTGGAGAGAGCGGAGGAGCGGGGTGACGTGAGAGAACTTGGGAAGGTTGAACACCAGACGGGCTGCGGCGTTCTGGATGAGTTGTAGGGGTTTAATGGCACAGGCAGGGAGCCCAGCCAACAGCGAGTTGCAGTAATCCAGATGGGAGATGACAAGTGCCTGGATTAGGACCTGCGCCGCTTCCTGTGTGAGGCAGGGTCGTACTCTGCGGATGTTGTAGAGCATGAACCTACAGGAACGGGCCACCGCCTTGATGTTAGTTGAGAACGACAGGGTGTTGTCCAGGATCACGCCAAGGTTCTTAGCGCTCTGGGAGGAGGACACAATGGAGTTGTCAACCGTGATGGCGAGATCATGGAACGGGCAGTCCTTCCCCGGGAGGAAGAGCAGCTCCGTCTTGCCGAGGTTCAGCTTGAGGTGGTGATCCGTCATCCACACTGATATGTCTGCCAGACATGCAGAGATGCGATTCGCCACCTGGTCATCAGAAGGGGGAAAGGAGAAGATTAATTGTGTGTCGTCTGCATAGCAATGATAGGAGAGACCATGTGAGGTTATGACAGAGCCAAGTGACTTGGTGTATAGCGAGAATAGGAGAGGGCCTAGAACAGAGCCCTGGGGGACACCAGTGGTGAGAGCGCGTGGTGAGGAGACAGATTCTCGCCACGCCACCTGGTAGGAGCGACCTGTCAGGTAGGACGCAATCCAAGCGTGGGCCGCGCCGGAGATGCCCAACTCGGAGAGGGTGGAGAGGAGGATCTGATGGTTCACAGTATCGAAGGCAGCCGATAGGTCTAGAAGGATGAGAGCAGAGGAGAGAGAGTTAGCTTTAGCGGTGCGGAGCGCCTCCGTGATACAGAGAAGAGCAGTCTCAGTTGAATGACTAGTCTTGAAACCTGACTGATTTGGATCAAGAAGGTCATTCTGAGAGAGATAGCGGGAGAGCTGGCCAAGGACGGCACGTTCAAAAGTTTTGGAGAGAAAAGAAAGAAGGGATACTGGTCTGTAGTTGTTGACATCGGAGGGATCGAGTGTAGGTTTTTTCAGAAGGGGTGCAACTCTCGCTCTCTTGAAGACGGAAGGGACGTAGCCAGCGGTCAGGGATGAGTTGATGAGCGAGGTGAGGTAAGGGAGAAGGTCTCCGGAAATGGTCTGGAGAAGAGAGGAGGGGATAGGGTCAAGCGGGCAGGTTGTTGGGCGGCCGGCCGTCACAAGACGCAAGATTTCATTTGGAGAGTGAGGGGAGAAAGAGGTCAGAGCACAGGGTAGGGCAGTGTGAGCAGAACCAGCGGTGTTATTTGACTTAGCAAACGAGGATCGGATGTCGTCGACCTTCTTTTCAAAATGGTTGACGAAGTCACCTGCAGAGAGGGAGGAGGGGGGAGGAGGATTCAGGAGGGAGGAGAAGGTGGCAAAGAGCTTCCTAGGGTTAGAGGCAGATGCTTGGAATTTAGAGTGGTAGAAAGTGGCTTTAGCAGCAGAGACAGAGGAGGAAAATGTAGAGAGGAGGGAGTGAAAGGTTGCCAGGTCCGCAGGGAGGCGAGTTTTCCTCCATTTCCGCTCGGCTGCCCGGAGCCCTGTTCTGTGAGCTCGCAATGAGTCGTCGAGCCACGGAGCGGGAGGGGAGGACCGAGCCGGCCTGGAGGATAGGGGACATAGAGAGTCAAAGGATGCAGAAAGGGAGGAGAGGAGGGTTGAGGAGGCAGAATCAGGAGATAGGTTGGAGAAGGTTTGAGCAGAGGGAAGAGATGATAGGATGGAAGAGGAGAGAGTAGCGGGGGAGTGAGAGCGAAGGTTGGGACGGCGCGATACCATCCGAGTAGGGGCAGTGTGGGAAGTGTTGGATGAGAGCGAGAGGGAAAATGATACAAGGTAGTGGTCGGAGACTTGGAGGGGAGTTGCAATGAGGTTAGTGGAAGAACAGCATCTAGTAAAGATGAGGTCGAGCATATTGCCTGCCTTGTGAGTAGGGGGGGAAGGTGAGAGGGTGAGGTCAAAAGAGGAGAGGAGTGGAAAGAAGGAGGCAGAGAGGAATGAGTCAAAGGTAGACGTGGGGAGGTTAAAGTCGCCCAGAACTGTGAGAGGTGAGCCGTCCTCAGGAAAGGAGCTTATCAAGGCATCAAGCTCATTGATGAACTCTCCGAGGGGACCTGGAGGGCGATAAATGATAAGGATGTTAAGCTTGAAAGGGCTGGTAACTGTGACAGCATGAAATTCAAAGGAGGCGATAGACAGATGGGTAAGGGGAGAAAGAGAGGAGAGAACAGGGATAGACAGACACATAGTTGACAGGCTACAGAAGAGGCTACGCTAATGCAAGGAGATTGGAATGACAAGTGGACTACACGTCTCGAATGTTCAGAAAGTTAAGCTTACGTAGCAAGAATCTTATTGACTAAAATGATTAAAATGATACAGTACTGCTGAAGTAGGCTAGCTGGCAGTGGCTGCGTTGTTGACTTTGTAGGCTAGCTGGCAGTGGCTGCGTTGTTGACACTACACTAATCAAGTCGTTCCGTTGAGTGTAATAGTTTCTACAGTGCTGCTATTCGGGGGCTAGCTGGCTAGCGAGCAGTGTTGATTACGTTACGTTGCGTTAAAAGAACGACAATAGCTGGCTAGCTAACCTAGAAAATCGCTCTCGACTACACAATTATCTTTGATACACAGACGGCTATGTAGCTAGCTATGTAGCTAGCTACGATCAAACAAATCAAACCGTTGTGCTGTAATGAAATGAAATGAAAATGTGATACTACCTGTGGAGCGAAGCGGAATGCGACCGGGTTGTTGAGTGCGGAAGTTCTATTCAGTAGACGTTGGCTAGCTGTTGGCTAGCTAGCAGTGTCTCCTACGTTAAGGACGACAAATAGCTGGCTAGCTAACCTCGGTAAATTAAGATAATCACTCTAAGACTACACGCTCTAAACTACACAATTATCTTGGATACGAAGACAGCAAAGACAACTATGTAGCTAACACTACACTAATCAAGTGGTTCAGTTGAGTGTAATAGTTTCTACAGTGCTGCTATTCGGTAGACGGTGGACGTTTGCTAGCTGGCTAGCTGCTGGGCAGATAGCAGTGTAGACTACGTTAGGACGACGAAATACGAAGTTGCAATAGAAGTGCTGACTGTTTCACTTTGTTGTCCTCTTTCTTTTCCTTTTTCTTCTGTCCTTCTTTTGTCCTTATTTTGTCTTCCTTTCTTCTGTTAACTAGATATTTTTTGTTGTTATTCTTTGTAAGCTAGCTAGCTTCTTCCAGGAGAGTCCCTAGCAGTAGTAGTAGTTCCAAATATTTTTTACTTAAGTACTTTACACCACTGGCAGTAGGTTCGTAATGTAACCTAATTTCTAGCACAATTCCAGAAAGTTTTTTCATCTGTCATATTATGGATATTCAATCAAATGTATTTGTTGCTATCAAGTGGGGCATTGTTGACTCATAAGGTTTTCAACTGGAATTACCAGTATGGTCATGTTTGACATGACAGTATATGGGCTCTTCAGCCATTCAAGGAGATCTAATGTGAAGATGCAGCTGGGGAAACGTGCAGGCTTGGAGGGTAGTCATCAGAGGACAACCACTGCCCCTTGTCATTTCAGTTTTTCAGTATTTTAGTCTGGGCAAAGAAACATAATCATGAACTATCAGTTTTTACTAAACAGTCGCTTCTACAACGCCTGGGCATTCATTTACATCTGACTGTGCTGAGGCCAGCAGTTTTACACTGAACAATATCAAATATTTTACTGAGTTACAGTTCATAGAAGGAAATAAGTCAATTTAAATAAATAAATGAGGCCCTAATCTATTGATTTCACATGACTGGGCAGGGGGTGCAGCCAGGTGGGCCTGGGAGGGCATAGGCCCATCCACTGGGGAGCCAGCCTCAGCCATTCAAAAGTAGTTTTTCTCCACAAAATAGCTTTATTACAGACAGAAATACTCCTCAGCACCCCCTTCCCCCTCAGACGATCCTTGGGCTGGCGTGGTTACACGTGGTCTGCTATTGTGAGGCCGGTTTGATGAACTGACAATTTCTCTAAAACAATGTTGAATGCGGCTTATGGTAGAGAAATTAACATTCAATTACCTGAAAACAGCTCTGTTGGACATTCCTGCAGTCAGCATGCCAATTGCACACTTTTTTAAATTATTTTTTTATTTCACCTTCATTTAACCAGGTAGGCTAGTTGAGAACAAGTTCTCATTTACAACTGCGACCTGGCCAAGATAAAGCAAAGCGACACAAACAACAAAACAGAGTTACACATGGAATAAACAAACATACAGTCAATAATACAAATGAAAAGGTCTATATACAGTGTGTGCAAATGAGGTAGGATAAGGGCGGTAGGTAATAAATAGACCATAGTGGCGAAATAATTACAATACAGCAATTAAACACTGGAGTGATAGGTGTGCAGAAGATGAATGTGCAAGTAGAGATACTGGGGTGCAAAGGAGCAAAATAAATAACAGTATGGGGGTGAGGTAGTTGGATGGGCTATTTACAGATGGGCTATGTACAGGTGCAGTGATCTGTGAGCTGCTCTGACAGCTGATGCTTAAAGTTAGTGAGGGAGTAAGTCAACATTTGAGAGAAATATGTATGGGACATTTCTGCGATCTTTTATTTTAGCTCATGGGACCAACACTTTACATGTTGTGTTTATATTTTTGTTCAGTATAGATTCGACACAGGAAACCTCTCTCACAGTCGACAGAGAAATTATTCGGCCCAAGGGACAGAGTAGTGGATTTAGCAGCCTTTAGAGTGATGCTCTTGGATTATTACCATGCCCACTTGGCAGATACCATGAGATGGCTGATGGTAGTCTGCCATGACAGGGAACAGCGAGGCTAGTGGTTGAACCTAAAGGGAGAGAGAGAGAGTAAGAAGAGAGTGGATAATTAACTCAGATATTTCACCTTCTAACTATGCTGCTGGCTTCAGGTCAGTGGGAGGTGCCTGTGTTAGCGCTGCCTGCCTCAGTGCTCATCACAGTCTGGGACCACTCTAAGATGGCAGCCGAGGCAGAGGGAGGCACAAATCCAAACAAACCTTTATTTCACTGTTTTCCCTCAGTGCAACATTTGAATTGTTTCACACCTTGAGCCATGTTAACTCAGTCAGGGTGCAATGCTTTTGACGGATGCTGTTTTGTTTGACTTATTACACTGTGACACTCTGGTTAAATTTCTAAATCTTTTCCCCCTAATCGAACCAAAACAAATCTGTTTGTTGACATTGGGCCCGATTCAGACTTAGGAAATGTATGCCTTTCATGTGCCTTTCCTTCATACTTCTTAGTAGTTGGTATTCAGACTTACCCTTGTGTAGGTGTGTGTAAAGGGCTTTGCAGGTGTGGTTCCCTTGCACATGCTGTATAAATGTAATTGAACTGCTGAAAACTCTTACCCGCTTACCGGACAACAGATGTTCTCATGGAGTTTTCATTCAATAGGGTTTTCAGTACATTTATCTAAAGCCGTCCCTTTAAATTTGGTGTAGCTTTTAATTAGAACTTTTTTTCCCGAAAGACTCACTAGAGTATATGGAGAGAACAGTTCAGAATTTTAGGGATCATATTAGGAAAAGCCATGAATCCGTAAATACACTCATATTCGTCTCCTTTTCAGCACCAACTGGTAGATTTAAAAATACTCTGATCTATATTATTTAGGGTTAGGAAAGTATTTATGAATAATAATAAAAAAAACAGGTTTGGACAGCCTTTATGCACAAAATAAATTGGTGAATCAAAAAACGGTGTTTCGATTCATCCTGAAAGTTGCCACATTTTAAACAGTTAAATCCATGAAATATTGGACGGTGATAAAAGTGTACAAGAGAGCTTGAACAGTAGTCCTATAAATCTACCCTAATAATCCTGCCTAATCACGGAACTGTGATGATAATAGTCCAGTCGTTGTGAATTGAGTACCCCAGGCTGCAGGTTTAAACTGCTATGTATGGTCTGCGTTTTATAATGATTCAAATAGGCTACATGTCCCAAATTATTGCACAATTTGTAATATGTTAGTCTAATATGTTGCTAGCGATCCTCAGGAACTACCACACAAACGTAACAGAGGAAAGAAAGGTAAACTAACGATGTAATGGAATGATGCAAAATGTAAGGAAACTAACACTAAAGTGACAGTTATAAATGTATGTGGGTAGAACTGACGGTGGCTACCGATAGTGGTTCATATTTAACACAATACAAATTGTAAAGCATACAGTAAAAGGTCTGGGCATATAATTTAAACATTCTAGAAATTATAAATAAACTCGGTAGGTTTGGCGCTATACGGTCATTTGCGCATGGTTACAGAAGCCTATAGCTTGTGTCTCTAAATTTCAGCTTTGCAAGTTACAAGTCCAGCATTTCATACAATTCACTGTGCAAAAGGTAATATGTTGATATGCTTCAGTTGGCTGCTATATGACTGGTTTCACATTTGTTTCCAGCTATCATAAGATAGGCCTAAAATAGATCTAAAACAATTGTCATTTATATTTACAATCCCATTATCCAAACGGTTTACTCATTTACCTAGCTCTTATCAAGAGCTGTTATCAATTTGTAAATTACAGTTCATGGAGAATGGTGTTCTTTCTAAATTAAAAAATGAAGTAGATGTTGTTCCACTTGGAACTGACAGGTTGCTCGACCTTATTCATTGTGTAAAGGTGGAGGCATTATGAGGGACTAAAATCAAGGTCAGATTATGGCGTATCTGTAGACACCTCCGCCACACATTTCTTTGCTCTCCACCCCAAATGAATGATATATGATGGTGATAGCATGCTTTTCTCATGCTTAAACTCAAGGTCAGAATATGCATAGAGATAAAAGTGCATAAAAGGTGAATTATGTTCCATTTATGCACACTTAACTCGGGTCGGAATTCCCCCCCACATGATATAATTTGTTGGTATTGGAGGTGTGACCATAGTCAAATTTTGGGGGGATATCTCTATGGAAGTGACATTCAGAACTTTATGGTTTCCATGTGATGTTCACACAAGGATTGAGTAAAGTCTCTGTTTATTATGGTAAAACTTGTTACAGACCATTACTGTATACGGTGGCTTGCGAGGAGTATTCACCCTTCTTGGCATTCAACCTATTTTGTTGCCTTACAACCTGGAATTAAAATAGATTTTGGGGGGCTGGTATCATTTGATTTACACAACATGCCTACCACTTTGAAGATGCAAAATATGTTTTATTGTGAAACAAACAAGAAATAAGACAAAAAAATGAAGAACTTGAGAGTGCATAACCATTCACCCCCCCAAAGTCAATACTTTGTAGAGCCACCTTTTTCAGCAATTACAGCTGCAAGTCTATTGGGGTATGTCTTGTCCCGTCCCTTGTATATATTGTTTCTTTCTTTGTATATATTTCGTATATATTTTTCTTCAAATTTTTCCTTCTACGGACTGCAACCCGCCTCACCCAATGCGGTATAGATCTGCAATTTTTTTATACTTTAGAACCGTAACCCCCTTCAGAAGCTAGCAAGCTGACTAGCTACTAGCTAGTCGTCATTTAGCCACTGCTAGTTTGCCATCACCGTTAACTGGGACATCTGCCAGCTTCAGCCCGGTAAACTCCTGCCAGCCTGCACAGTACGATATCAACCCAGAGCATATCGGACTGCTTTTCTCCACCATATCGCCAGATTCCTACCGCAAGCTCTGAACCTTTACTCCCCCGAATCATCGCAGTTAGCTAGCTGCTATCCGAGTGGCTACTCCTGGCTAATGTCTCTGTCCCGAAGCAAGCACCAGTTAGCCTGGAGCTAGCCTCGAATCTAGGCCCATCTCCCGGCTAGCCGAAGAGATCTATCAAGCAATTCCTGGGCTTCAATTACCTCTTTTGCCAATTGGCCTGGACCCTTTTCTGCCGACACGGAGCCCCGTCGATCCATCATGACTGGTCTGCCGACGTAACCATCCGAGGGGGTTTCAACAGGCTCCCCCGTTGCGACATCCCCCTGAGGCCCATCTGCTAGCCTGCTGCTAGCCCCTGTCTGCTAACGGAACTCTCTGTTACGAACGCACTAGACGATCAGTTCTTTTAGCCTTTAGCCATACTCTTATCCTACTCCTTTTCTGTTCTTCTGGTGATGTAGAGGTTAACCCAGGCCTTCCAACCCTCAGCATCACTCCCATTCTCCAGACGCTCTCATTTGTTGACTTCTATAACTGTAAAAGCATTGGTTTCATGCATGTTAACGTTAGAAGACTCCTCCCTAAATGTGTTTTATTCACTGCTTTAGCACACTCCGCCAACCCGGATGTCCTAGCTGTGTCTGAATCCTGGCTTAGGAAGGCCACCAAAAATCCTGAAATTTCCATCCATAACTATAACATTTTCAGACAAGATAGAACTGCCAAAGGGGGTGGAGTTGCAATCTACTGCAGAGATAGCCTGCATAGTTCTGTCATACTATCCAGGTCTGTGCCCAAGCAATTCTAGTTTCTTCTTTTAAAAATCCACCTTTCCAGAAACAAGTCTCTCACCATTGCCGCTTGTTATAGACCCCTTCAGCCCCCAGCTGTGCCCTGGACACCATATGTGAATTGATCACTCCCCATCTATCTTCAGAGTTCGTACTGTTAGGTGACCTAAACTGGGTCTTTCTTAACACCCCAGCCGTCCTACAATCTAAGCTAGATGCCCTCATCTCACACAAATGATCAAGGAACACACCAGGTTCAACCCAAAATCCGTAACCATGGGCACCCTCTTAGATATCATCCTGACCAACCTGCCCTCTAAATACACCTCTGCTGTCTCCACGATCTCAGCGATCACTGCCCCATTGCCTGCGGGCGTAATGGGTCCCGCGGTCAAACGATCACCCCTCATCACTGTCAAACACTCCCTAAAACACTTCAGCGAGCAGGCCTTTCTAACCAACCTGGCTCGGGTATCTTGGAAGGATATTGACCTCATCCCATCAGAAGAGGATGCCTGGTTGCTCTTCAAAAGTGCTTTCCTCTCCATCTTAAATAAGCATTCCTCATTCAAAAAATGTAGAACTAAGAACATATATAGCCCTTGGTTCACCTCAGACTTGACTGCCCTTGACCAGCACACAAAAACATCCTGTGGGGTTCTGCATTAGCATCGAATAGCCCCGATAATCGATAATTTCAATAAGCATTTTTCCACGACTGGCCATGCTTTCCACCTACCCCGACCAACACCTCAGCACCCCTTGCAGCAACTTACCACCCCTCCCCCCTTCTCCTTGACCCAAATCCAAACAGCTGATGTTCTGAAATAGCTGCAAAATCTGGATCCCTACAAATCAGCTGGGCTAGACAATCTGGACCCTCTCTTTCTAAAATGATACGCCAAAATTGTTGCAACCCATATTATTAGCCTATTCAACCTCTCTTTCGTATCATCTGGGATCCCCAAAGATTGGAAACCTGCCGCGGTCATCCCCCTCTTCAAAGGGGGAGACACCTTAGACCCAAACTTTTATAGACATATATCCATCCTGCCTTGCCTTTCTAAAATCTTCGAAAGCCAAGTTAATAAACAGATCAGATCAGACCATTTCGAATCCCACCGTACCTTCTCCACTATGCAATCTGGTTTCCGAGCTGGTCATGGGCGCACCTCAGCCACGCTCAAGGTCCTAAACGATATCATAACCGCCATCGATAAAAGACAGTACTGTGCAGCCGTCTTCATCGATCTGGCCAAGGCTTTTGACTCTGTCAATCACCTCATTCTTATCGGCAGACTCAATAGCCTTGGTTGTCAAAAGACTGCCTCGCCTGGTTCACCAACTACTTCTCAGACAGTTCAGTGTGTCAAATCGGAAGGCCTGTTGTCCGGACCTCTGGCAGTTTCTATGGGGGTGCCACAGAGCTCAATTCTCGGGCTGACTCTTTTCTCTGTATATATCAATGATGCCGCTCTCTCTGCGGGTGATTCTCTGATCCACCTCTACGCAGACGACACCATTCTGTATACATCTGGTCCTTCTTTGGACACTGTGCTAACAAACCTCCAAACGAGTTTCAACGCCATACAACACTCCTTCCGTGGCCTAAACTAAAGTGCATGCTCTTCAACCGATTGCTGCCCGCACCCTCCCGCCCGGCTAGCGTCACTACTCTGGATGGTTCTGACCTAGAATATGTGGACAACTGCAAATACCTAGGTGTCTGGTTAGACTGTAAACTCTCCTTCTAGACTCACATTAAGCATCTCCAATCCCAAATGAAATATAGAATCGGCTTCTTATTTCGCAACAAAGCCTCCTTCACTCATGCTGCCAAACATACACTCATAAAACTGACTATCCTACCGATCCTCGACTTCGGCGATGTAATTTACAAAATAGCCCCCCACACTCTACTCAGCAAACTGGATGTAGTCTATCACAGTGCCATCCGTTTTGTCACCAAAGCCCCATATACTACCCACCACTGCGACCTCTATTCTCTCGTTGGCTGCCCTCACTACATATCCGTTGCCAAACCCACTGGCTCCAGGTAATCTATAAGTATTTGATAGGTAAAGCCCCGCCTTATCTCAGCTCACTGGTCACCATAGCAACACCCACCCGTAGCACCAATTCTAGAAGGTATATTGCATTGGTCATCCCCAAAGCCAACACTTACTTTGGTCGCCTTTCCTTCCAGTTCTCTGCTGCCAATGACTGGGACGAATTGCAAAAATCTCTGAAACTAGGGTCTTATATGTTGGGATGTTATCGATCTTTAAGCATCAGCATCACTTTAAGCATCAGCTGTCAGAGCAGCTTATCGATCACTGTACCTGTACACAGCCAATCTGTAAATAGCACACCCGACTACCTCATCCCCATATTATTACTTACCCTCTTGCTCTTTTGCACCCCGGTATCTCTTCTTGCACATCATCATCTGCACATATTTCACTCCAGTATTAATGCTAAATTGTAATTATTTCGCCTCTATAGCCTATTTATTGACTACCTCCCTACTCTTCTTCATTTGCACACACTGTACATAGATTTTTATTTTCTTTTGTGTTATTGACTGTACTTTTGTTTATGTGTAACTCTGTGTTGATGTTTTTGTCGCACTGCTATGCTTTATCTTGGCCAGGTCGCAGTTGTAAATGATAACTTGTTCTCAATTGGCCTACCTGTTTAAATAAAGGTGACATTAATACCATTGGTATTTTTGCCCATTCTTCAGGGCAAAACTGCTCCAGCTCCTTCAAGTTGAATGGGTTCTGCTGGTGTACAGCAATCTTTAAGTCATACCACAGATTCTCAATTGGATTGAGGTCTGGGCTTTGACTAGGCCATTCCAAGACATTTAAATGTCTCCCCTTAAACCATTCAAGTGTTGCTTTAGCAGTATGCTTAGGGTCATTGTCCTGCTGGAAGGTGAACCTCCGTCCCAATCTCTGGAAGGCTGAAACAGGTTTCCCTCAAGAATTTCCCTGTATTTAGCATCATCCATCATTCCTTCAATTCTGACCAGTTTCCCAGTCCCTGCCGATGGAAAAACATCCCAACAGCATGATGCTGCCACCACCATGCGTCAAACGTGTTTGCTTATTTTGTCTATAAGTAATGGCTTTTTTTCTGGCCACTCTGTGGAGTGTCCGGCTTAAATTGGGCCTATGGACAGATACTCCAATCTCCGCTGTGGAGCTTTGCAGCTCCTTCAGGGTTATCTTTGGTCTCTTTGTTGCCTCTATGATTACCGCCGTCCTTGCCTGGTCCATGAGTTTTGGTGGACGTCTTGGAAGGTTTGTTGTGATGCCATATTCTTTCAATTTTTTAATAATGGATTTAATGGTGCCCCGTGGGATGTTCAAAGTTTCTGATATTTTTTTACAACCCAACCTTGATCTGTACTTCTCCACAACTTTGTCCCTGACCTGTTTGGAGAGCTCCTTGGTCTTCGTGGTGCCGCTTGATTGGTGGTGCCCCTTGCTTAGTGGTTTTGCAGACTCTGGGGCCTTTCAGAACAGGTGTATATATACACTGAGATCATTTGACAGATCATGTGACACTTAGATTGCACACAGGTGGACTTTATTTAACTAATTATGTGTCTTCTGAAGGTAATTGGTTACACCAGATCTTATTTAGGGGCTTTGTAGCAAAAGGGGTGAATACATATGCATGCACCACTTTAACATTTTGTATTATTTAGAATTTTTTGAAACAAGTAATTTTTTAGAATTTCACCAATTTGGACTATTTTTTGTATGCCCATTACATGAAATCCAAATAACATTTATTTTAATTACAGGTTGTAATGCAACAACTTAGGAAAAACACCAAGGGGGATGAATACTTTTTCAAGGCACTGTATCATGGTATTCCTAGGACTATAGTAGATTATGTAGCAGACAGCATCATCATTCTTCTAAAAGGCGTCATAGTAGGTTTTGCCTCACATTGTCCACCCACTGCTTTTTCTTGCTAAAACCCTCCTCCCCCTTGTCTTTGTGTTTAGACAACATGTTCTGCGGTGATATCAAGCCACAGGGAGGTCCTCGACAACAGTTTCCAGGACCCAAGTGTTGTGACCAATATCAACAATGATAAGAGGAGGGATTCTGTGATGGCCGCTCTCCACTGGATCCATGAATCACTGAACACAATCCTAAAGGGCTCTGATCCCTGCGACCAGACAGGAGTGGATAAAATACTTAGGTACGCATCCTCTCTAGAGCTCTGTGCACAGATATGTTTGTGAAACCAGTAGTTGTCAATACTGAAAGTCTAGATATTGGTGATGAATGATTATCAGATATTATTCGCAGAGTGCAGAAATAATATATATTTTTTTACATGGTTGGATATGTAACTAATAACTATAAAAACAACCTTGCTGAAATACCCCAAGGTCTAATAATAAACCTCCTGCTGTAGATTTGAACCGATTTACAAGTTTTGAAAATTGATTGTCCTAAGGTTCCATTACTTTGTCCACTCAGGGAACCTGAACACACAAACTACATTTGGGTGATTTTCACAACATTTTGGGTGTTTTATTTAACTTTTGTACACCAGCGGTGTTCCCGGACCGGTCATTAGAAATGAACGAGTGAGACTACAAATACTGTATAAAATTTAGTTCAGGCACATGCCCATTCATCAGATGGACACACTTCCTCTCCCAGACCCCCACATGCAAGTGTGTTTGAGCGGCACACACACCTCACTCTTTAATGGCAACCTCCACGGGAACCTGTGACAAATAGCACAATATGTTTCATACTGAGTATCTGTTGTAGTCAAAATAATCCATACATTATGCTTTTTTTTACTCAAAAAATGAGTTGTATGAGCTCAGGTCAATGAGGCCTACAGGCTATAAATAGCTAATAGAAGTTCAAAACTTGTAATGTTCACAAGAACTTAAGTTGATAAAAAGATCTAACACAACATTAAGTGATAATATATGTATTACTATGGATTTATAATCAACTATAATGGGGCGGTCATTTTGGAACGGGAACACATCCTTAATTAACATGAAACGAACACAACAGGAGGGTTAAATTAAGTCAAGGTCAGTGTTGAATGAATCATAGCAATCATAGGTTGAATGCAGCATTACTATTTGGTGTATCTAATGTAAAAAATATATTTTTTACCCCTTTTTCTCCCCAATTTCGTGGTGTCCAATTGTTGTAGTAGCTACTATCTTGTCTCATCGCTACAACTCCCGTACGGGCTCGGGAGAGACGAAGGTTGAAAGTCATGCGTCCTCCGATACACAACCCAACCTAGCCGCACTGCTTCTTAACACAGCACGCATCCAACCCGGAAGCCAGCCGCACCAATGTGCCGGAGGAAAAAGCGTGCACTGCGCCTGGCACGCCACAGGAGTCACTGGTGCGCGATGAGACAAGGACATCCCTACCGACCAAGCCCTCCCTAACGACGCTAGGGCAATTGTGCGTTGCCCCATGGACCTCCCGGTCACAGCCGGTTACGACAGAGCCTGGGCGCAAACCCAGAGTCTCTGATGGCACAGCTGGCGCTGCAGTACAGCGCCCTTAACCACTGCGCCACCCGGGAGGCCTGTATCTAATGTAATTAAATAGTATATCACAGCTGCAACATTTTAAGAGTATCTTCTAGTTAATTAGCTATATTATTCTAGTTATTTTATAGAAAATACAAAACTAGATTAATAACAACAGATTAATAACAATCAAAATAAATTAATGAAATAAATTAATTAAACCGGTTTGCCTGTTCTAGCTTGTGCTAAATCCTAGTGAAATATATCAAATGTCTGATAAATGTTCCCAGACAAATGTATTAAATGATAAAGAACTTGAATCTCCATCCAGCAAATCCTGATGCCACCCAAGTCACGCAACGGTCTAAGGCACTGCATCAGTGCTAGAGGCGTCACTACAGACACCCTGGTTAGATTCCAGGCTGTATCACAACCAGCTGTGATCCCATAGGGCGGCGCACAATTGGCCCTGCGTCGTCTGGGTTTCGCTGGTGTAGGCTGTCATTGTAAATAAGAATTTGTTCTTAACTGAAAAAAAGGCTACTTCCAGTTGTCTTAGAGGAATATTTTTCATATTTTTCTCCTCAAGTTGGATGGCATAGCTTGTAATGCCAATACTTGTCTAACAGTGCATGCATATTATATTATTTGAAAGGCATGGCACTTCTCCAAGCTGTAATGATCACATAATATGATCTCACAGAGATTGGCATCCCTGGGGAGTCACAAGGGCACTAGGTTAGAGGGAGGAGGGGTCACTGCTTAGCTTTACCCCTGCCCCCGGCACATACTGTGCCAAGATGTCAAAGCCTTGCATGCTATTGTCCTCTGCTGAACTGCTGTCGTTCTCTCCTCTTGGCAGAGCTGCAATATCAAATTAGATACCCTTGCCTAAAGGGTATTGCATTAGTGACACAAACATGAAATCATACAAATTTCAGCTGGGTTGTTTCTGAAAAAGTATTGATTTGGTTTACACTGAGTGTACAAAACATTAGAAAAACCTTCCTAATATTGAGTTGCAACCCCTTTTGGCCTCAGAACAGCCTAACTTTGTCGGGGTATGTTCTACAAGGTGTCAAAAGCATTCCACAGGGATGCTGGTTCATGTTGACTCTAAGGCTTCCCACAGTTGTGTCATGTTGGCTGGATGTCCTTTGGGTGGTGACCATTCTTGATACACACTGCAACTGCAAAATGTTGAGTGTGAAAAGCCCAGCAACATTGCAGTTCTTGACACACTCAAACCGGTGTGCCTGCTACCTACTACCATACCCCGTTCAAAGGCACTTAAAATAAATGTTCTTCATTCACTGAATGGCACAAATAAACAATCCATGTCTCAATTGTCTCAAGGCTTAAAAATCCTTCTTTAACCTGTCTCCTCCCCTTCATCTACACGGGTGACATCAATAAGGGATCATAGCTTTAACCTGGATCCAACAGGTCAGTCAGTCTATGTCATGGAAAGAGCAGGTGTCCCTAATGTTTTGTACACTCAGTGTATACAGTGCATTTGGAAAGTATTCAGAACCCTTGACTTCTTCCACATTTTGTTACGTTACAGCCTTATTCTAAAATGGATTAAATCATTGTTTACCCTCATCAATCAATACACAATAACCCATAATGACAAAGCAAAAACAAGTTTTCAGCAATGTTTGCAAAAGTATTTCTTTTTAAATAAAAAATGAAATATCACATTTACATAACTATTCAGACCATTTACCAGTACTTTGTTGAAGCACCTTTGGCAGTGATTACAACCTCAAGTATTCTTGGGTATGACGCTACAAGCTTGGCACACCTGATTTTGGGAATTATTCTCTGCAGATCATCTCAAACTCTTTCAGTTTGGATGGGGAGCGTCGCTGAACAGCTATTTTTCAGGTCTCCAGAGATGTTAGATCTATTGTTCAAGTCTGGGCTCTGGCTTTTCAGGTTTCCTCCAGACGTGACGCTTGGCATTCAGGCCTAAAATTTCAATCTTGGTTTCATCAAAGCAGAGAATCTTGTTTCTCTGGTCAATCTTGGCAAATTCCAAGCTGGCTGTCATGTGTCTTTTACTGAAGAGTGGCTTCAGTTTGGACACTCTACCATAAAGGCCTGATTGGTGGAATGCTGCAGATATGGTTGTCCTTCTGGAAGGTTCTCCCATCTCCACAGAGGAACTCTGGAGCTCTGTCAGAGTGACCATCGGGTTCTTGGTCACCTCCTTGACAAAAGCCCTTCTCCCCTGATTGCTCAGTTTGACCGGGCAGCCAGCTCTAGGAAGAGTCTTGGTGGTACCAAACTTCTTCCATTTAAGAATGATGGAGGCCACTGTGTTCTTGGTGACCTTCAATGCTGCAGAAATGTTTTGGTACCCTTCCCAAGATCTGTGGCTCGACACAATCTTGTCTCGGAGCTCTACGGACAATTCCTTTCACCTCATGGCTTGATTCTTGCTCTGACATGCACTGTCAACTGTGGGACCTTATATAGATAGGTGCGTGCCTTTCCAAATCATTTACAATCAAATGAATTTACCACAGGTGGACTCCAATCAAGTTGTAGAAACATCTCAAGGATGATCAATGGAAACAGCAAAATGTTGAGTCTCACAGCAAGGGGTCTGAATACGTATGTAAATAAGGTATTTCTGTTTTTTGAAAAAAATTCTAAAAACCTGTCTTCGCTTTGTCATTATGGGGTATTGTATGTAGATTGATGAGGGAAAAAATAATACATTTTAGAATAAGGTTGTAACGTATGAAAATGTGGAAAAAGTCAAGTTGTCTAAATACTTTCCGAATGTACTGTATACTGCATATCAGGGTTCTCCTGATCTTTTGGGGGGAACATTTTCTGAATTTTCATTGTTGGACATAAAAGACTAAAAACACCAGGAAATCAGCTCCAAGTGAATTTAATTTGGGAAGTCTGTTCCAAAGTATTGCCAGCATTAATAGAGAAATACTGCATATGTTATTGTATACAAATGTTTTTTTATTTAACTAGGCAAGTCACTTAAGAACAAATTCTCATTTACAATAACGGCCTAAGAACTGCCTTGTTCAGGGACAGAATGACAGATTTATACCTTTTCAATCTAGCAACCTTTCAATGAGGCAGCATATAGGGAGGAGGTCAGAGACCTCTCCCTAAATGTGAGCAAGTCAAAGGAGCTGATCGTGGACTACAGGAAAAGGCGGGCCAAACAGGCCCCCATTAATATCGACGGGGCTGTAGTGGAGCTGGTTCAGAGTTTCATGTTCCTTGGTGTCCACATCACCAACGAACTATCATTGTTCAAACACACCAAGACAGTCGTGAAGAGGACACAACAACACCTTTTCCCTCTCAGGAGACTGAAAAGTTTTGGCATGGGTCCCCAGATCATCAAAAAGTTCTACAGCTGCACCATCGATAGCATCCTGACCGGTTGCATCACCGCCTGGTATGGTAACTGCTCAGCAACTGACCGTAAGGCACTACAGAGGGCAGTGCGTATGGCCCAGTACATCACTGGGTCCAAGTTTCCTGCCATCCAGGACCTATATAATAGGCGGTGTCAGAGGAAAGCCCCCAAAATTGTCAAATATTCCAGTCACCCAAGTCAAAGACTGTTTTCTCTGCTACCACACGGCAAGCGGTGTCGGAGCACCAAGTCTAGGTCCAAGAGGCTCCTTAACAGCTTCTTCCCCCAAGCCATAAGAGTGCTGAACAATTAATCAAATGGCTACCGGACTATTTACATTGTTTTTTACACTGATGCTACTTGCTGTTTATTATCTATGCATAGTCACTTCACCCCTACCTACATGTACACGGTAAGGTCTACACATGTTGTATTCGGCGCATGTGACTAATAAAGTTTGAATTTGATTTGATTTTTTGTCTACACCTATTCAGAGTCGTTCACACCCTCTTAATCTTCTTTGGGACTGGGGGGTAGTATTGAGTAGCTTGGATGAATAAGGTTCCCAGAGTAAACTGCCTGCTACTCAGGCCCAAACGCTAGAATATGCATATAATTAGTATATTTGGATAGAAAACACTCAGAAGTTTCTAAAACTGTTTGAATGATGTCTGTGAGTATAACAGAACTCATATGGCACGCAAAAACCAGAGAAAAAATCCAACCAGGAAGTGGGAAATCTGAGGTTTGTAGTTTTTCAAGTCATTGCCTATCCAATATACAGTGTCTATAGGGTCATATTGCACTTCATAAGGTTCCCACTAGATGTCAACAGTCTTTAGAATCTTGTTTCAGGATTTTACTGTGAAGGGGGAGCAAATAAGAGCTGTTTCAACCAGGTGTCTGGCAGAATAGGCTATTTTTCGTAATGAACACTATTAGAAAAATGTTCACGATAGGTGGTTGGTTTTGTCGGTGTCGATACTTTTCAGTTGTTCTTCCCAGCTTTACATGACAGCCTCCAAAAATATTAGCCTACACGTTTAAAATGTATAAACTGAAAATAAGACCCTGTGCTTTGTTTTTACATAGCCAATCAAGCAAGCTTGTTTACTCTGTACCTAATTCAGAAATAATTTAAGCAATGTATGATTGCTTTGTAATAGCAGAGACAGAACATAGTTTGCTGTGCTCTCTCAAATACAATGCTAACTCTGGTAACTCGGTAACTCTGGTGTCACACAAGGAGTGTGTTCCATTCTCCATCAGTACCTATTTGGTCAATATCTGACATTTCTCCTATTATACAATGGCTCATCCAAGGGTAAAATAAACCCTTGCCCTGATCAACCTCATAGTGTCATGCATGCTGCTTTTGATAACTCTAAGCTGCTGAAGGCCAAGTGGTATTTGTTTTGTGTGGCAGTGATTACTTCATGGCCCGCTACCTGGAGGACCAGGACATTCGGAACAGAGAGAAGGAGAACCCGCCACCTAGTGTGCCTGTGCCTGAGCCATCCCCTCCCACAGCACCCCCCAAAGACAAGAAGGGTGGAGACAAAGGTAACGAACCTCTCCCCCGGGCCAGCCTGCCAGATAATCTGACATCACACATCATATTACCACTGGATGCTTTTCTTTCAAAACATTAGCTTGTTCTCAATCAAATACAGCATTGGAACCCTGTGTATGTTTTAAGTATGCATAAAGAAACGGACTGGTGCTCAGAGGTTATGTGCAGGTTCAATGTTACACTGAAGTTTCCACCTGGGAGACACATTGAGAGGTGTTATTTTAAGAGCTCTGCCAGTATTAGGTCCCGGCTCCATAGAGAAGTCTTAGTTGAAGCGCTGGTACAATGGTCCAATGCAATGCTCTCTTTCTTATTTCCCTAGTGGTCCCCCTGTGGTAAACCGTCTCCTCCTCTCTCTCTAGTGTTGTAAGAGAGTCCCTGTGGGAGGCCTGGCCTCTCAGTCAGTCACTGGGGAATATTCTTCTTCCTCTCAAGTTGTGTAACAACATTGAGGCAGATGATTTCTGGTTTTCCAGGTAAAAAAGGCAACAGCACAGAGAAGCCCATTCCACCTCCAGAGCCCTCAGAGCTGGTCCTGCCTGGCAGCATGGCCATTGGTTCAGTGTCCTTGGCTGTGGCCAAGACTGGGGCTCTACTGCAATGCCTCCCCCTGTACAAGTACATCAAAGCTCTGAGAAATCAACAAGTCAGTGAGCCCCCCCTTCAACACACATACCTGCACACACACAAGCACACCATGCAATGTGATATAGGTCATTGATCAGGAATGATAGGCCTAAGGGCAATACCAGATACTATACAGTATATGTGGGTGTAGGGAGGCTATTTCATCTAGTTGTCATACAAAACATGTAGCCAGTAGTTTTTTTAAAAGTGTCAGAAGTGCTGAGTAATAATATTGACCATCTTCTCTTGACTTGGGCATATAATGTCCAAAATCTGCTACTGTAACTAGTGTTCAATAATACCTCACCAAGTCTTTTATGTTCCAGAAGGCATTTCTGGCAACAAAAAAAAACATTTCATTTTTAAAAAATAGAAAAACGTTAAAATGCCTCTCCTGTGAAGTAGTGGCGTGCGACATACACCTCGCTTCTTGAAACGGGTCACATTTGTAAAACACCAAATGCTTTACTTTGCTTTTTCTTTATTTCAACAGCCGTGTCCAAAAGAGATGCACATCCCTGTGCCCTTGGTAACTTTGTTGAGCTGTGGCAAGATGTCCCCAGGAAAACTAAATTTACTGGAGGAAGTCATTGTCATCCCTAAAGCTGGACAAAGACTGAAACAAGTATTGACACTCACAACCACAACATATTTTCAGCCTTTATTCTCCAATTTCAAATTACACATTTTGCTCTGCCAACTATGCCGCACACGACCATACAGGACTTACTGAATACTAGTCTTGAGAGTGTCGAGGTTAAGTCAACCAATGTTCCTGATTGTTTTTCAACATAGCACATTTTCTCTGCCAAGCTTTGGTATTACATAGTTTAACGAAACATGTATCGAAGACAACCTGTGAACTTCCCCAACAGATCATTACAATGGTACTTGAGCTTCAAAAGGAGATGATGAAAATAATGAACGCTGCTTCAAAAACAGGGGTAAGGAACATTGCGGCAGATATTTGTATGTTGGCTCTACTGTACAGTATAGGGCTCTATTTGTGTCTTATGACTCACAGTTGAGTCAGGGTCTACAGTACATGTTGTCTTTCTTACTCTACCTTCTATAAAAGACAGCAAATACATTTTGGTGGACATAAACTCAGCAAAAAAAGAAACATCCCTTTTTCAGGACCCTGTGAATATCTGTGAAAATAACTTCACAGATCTTCATTGTAAAGGGTTTAAAACACGGTTTCCCATGAACCATAAACAATTAATGAACATGCACCTGTGGAATGGTCGTTAAGACACTAACAGCTTACAGACGAAAGGCAATTAAGGTCAATTAATGTCAAGGACACTATAAGGAGGCCTTTCTACTGACTCTGAAAAACACCAAAAGAAAGATGCTCAGGGTCCCTGCTCATCTGCGTGAACATGTCTTAGGCATGCTGCAAGGAGGCATGAGGACTGCAGATGTGGCCCGGGCAATAAATTGCAATGTCCGTACTGTGAGACGCCTAAGACAGCGCTACAGGGAGACAGGAAAGACAGCTGATCATCCTCGCAGTGGCAGACCACATGTGACAACACCTGCGCAGGGTCGGTACATCCGAACATCACACCTGCGTGACAGGTACAGGATGGCAACGTCAACTGCCCGGAGAGGCTGGACTGAGGGCTTGTAGGCCTGTTGTAAGGCAGGTCCTCACCAGACATCACCGGCAACAACATTGCCTATGGCCACAAACCCACCATTGCTGGACCAGACAGGACTGGCAAAAAATGCTCTCCACTGACGAGTCGCGGTTCTGTCTCACCAGGGGTGATGGTCGGATTCACGTTTATCGTCGAAGGATTGAGCGTTACACCGGGGCCTGTACTCTGGAGCAGGATCGATTTGGAGGTGGAGGGTCCGTCATGGTCTGGGGCGGTGTGTCACAGCATAATTGGACTGAGATTATTGTCATTGCAGGCAATCTCAACACTGTGCTTTACAGGGAAGACATCCTCCTCCCTCATGTGTTACCCTTCCTGCAGGCTCATCCTGACATGACCCTCCAGCATGACAATGCCACCAGCCATACTGCTCGTTCTGGACTTGATTTCCTGCAAGGCAGGAATGTCAATGTTCTGCCATGGCCAGTGAAGAGCCCAGATCTCAATCCCATTGAGCACGCCATCCCCCCCAGAAATGTCGGGGAACTTGCAGGTACCTTGGTGGAAGAGTGGGGTAACATCTCACAGCAAGAACTGGCAAATCTGGTGCAGTCTATAAGGAGGAGATGCACTGCGGTACTTATTGCAGCGGGTGCCACACCAGATACCGACTGTTACTTTTGATTTTGACCCCCCCCCCCTTTGTTCAGGGACACATTATTCAATTTGGTCACGTCTGTGGAACTTGTTCAGTTTATGTCTCAGTTGTTGAATCTTGTTATGTTCATAGAAATATTTACACATGTTAAGTTAACAAACAAAGTTAATAGACGCAGTTGACAGTGACAGGACGTTTATTTTTTTGCTGAATTTAGATATGTTATCTGAATGTTACTTTTTCCAACTTTTGTTGTGTTACAGCCTGAATTGAAAATGGATTAAATTGAGATTTTATGTCACTGGCCTACACACAATACCCCATAATATCAAAGTGGAATTATGATTTGAACCTTTTTTACTAATTCATTAAAAATGAAGACCTGACATTTCAAAGCCTTAGCAAGACTACTGTAAATAAGTTCAGGAGTAAAACTGCTAAACAAGTCACATAAGTTGCATGGACTCAGTCTATGTGCAATAATAGTTTTTACATTTTTGAATGACTTCTTCATCTCTTTACCCCACACATACAATTATCTGTGTGGTCCATCAGTCGAACAGTGAATTTCAAACACAGATTCAAACACAGATTCAACCACAAAGACCAGGGAATGCTTTACAATGCCTCACAAAGCAGGGCACAATGCTTTGTGAGGCATTGTAAAGCATTCCCTGGTCTTTGTGGTTGAATCTGTGTTTGAAATTCACTGTTCGACTGATGGACCACACAGATACACTGCTCAAAAAGATAAAGGGAACACTAAAATAACACATCCTTTATCTGAATTAATGAAATATTCTTATTAACTACTTTTTTCTTTACATAGTTGAATGTGCTGACAACAAAATCACACAAAAATTATCAATGGAAATCAAATTTATCAAGCCATGGAGGTCTGGATTTGGAGTCACACTCTAAATTAAAGTGGAAAACCACACTACAGGCTGATCCAACTTTGATGTAATGTCCTTAAAACAAGTCCAAATGAGGCTCAGTAGTGTGTGTGGCCTCCACGTGCCTGTATGACCTCCCTACAACGCCTGGGCATGCTCCTGATGAGGTGGCGGATGGTCTCCTGAGGGATCTCCTCCCGGACCTGGACTAAAGCATCCACTAACTCCTGGACAGTCTGTGGTGCAACGTGGCATTGGTGGATGGAGAGAGACATGATGTCCCAGATGTGCTCAATTGGATTCAGGTCTGGGGAACGGGCGGGCCAGTCCATAGCATCAATGCCTTCCTCTTGCAGGAACTGCTGACACACTCCAGCCACATGAGGTCTAGCATGGTCTTGCATTAGGAGGAACCCAGGGCCAGGATCTCATCTCGATACCTAATGGCAGTCAGGCTACCTCTGGCGAGCACATGGAGGGCTGTGCGGCCCCCCAAAGAAATGCCACCCCACACCATGACTGACCCACCGCCAAACCGGTCATGCTGGAGGATGTTGCAGGCAGCAGAACGTTCTCCACGGCGTCTCCAGACTGTCACGTCTGTCACATGTGCTCAGTGTGAACCTGCTTTCATCTGTGAAGAGCACAGGGCGCCAGTGGTGAATTTGCCAATCTTGGTGTTCTCTGGCAAATGCCAAACGTCCTGCACGGTGTTGGGCTGTAAGCACAACCCTCACCTGTGGCCCTCATACCACCCTCATGGAGTCTGACCGTTTGAGCAGACACATGCACATTTGCGGCCTGCTGGAGGTCATTTTGCAGGGCTCTGGCAGTGCTCCTCCTTGCACAAAGGTGGAGGTAGCGGTCCTGCTGCTGGGTTGTTGCCCTCCTACGGCCTCCTCCACGTCTCCTGATGTACTGGCCTGTCTCCTGGTAGCGCCTCCATGCTCTGGACACTACGCTGACAGACACAGCAAACCTTCTTGCCACATCTTGCATTGATGTGCCATCCTGGATGAGCTGCACTACCTGAGCCAGTTGTGTGGGTTGTAGACTCCGTCTCATGCTACCACTAGAGTGAAAACACCGCCAGCATTCAAAAGTGACCAAAACATCAGCCAGGAAGCATAGAAACTGAGAAGTGGTCTGTGGTCCCCACCTGCAGAACCACTCCTTTATTGGGGGTGTCTTGCTAAATGCCTATAATTTCCACCTGTTGTCTATTCCATTTGCACAACAGCATGTGAAATGTATTGTCAATCAGTGGACAGTTTGATTTCACAGAAGTGTGATTGACTTGGAGTTACATTGTGTTGTTTAAGTGCTCCCTTTATTTTTTTGACCAGTTTATATATATATTTTTTAAGCAGACATTGAATATCCCTTTGAGCATAGTGAGGTTATTAATTACACTTTGGATAGTGTGCACCCAGTCACTACAAAGGTACAGATAGGAGAAAACTGAAGATGGATCAACAACATGTAGTTACTCCAAAATACTAACCTAATTGACAGAGGGAAAGAAGAACGCATGTACAGAATACACATATTCCAAAACATGCATCCTGTTTGCAACAAGGCACTAAAGTAATACTGCAAAAATGTGGCAAAGCAATTCACTTTTTGTCCTGAATACAAAATGTTATGTTTGGGGCAAATCCAATACAACACATTACTGAGTACTACTCCATATGTTCAAGCATAGTGGTGGCTGCATCATGTTATGCTTGTAATCGTTAAGGACTGGGAGTTTTTCAGGATGAAAAAAAAGGAATGGAGCTAAGCACAGGCAAAATCCTAGAGGAAAACCTGGTTGTCTGCTATCTACCAGACATGGGAGATTAATTCTCCTTTCAACAGGACAATAACATAAAACACAAGGCCAAATCTACACTGGAGTTGCTTACCATGAAAGCAGGAGATAAATTAAGTGTTTTCTTTTTTTCTTTTTACAAATGTTAGATTTTTTATTCCACTTTGACATTACAGACTGTTTTGTGTAAATCCTTGAATTTTTTTTTTACAATTAAATCCACTTGAATCCCACTTTGTAACTCAACAAAATGTGGAAAAAGTCCAGGGGTGTGAATACTTTCTGAAGGCACTGTATACCTTACATGAAAGCGTACATTTTTCAAGGCTTGAGTCAATTCAACGCCGTCTGTTTATGCTAAAGCACTAGTTGCACTATCAAACTGCAAATAGATGATCCAGCACTTCTCTCCACATACGTGTATATAGGTATATTATTAACAATGACACTATGTGTTCCTTTCCAGTTGGCTGACTAAACATTCCTTCTCTCTTTCCAGCCTGTACTGCCAACTGTGTCTGACTCTGGAGCCTTAGTTGTTGGGTATGAGCGTCCTGAGCAGCCTCTCGATCTAATTACTGAAGCATCTAACAATCTTGGATTGGCACTTGGAAAGGGGATCCATTTAGCAGTAAACTGTGCTGCTCACAACCTAATGGACTATGTATGTAAACAGAATGTTAAAACATGCAGTGTGCCCTTGCACAATGAGTACAATTCTATGTATTCATTCTGTCTTTGCTCCTCTACAGCCAAAAGGAAAGTATGAAGTTATTACAGGAACACCCAAGTCTCCTGATGAACTAGTGGACATGTATGAGGCTTTGATTAGTAAATACCCAGCAGTCGTAGCTCTGATCGATCCTCTGCGAAAAGAGGTAAGACGGGAACACAGCTCCGAACACAATACCGCAGTAAACGAAAGACATGCGTTGGTGAGTACAAATGTGCTTGTAGAAGCTCATGGTATGTGACCCCTGTGTAAGGATGTGGAGCAGTGGGAGAGACTGAGCAGTGTGGTTGGAGCCTCGTGTAGCCTGCTCTCTGACATCTCCTCCAAGCCCCAGTGTCACAGCTCGCGGGAAGACGCCCCATCTCTTCCAGGGGTCAGAGGGTATATCCTCAATCAGAGCAATGAGACCACAGTCACCGACCTGATCCACATCACCACAGAGAACAAAGGTAAGGAGTCTGATGGAGTCAGTTTTACATAGAGCTATTGTTTACTAATACATGACTTATTGTCCTATTGTAAGTCAAATGTATAGTATGCATAGTTTTATGGAGGGAATGTCAAATCCATGCTAGTGGAATTAGCCTACATATTGGCCAGATTGACCTAAATTTAATTGACGTCATAACATCAAAACTGAATAGACATAGTGTATTCGACAGAGATGGAACTAAGGATTTTTACCAAAGGATGGGGTGAGTTCACTCACACGCTGACATACATGGTTGCTCTGATGGATTCTGTTGGATGAATCTTTTAGACGTGCTTTCCAGATGTTGAAGTCGGGTGCATTTTAGGTGCTGAATAAAAGGTGCAATGGCGTATTCTACGGATGTAGAAAATACGTTATTTTTCGGATGTTGAAAATACATAGTTTCCGGACATTGAAATCCGGTGGATTTCAGGTGCTGAATGAAAGGTGAAAATACGTAATTTACAGAAAATCCGTTTTTTTTTTCAGTCATTAATTCTATGGCCAAAATTCAGCTGCACATACATTCTCATTGAAGTAAGCATTATATCACAATAATACTTTTTCAAGCCTCTTAATATAAGAAAGAGGAGCTAGCTGAAGATTTTTTTTGTTTGTTACCAAAGCCCCTTATACCACCTACCACTGCCACCTGTATGCTCTAGTCGGCTGGCCCTCGCTACATATTCGTCGCCAGACCCACTGGCTCCAGGTCATCTGTAAGTCTATGCTAGGTAAAGCTCCGCCTTACCTCAGCTCACTGGTCACGATAACAACACCCACCCGTAGCACGCGCTTCAGCAGCTATATCTCACTGGTCATCCCCAAAGCCAACACCTCCTTTGGCCGCCTTTCTTTCCAGTTCTCTGCTGCCAGTGACTGGAACGAATTGCAAAAATCGCTGAAGCTGGAGACTTACATTTCCCTCACTAACTTTAAACATCAGCTATCTGAGCAGTTAACCGATCGCTGCAGCTGTACATAGTCCATCTGTAAATAGCCCACCCAATCTACCTACCTCATCCCCATATTGTTTTTATTTACTTTTCTGCTCTTTTGCACACCAGTATCACTACTTGCACATCATCATCTGCTCATCTATCACTTAAGTGTTAATCTGCTAAATTGTAATTACTTCGCTACTATGGCCTATTTATTTCCTTACCTCCTCACGCCATTTGCACACACTGTATATAGACTCTTTTTTACTATTGTGTTATTGACTGTATGCTTATTTATTCCTTGTTGTTGTTTGTGTCGCACTGCTTTGCTTTATCTTGGCCAGGCCGCAGTTGTAAATGGGAACTTGTTCTCAACTAGCTTACCTGGTTAAATAAAGGTGAAATAAAAAAAAATACTAAATGTATTATATCTGTCACATGGACTTATGTTAGCTTTTTCAAAAGCAGCGATGACGTTCATAGTAGTCAAACATACAGAATAAACCAACAGACCACTTCAACTACAATAACATTCTCAGTAACAGTTACATACTGTGCATCATATATACAAAAGTATGTGGACACCCTTCAAATGAGTGAATTTGGCTATTTCAGCCACACCTATGACTGACAGGTGTATAGAATTGAGCACACAGTCATGCAATCTCCATACACGAACATTGGCTGTAGAATGGCCTTACTGAAGAGCTCCGTGACTTAAAGGGGCGCCATCATAGGATGCCACAAACAACAAGTCAGTTTGTCAAATGTCTGCCCTGCTAGAGCTGCTGTTATTGTGAAGTGGAAATGTTTAGGAGCAACAAGTGGTAGGCCACACAAGCTCACATAACAGGACCGCCGAGTACTGAAGAGCCTAGCAGGTAAAAATCGCTGTCCTCGGTTGCAACACTCCAAACTGCCTCTGGAAGCCACGTCAGCACAATAACTGTTTGTCGGGAGCTTATTGAAATGGGTTTCCATGGCCGAGCAGCCGCACACAAGCCTATGAATGGAAACGAACACTATTATTCCAATGAGCTCCGCCCCAACAAAATTTGGTCGGTGCAGATCAGATCCAAATCTGAACTAATCATAGACGTCTACGCTATGTTTCACAAGTTTGAACATCACAGTACAGTGCCTGACAGTTTAGGAGAGTGGAGTACAATGCAGTACGGCACGGTATAGGACAGTAGAGTTTTATTCAGTAAAGTACAGTATGGTTTGGCACGGTATAGGACAGTAGAGTTTTATTCAGTGAAGTATAGTATCGTATGGTAGAGTATAGGACAGTAGAGTTCTATTCAATATAGTACAGTACGGCATGGTACGGTATAGGACAGTAGAGTTTTACTCAGTATAGTACAGTTTAGTTCAGCAGAGTATACATTAGAGTATAGTAGGGTACAATAGTACACTATATTTGACTTTTATTTTATTTACTGTACTCTAATGTGTTCTGGTGTATTGTATTGTACTGTACTGTACTTTTCTTTACTGTACAGTACGTTTCATCTTCAATGAAACGTACTTCAGCCAGTGTGCAAAGCTGTCAAAGGGTGGCTACTTTGAAGAATCTCAAATATAATATATAGTTAGACTTGTATAACACTTTTTTGCTTACTACATGATTCCATATGTGTTATTTCATAGTTTTGATGTCTTCATTATTATTCTACATGTAATAGACAGGAATAGACAATCCTGTTCAATAGTATATTATATATACAGTGGGGAGAACAAGTATTTGATACACTGCCAATTTTGCAGGTTTTCCTACTTACAAAGCATGTAGAGGTCTGTCATTTTTATCATGGGTACACTTCAACTGTGAGAGACGGAATCTAAAACAAAAATCCATAAAATCACATTGTATGATTTTTAAGTAATTCATTTGTATTTTATTGCATGACATAAGTATTTGATACATCAGAAAAACACTTAATATTAATATTTGGTACAGAAACATTTGTTTGCAATTACAGAGATCATATGTTTCCTGTAGTTCTTGACCAGGTTTGCACACACTGCAGCAGGGATTTTGGCAGGAGGTTGTTGGAGGTTGTTGGCCAAGATCTTGCGCTACATGGTCCCATCCATCCTCCCCTCAATACGGTGCAGTCGTCCTGTCCCCTTTGCAGAAAAGCATCCCCAAAGAATGATGCTTCCACCTCCATGCTTCACGGTTGGGATGGTGTTCTTGGAGTTGTACTCATCCTTCTTCTTCTTCCAAACACTGCGAGTGGAGTTTAGACCAAAAAGCTCTATTTTTGTCTCATCAGACCACATGACCTTCTCCCATTCTTCCTCTGGATCATCCAGATGGTTATTGGCAAACTTCAGACGGACCTGGACATGCGCTGGCTTGAGCAGGGGGACCTTGCGTGCGCTGCAGGATTTTAATCCATGACGGCGTAGTGTGTTACTAATGGTTTTCTTTGAGACTGTGGTCCCAGCTCTCTTCAGGTCATTGACCAGGTCCTGCCGTGTAGTTCTGGGCTGATCCATCACCTTCCTCATGATCATTGATGCCCCACGAGGTGAGATCTTGCATGGAGCCCCAGACCGAGGGTGATTGACCGTCATCTTGAACTTCTTCCATTTTCTAATAATTGCGCCAACAGTTGTTGCCTTCTCACCAAGCTGTTTGCCTATTGTCCTGTAGCCCATCCCAGCCTTGTGCAGGTCTACAATTTTGTCCCTGATGTCCTTACACAGCCCCCTGGTCATGGCCATTGTGGAGAGGTTGGAGTCTGTTTGATTGAGTGTGTGGACAGGTGTCTTTTATACAGGTAACGAGTTCAAACAGGTGCAGTTAATACAGGTAATGAGTGGAGAACAGGAGGGCTTCTTAAAGAAAAACTAACAGGTCTGTGAGAGCCGGAATTCTTACTGGTTGATAGGTGATCAAATACTTATGTCATGCAATAAAATTCTAATTAATTACTTATAAATCATACAATGGGATTTTCTGAATTTTTATTTTAGATTCTGTCTCTCACAGTTGAAGTGTACCTATGAAAAAAAAATACAGACCTCTACGTGCTTTGTAAGTAGGAAAACCTGCAAAATCGGCAGTGTATCAAATACTTGTTCTCCCCACTGTATATATATATTTATATATATATTTATATATATATATATTGAACAGGATTGTCTATTACTGATGGATAGAGAAATGCTGCAAGAGTGCTCGCACGTGCACTGCTTTAAAGCAACGATATTCGAGTGATAGGCTGTTTAAAAAAAATGTTTAAATCTTTAAAATTAAACAAATAATGTGACCCCCAAAAGCCAGATGGAGATGTGTAAATTAGAGGCGCTTCCGGTCCTTATATTACTGTAGCATAGGCTATGCTGCAGAAAATAGAGGCCCACCTGTCACAAGAAAAAAAGCTCCCATGATGAGATGATAAGTCGACATGCATTGTCAACTGCCGTCCATACTGAGATGGGCTGTCTGTTCCCACCCTGAGCATTGATGATTGATCATGCAGAGAGCAGAGAGAAAGCCTTAGAGAATCCAGATTGAGACATTGCATATAATTTAACAGTACCATTTTACGTCATGCTGTTCATATAAATCATTTATTATAATTTACCGGTTTCTCTAAGTGATTTTACCCAGGAAAAGGGGGTGGTTTGGGCGGTAATTCTTGGTAAATCTCCGTAACCGGTTTCCCGCCTTTCAACCCTAGTCTGGATAGGTTTTTTAAGTATCAGCTAACCACATCATATCTTATAGCAATCTGGTGCCAACGGTACAGTCGAATGACGTGGCATGCAACCATTGGTTGATGCTTGCAATGTCCGAGCAGAGGAACGCAATCTTTATATCCAGTATGGTAGGGCCGAGGGGCTTGTTTGGGATTCATCGCAATAGTTTCCACTTAGAGGGGTTGAGGCTTCGTTTGTCTCGTGAGTATATTTTCTAGCATGTCTCCCCTCAGGATTTAACCGAGCATCTGACACAATTTCGCAAGATTCTAGTTCTGGTTTTCGGAGATTACCTTTGTTCTTACGATCTCACTCAAATGAATGTTTATATGAAACTAAGGTTTGTTAGTTTGTTCATGTTCATTTTGGGGAATGCAGTGTATTTCAAGAGGGAACGAACCCCTGTAATGGCAGACAGTGTAAAGAGTTGATTAATTAACCTGGTCATGTACAGTAAATGACTTGAGTGTGTGTGTGTGTGTGTGTGTCACCTTTTGTATGTCAGGTGCAGTGATAATTGGAACGACGTGCGGTGAACCCTGCAGTGATGACGCCCTCTCAGATGTGGTGAGGTTTAGTCATCTACTCCCTGGCTTTGTGTGTCTCTTTACATCTATATGTTTACATGTCTATCTCTCTCTGTGTCTTTATCTATCAATCTGTTTGACGGAAAGTCTGACAAGGGTCGTTCCACCAATTAGGTGCCTTTTTAACTTTTTACACTCGTGGGAATTGGCATATATGGATAGGGCTCAATTGAAATGTTTCTGACAGAAGAAATATGATAATATGCATAGGCATGGTAGCATTTGAAAGGGAACAGTTTTAAACCAAAGTTGAGGACACAACATTTCACCTGGGACACAAAATTACACTGTTCATTTTATGTGCATTTGACATTTACTGTACTTTTCGCCACATTAGCTAATAACAAAATCTGAAAATACTCTGGATACATTCAGTAACATGATTCGAATATTCCTGGAAAATGTGGGGTAGGTGCGACATAAGACCAAAGAAGTTACACGGGTTTGAGTGAGAGGACTGGTGTCTCCAAGTGGCCACACACACCCTAAATAATTTCAATGCACTTTTATGACTTAAAGAAAAGTCTTCCACTATAAGGTGCTTTTGGGCTCTTCTAGCTGTGCTGTTGAGGAACTAGAGGAAGCACACTTGTAGTTGTTTTGTTTGGAACACAACCCTGCGTCCCCGCCATCACACAATTACTGTTGTTGTTTACGTAATCCAAAAACGGACCATTATAAATCGCAATCTGGGTCAGGTTGGCATCATTTGAAAGCTTGTTCTATTGCCTACATGACTAGCTAAGTTATAAAATAGGATCATACGGGGCAATTAATAAAACTGATTGTTATTTTGGTGCGTTTAGAAAGGAGTCATGAGTGCATTCAGGTTATGACACTATGTCATCTTGTAACTGTACATGAAACATAGTGATCATAAATGTTGACACTGTATATGACCTGATTTTTATGATATGGAAATGTGAAGTGCGCATTTGGACTCATGGGTGTTTGGCTTGCTTGTATAACTTCAAAGGGATGTTTATTATAATCCTCAACGTCTCATCTTTCAAAATACATAGAGTCCTTTTAATTGACAGCAGTTCCCTGATTCAGACGACAAAAACATTTTGCAAAAATTGACCAATTAGTCGGAGGGATTGGGGCAACATCTTGTCGCGTGCCGTACCCAAGTTCAGAACGGCTGTCAGTCAAAACCCAAGAATACTGTGAATGAAGCGTAGAGCCTGAGCTCTGACGTCATGTATAGCATGTTACTGTACAGCCACTGCGTTCCAATTTAGGAGCTTACCAGTTCCCAAATCTTCCATTTTCAACCTGTACGAGTGTAAAGGGCTACGTAGTGGAACTTGATGATTTATTTTATTTGACCAATTGTTTTACTTTCTGTCATAAAAAGCACATGTTCAACTTCTTGAAAAACACATTTTTCCATTTTTAATTTTTTTACCTTTATTTAACCAGGCAAGTCAGTTAAGAACACATTCTTATTTTCAATGACAGCCTGGGAACTGCCTGTTCAGGGGCAGAACAACAGATTTGTACCTTGTCAGCTCGGGGGTTTGAACTCGCAACCTTCCGGTTACTAGTCCAACACTCTAACCACGAGGCTACGCTGCCGCCCATTTTTCCATCACAAGAGGTTAAATAAAAAAATAACTATAGTAAGTGCCTAATAAGTATAATGGGGTTGACCATAACAGGATTGACAACTTTATCTTAAATCAGCCATAAATCAATCCCCTTGTAACATGGGGAATGGAAGCTTGTTGTGTGCAACCGGGAGGAACTTTTTAATCCAAGTTTCGCAAAAAAAGTTTTTTGAAACATTTTTATCCCATCTAAATAACTAGGGCTTTAGAATGATGGTGAAAACTTGGAGAAGTGTTTGGGTTATTTGGGTTAAAATCTTCATTGAAGTCACAGAGAGATGTCAAAATGCAGAATATGGGCTCTTTAGTAAGTCTAATTATATAAAAAAATCTGATTTATTGAATATTCAATGTGGTCTATATTAAAAGGCATTTCATTTTATATAACAGGATGTTTTTATTAAATATTTGCACACAATTTCTTCTTAAAATATCCAAGGCACTCATTTCGTGGAACGACCCACAATCAATTGCAGTAACTCAGCAATTATGAATGTATTCTGTTCTGCACGAGTTTGACAATACACGTGTGTGTATTTACAAGGCCCAATAACCTCTGTTGAAGAGATATCATAAACAGTTTGCCTGTCATTGTGTACTCACACTACAACAAAGCTAACTGACGGCGCCTTGTCCTTCCCTTGCTGATGAGCAGTTGCATGTTGGAGCTCTATGCCTGTAAACTGTTGTCATTGTGCGTTTCGCTCTCTCCC
Source organism: Oncorhynchus keta (assembly GCF_023373465.1). Classification (NCBI taxonomy): domain Eukaryota; kingdom Metazoa; phylum Chordata; class Actinopteri; order Salmoniformes; family Salmonidae; genus Oncorhynchus; species Oncorhynchus keta. Next base: position 42,746,616 of record NC_068422.1, on the reverse strand, counting down.
TCAGGTCGTAGGCCTGGGAGTTGGGTATGTCAAACTGGGAGGTCTGAATCGTGGAGAGCGGCTGACTAAATACAACCGTCTGATTTCTATAGAGGAAGAATTGGCCCAGCAGGGAATACTGGGTATGGCTTTTTCTTCTCTTGTCTTTTCAGCCGGTAGAAAGAGGAGGCTAGACAAAGCTGTGGGGAGGAGAGGCAGTAATGGGTTGGCTGGTGAGAACACATCTCTAACTGCCCGTGAAAGGAAACTGTGTGTCAGGAATCATGAAGGGGGGAGGGGGGGGAGCTGGCAAAAAAAAAAATCTACCTTGGTTCTGTTAATTGGCTACATAATTATGCCCCCCCCAAGGGACGGGGACATTGGACAATTGCTGAAAAGCGAGTTCATCTTTGTATAAAATAAAGAATTAACTTAGGCACCAATTGCATATGCAGGACTCTTGTATACTGTTTGGTTCTGGCTCTGTGGAATATATATTTTTAGTACTGTCAAAGCAGTAGAAAACATCACAGACCTAGAATAGAGGGGCCTGGAGCAAGGAGGGGCATGTTCAATGTACACAGACCTCTACAGAACTTGTTCAATAGGCTGTCATACAGGGGCTAGTTTCTCTTTGGCCTTTTTAAAGTCTTTGTTGTCCATTCAACTTATTCCACTTTTTTTTCCCTGTCTGCAGATTCAAGAAAACAACACACATCCCCTCTCTTTGTTGGAGAAACGGAGGAGCAGTCATCTACATAATATTCTTGGAGACAAGGGTTGAACAAAAACCATAATGTTTTTATTCCAAATTACATTTTCTATTTATGTTCACATCAATATAATGTAAATACAGGACTTAAAATAAATAGCTCATACAATCTATTTAAATGATACACCATTACATTTTTGAATGGATTTTCCAGCCTTCATTTAGTGCAAATAGGTTTCACTCTAACCAAATGAAGTCTTGGTCTGTATTTTACCCGTGCAACAAAACTGAATTGATCAAAATACTTTTGTATTGCAAACTCTGAAATAAACTGAAAATGATATTTAAACATATTTTCAAATTCCAAAGAATATATATATATGTTTAATCTAATTCAATGTAAGGCACACTGTGTTGTGGTCATCATTATATCGAATAAACCTGTCCATATAATAACCATACTTTTTGGTGTGGTTTATCAATATTTTTCCATTATTGATATAATGCAGTGTGGACAACAGACGGGCTTTGTATTCTGAGGTCTTCTTTCCTTCAGCGGAGAGCGGACTGTAGCATTGACCGATGCAGGTCTGTTGTATGAAGATACATAGATAGAAAGGCATATACAAACACAAATATAAACACAACAAGTGTTTGTCCCATGTTTCATGAACTGAAATAATAAGATCCCAGACATTTTACACATGCACAAAAACCTTATTTATCTCAGATTTTGTGTACACATTTTTTTACATCCCTGTTAGTAAGCATTTCTCATTTGCAGAGATAATCCATCCACCTGACAGGTGTGGCATATCAGAAGCTGACTAAACAGCATGATCATTACACAGGTGGACATTGTGGTGGGGACAATAAAAGGCCACTCTAAAATGTGCAGTTTGGTCACGTAATGCTATTCCACAGATGTCTCAAGTTTTGGGGCAGAGTGCAATTGGCATGCTGACTGCAAGAATGTCCACTAGAGCTGTTGCCAATTAATTTAATGTTAATTTCTCTACCATTAGCCATCTCCAACGTCAATTTAGATAATTCGGCAGTATGGGGTGGGGTTATGGTACGGACAGGCATAATCTACGGACAACGAACACAATTGCATTTTATCGATGCCAATTTGAATGCACATTTTTTAAAAGGTTTATGTGACCAACAGATGCATATCTGTATTCCCAAGTCATGTGAAATCCATAGATTAGGGCCTAATTAATTTATTTAAATTGACTGATTTCCTCATATGAACTGTAACTCTGTAACTTTGAAATTGTTGCATGTTGTGTTTATAGTTTTTGCTCAGTATAGATGAGACACTGAGCAAGACCAAGGATTTCAACACTTAACAGCCCAGTGCAGTCCAAAAAAATGTTTTTCTGCGTTTTATATCATATTGTACAACAGCTGATGAAATGAATACTGTAAACGTGTGATCAGTGTTAATTCCTGATAGTTTCTGATTGAAAATACAATCTCCACAGGACTTTCCAATCAGCAGATTTGGATAGGTGGGATTTTTTGGCTTTCCATGGTGACAACACCATACGGTAAATTGGTTAATTGACCCATAAAGAGAGTTCCAAACAGCTCATTTTCAGTTTCCCCCTCCCCACTCAGTCCACCCCCAGACAGTCCTAGCTAAATTCTTGCTTGAGAAATAGTTTTTTTTGCTAAAAAGATACTTTTGCACATTTTAATGGAAATCTATTACAATAAGGTTACCCAATTGTTACCGAGGAATTATTTAATATTGAGATTTAAATGAGCTGCATTGGGCATTTAAGTGTAAAGCAGGTGGACCCTGAGTAGAAATCATGAAAGTAGGAGTACTGGAATAGTTTGATGCTGACATAAAAATATTTTACATTAGTTGTACTCACTATTACTCAATGTCTTCATGTAACATGGTAGTGCTGATATAGGCTGTTATAGAGGAAACTAACTAAATATTTTAAAGCAATGTTGAGAGGATGCTGACTACCAAGAAAAGCCAACACACTGACAAAGGGCCCCTTCATAATTTGTCATATTCTCATCTGACCCCACAATACAGTTTATAGAGGAAATTAAGTCCTTTTTAAAGACAAAACTACCAGTCTAAACAGTTGTGGCATCCCCTGCGCCAGTGTAACAGACGGGGCAGTTGTTCCAGTGGGAAGTAGAGTTCAAAGCTGCTTTGGGCACCAATAGACAGGGAGGACCAGCACACAACTGTGTTAGAGCACTTATGGCTTGCATCAATGAGCCTGTCAAAGGAGTTTTCCTTCATTCATGCCTCTTTTCAACTCGAAAGACAACGTTGATTTAGCGACATGATCCATTAATTACTGTATTTCACCTATCAACTTACTTGATTTATGATTTAGGCTATGTTTTCTCCATAATTCAATTAATCATTTTATTTAACTTAGAACGATAGGCCTACGTAAGCTATCTGTAGCTGCACATGGCACAAAGCACAATTACTCCTATTATCAAGCATACCTGTGTAATTACAACAGTTTAGTGTGAGTACAATTGCATTTAAATTGAAATATCAACTTACAAAAAAAGATTAAGTATCATAATAGACTGGATTTCACTTGGTCTCAAAGTGCTTAGCTCAGCATTGCTTCATCTACTTTGGTATGTAATGTAGTAGAAATTGTTGCTAAACATTTGGGAATATTCTGTGTGTTCATACAGCCATCTACTGAACCTCCAAACAAACCAAGGAAGGAGGGAAAGAGATAGGGAGCACACAGGATATTTACAGACATCCTCTAATCAATGAGTGTGGTTAGCCAGACAAAGCAGTCCTGTACATTGGCCCTGAGCAGCCATGGCTCCCTACCAGGCAATTACTCTGTTTGGAAAATAAATGAAATGACTGACAAAATAGGCTAAATTAAGTGTTTCCTAAACACACTAAAAAGGGGATTCCTAAATGCCAATCCCTCTGGGGGGGGGGGGGTAAAACAACAAAACGTTGCATTGTAATGGCTGATGGCAACAGAAATTGAGAGCGGTAAAAGATGGCTCTCACCAAAATAGAAAAAAGGGACACAGCATGGCTCCGGTTAATTACATGGCCGGCCTAATCGGTAGAATATTTACTGCTTGTCAATCAATGTCAGACTGCAGGTCACTGAAAAGGAAGCAGGGAAAGGTATTGACCAGGTCATCGACTCGGTTTCAACACTGAACTGCTGAGCTGTCCACGGGCTGAAAACAACAGCTCCAAGGGGAGCAAGTATCAGCTGGCCATAGTCGGTGATACTGTCGGTGACTTCTACAATTAACAACAAAAAAAATAAAAACGCAACATGCAACAATTTCAAAGATTTTACTGAGTTATAGTTCATATAAGGAAATCAGTCATTTTAAATCAATTGATTAGGACCTAATCTATGGATTTCATATGACTGGTGTGGCAGACCAGGGGGTTTAATCTAGATGTTTACACAGATCAGGCACAGACACAAGTGTGATACCTCAGTTTCAAGGGTGTTTATTTAAAACGATAAAGAAAAAGAAAAGAAACCGGTCTCCTCAAGGAGACCACTTCTGGGTTAACGCCTTCTGGGCTCTGGGGAATGCCGTCTCCCCTGGGGTAGAACACCTAGCCCCTCGGTTCTAGCAGACTGTGAGGACGTCTATCTGGTAGCAACCTCTCGCTACCTCCAACCCTCCCGTGTGCTGCACTCCTGGCACCTTTATGGGCCCCGTATGGCTGGTGAGCATTCAGCCCCTTGATTACTCACCAGTCTCAATCAGCCTCAATTAGTCCTGGCCGGAGGAGCATGGTCTGTGACCAGGGTGAGTGGGTGCCCAACAGGTAATACATAAGAGTATCTAGCGCCCACTTCACCGCTAGACACTCTCTTGACAATCAAGTACTTCTTTGCTCAGGTATCAACTTCCGGCTTTCGTACATGATGGGGTGTTCCTCCCCATCGTATACCTGGGACAGGATGGCCCCTAGTCCCGTGTCGCAGGCATCCGTCTGCACCAGCATCAGTACCTGGAAATGGTGTGTCCCGAGAATTGGATGGGAGCACAAGGCTTCCTTCAGGTGCCTGAACACAGCTTCGGCCTCATCCGACCACTTCACTGTTTTCGGAAGGACTTGCCATGTCTTGGTGTGGGGAACGGGCCAGTCACAAACCACCTGGACCTTCCTCTCCTGGGGCTTGCCGTACCCTAGGTACTCCACATCCTCGAACCCCAGCTTGCATTTCTTGACATTCGCTGTCAACCCGGCTTGCCTGAGTGTGTCCAGTTCCACCTGGACGCACTTAAAAAAACTAGCACCTTGTCACCCACATGGAACTCTCGGGGCTGGGTACCACAATTGTAGACCTTGGCTTGGGCTCGCTGGGCCTTCTCCATATGTTCCCTTACTACTAGCCATATGTCACTTTTCCGCTCCCTCGTCGTCTCTGTGTTCCACCACGCTGCATAAAGGGGTCGGCTGGGCTTCCCACACCTCCTTAGTGGCTACTTTGGAGAATTTCCTAAATAAAATATATTTTATTATGTTTAACACTTTTTTGTTACCTCATGATTCCATATGTGTTATTTCACAGTGTTGATGTCTTCACTATTATTCAACAATGTATAAAATTGTACAAATAAAGAAAAACCCTATATATAAATTAATCAAGTGGTTGTACACATATTCTATAGGCATTATGACAGTTGACACACTTGGAAACAAGGACATATTTTACATTTTTGAATCAGGATCACAGTGCAAAGATTGTCTGAATCTCAGCCTGTGGCACCATTTTCTGCTATAATATCTATTATTACTAAAGAATTATATTTTTCTCTCTCTCTTTCTATCCTTCTCTTTCCATCCCTTTACTCTCTCTTTGTCTCGCTTTCTGTCTATCCAGCATGTAGAGCTGCTTACTCAAGCGAGGTCTGCTGCTCAATGACACTCATCTCATTGGGCGCTTTCTGAGTTAAGTCTTAGTTAACCTCATCTTCCTTCAACATGCCAAAAAAATTGAGGGCCATAAGAAAACATGTCAGTTTGCACAATTCCGAGTCCTTGGTCCATGCAAAGTCCCCCTTTCCACGGCTCCCTCTGTCTGCTAGGCCATTGTTGAGGGGAAGTCTGCAGTTAAATAAAATGACAAAGTGACTTCCTCTTCCAACAATGTTGTAGCCTCGTCTGTGTTTAGGGGCAGTCAGCTGAGGAATGAATGTGCAGAGCCAATCGGTCTTAAGATAAAGTCTGAGCTCCTTGAGGACCCCGCAAGATAAATCTAACACAGGACACTTTATCCTCATATAGGCTTTTGGGGGTAAGTTGCATGCATGTAAACAATATGGCAGAAAGAAAAGTCACTTACATTGAATTTCCTACACAATCCTAGGAGATTTCACCTTTCTTTCAGCTGTGGAACTCCAAGTGGAACTTGTGCCTTAGCGACAAATGAGGCCCAAATCCTCAATTAATGCCCCACACAATGGTTACGGGACGTCACCCTAGCTCTCAAATTTCCCCCTCACTTCAAAAATAGTCCAACAAATGTGTACAGGTGAGGGAAAACAAAAAAGCCACATTCTCATGGTCAACTAAGCATGATGGTCATTGTGGCGTTCTGAGGGCAGGTTGATCCCAATCCAATTGGTCCGTAAGAAACACCTAGCATAACAGCTTAACCTCTAGCTGATGTGCCAAACATCAAATCAAATCAAATGTTATTTGTCACATACACATGGTTAGCAGTTGTTATTGTGAGTGTAGCGAAATGCTTATGCTTCTCGATCTGACAGTGCAGTAGTATCTTACAGGTAATATCTAACAATTCCACTACAAAACCTAAAATCTAACAAATTCCACAACAAACCGAATACACACAATCTAGTAAAGGAATGGGATGAGAATATATAAGTATAAAATATATGGATGAGCAGTGACAGAGCGGCTAAGATGCAATAGATAGTAAAGAATAGATGGTGAAGGATACAGTATACAGTATATACATATGAGATAAGCAATACGAGATATGTAAACATTATTATGGGGCGGCAGGGTAGCCTAGTGGTTAGAGCATTGGACTAGTAACCGAAAGGCTGCAAGTTCAAATCCCTGAGCTGACAAGGTACAAAATCTGTCGTTCTGCCCCTGAACAGGCAGTTAACCAAATGTTCCTAGGCCGTCATTGAAAATAAGAATTTGTTCTTAAGGCTTACAAATGGAACTCTTGTCACTTTAATAATTACATTTTTAATTTAATTTTAAATTTTACCTTTATTTTACTAGGCAAGTCAGTTAAGATAGAAGCTGTTTTTCAATCTCTCTGTCCCAGCTCTGATGCACCTGTACTGACCTCGCCTTCTGGATGGAAGCAGGGTGAATAGGTAGTGACTCGGGTGGTTATTGTCCTTGGTTATCTTTTTTGCCTTCCTGTGCTAACGGGTGGTGTAGGTGTCCTGGAGGGCAGGTAGTTTGCCCCTGGTGATCCATTGTGCAAACCGCACCACCCTCTGGAGAGCCCTGCGGTTGTGGGCGGTGCAATTGCCATAGCACGCGGTGATACAGCCCGACATGATGCTCTCGATTGTGCACCTGTAAAAGTTAGTGAGCGATTTCGTGACAAGCCACATTTTTTTCAGCCTCTTGAGGTTGAAGAGGCACTGTGTACGTGGACCTTTTCAGTTTGTTGGTGATATATACACCAAGGCACTTTCCACCTTCTCTACTGCTGTCCGGTTGATGTGGATAGTTGGGTACTACCTTTGCTGTTTCCTGAAGTCCACGATCATCTCTTTTGTTTTGGTGACATTGAGTGAGAGGTTGTTTTCCGGACACCCCACTCCGAGGGCCCTCACCTCCTCCCTGTAGGCTGTCTCGTCGTTGTTGATAATCAAATCTACCATTGTAGTGTAATCTGCAAAATTGATGATTGAGTTGGAGGCGTGCATGGCCACGCAGTCGTGGGTGAACAGGGAGTACAGGAGAGGGCTGAGAACGCACCCTTGTGGAGCCCCAGTGTTGTTGATCAGTGGAGTGGAGATGTTGTTTCCTACCTTCACCCCCTGGGGGCGGCCCATCAGGAAGTCCTGGACCCAGTTGCACAGGGTGGGGTCGAGACCAAGGGTCTCAAGCTTAATGATGAGTTTGGAGGGCACTATGGTGTTGAATGCTGAGCTGTAGTCAATGAACAGCATTCTTACATAGGTATTCCTCTTGTTCAGATGGGATAGGGCAGTGTGCAGTGTGATGGCGATTGCATCGTCTGTGGACCTATTGGGGCGGTAAGCAAATTGGAGTGGGTCTAGGGTAACAGGTAGGGTGGAGGTGATATGATCCTTGACTAGCCTCTTAATGCACTTCATGATGAGAAATGTGAGTGCTACGGGGCGATAGTCATTTAGTTCAGTTACCTTTGCTTTCCTGGGAACAGGAACAATGGTGGCCATCTTGAAGCATGTGGGGACAGCAGACTGGGATAGGGATTGATTGAATGTGTTTGTAAACACACCAGCCAGCTGGTCTGCGCATGCTCTGAGGACACGGCTAGGGATGTCATCTGGGCCGGCAGCCTTGCGAGGGTTAATATGTTTAAACGTTTTATTCATGTAGGCCACAAAGAAGGATAGCCCACAGTCTTTGGTAGCGTGTCGTGTTGGTGGCACCGTATTGTCCTCAAAGCGCGCAAATAAGTTATTAAATTTGTCTGGGAGCAAGACATCGTTGTCCGCAACGGGGCTGGTTTTCATTTTGTCATCCGTGATTGTCTGTAGACCCTGCCACATACGTCTCATGTTTGAGCCGTTGAATTGCGACTCCACTTTGTCTCTATACTGACACTTTGCTTGTTTTATTGCCTTATGGAGGGAATAACTCACTGTTTGCATTCGGTCATGTTTCCAGTCGCCTTGCCATGATTAAATGCGGTGGTACCTGCTTTCAGTTTTGCTCGAATACTGCCATCAATCCACGGTTTCTGGTTAGGAAAGGTTTTAATAGTCACAGTGGGTACAACATCTCCTATACACTTTCTTATAAACTTGCGTATACGTCAATGTCATTGTCTGAGGCTACCCGGAACATATCCCAGTCCACGTGATCGAAGCAATTTTTAAGCGTGGAATCCGATTAGTCAGACCAGCATTGGATAGACCTAAGGACAGGTGCTTCCTGTTTAAGTTTCTGCCTATAGCAGCAATATGGAGTCATGGTCAGATTTTCCAAAAGGAGGGCAGGGGAGGGCCTTGTATGCATCGCGGTAGTTAGAGTAGCAGTGGTTGAGTGTGTTACTCGCTCGTGTACTGCAATCGATATGCTGATAGAATTTAGGTACCTTGTTCTCAGATAATCTTTGTTAAAACCCTAATTACAATAAATACAGCCTCAGGATATATGGTTTCCAGTTTGCATAAATTCAAATGAAGTTCCTTGATGGCCGTCTTGGTATCCACCTGCGGGGGGATATACACGGCTGTGCCGAAAACCGAGGAGAGTTCTCTTGGGAGATAACACGGTCGGCATTTGATTGTGAGGAATTCTAGGTAAACAAAAGGACTTGAGTTATTGTATGTTGCCACAATTACACCATGAGTTGTTAATCATGAAATATACACACCCGCCCTTCTTCTTACCAGAGAGATGTTTGTTCACGTCGTTGCAATGCACTGAAAATCCCATTCGCTGAACGGACTCTGACAGCATGTCCCCAGCTAGCCATGTCTCCGTGAAACAGAGTATGTCACAATCCTGGATATCTCTTTGGAAAGCAACTCTTCCCCTAATTTCATCGACTTTCTTAACTCGGGACCGGACATTAGGGAGTAATATACTCTGAAGCGGTGGGTGGTGTGCGCACATCCGAAGCCTCACTAGAGGACCGCGCCGGCACCGTCTCTTCCGATGGCGTTGTTTTGGGTCGGCCTCTGGAATCAGTTCAAATGCTCTGGGAGGTGCAGACAGAGGATCCGCTTTGGGAAAGTCGTATTTCTGATCGTAGTTCTGGTTGTGATGGTAAGTTGACGTCTCTCTGATATCCAATAGTTCTTCCCGGCTGTATGTAATAACACTTAAGGTTTTCTGGGCTAATAATGTAAGAAATAATACATAAAAAAACAAAATACTGCACAGTTTCCTAACGACTTGAAGCGAAGCTGCCATCTCTATCGGTGCCATCTTGAGTTCTCACATTTGACTCAATTCTAAAGCTCCAGCACTGCCAGCTGCGACGCTGAATTACATGCTTGAAATTCTTTAGTTTGAAATGGCCAATAGTGACCAATTGATTCTGCATAAAAAAAAACTTTACAATAACACCTTCATATAACACCTGCACAGCCTGACATAAGAGGTCCCATTGCCCAAAAAAATCCTGGTCCATGAAGGTCTGGGGAAGCAACGAGCGAGGGGAGTAGTGGAAACAAAATCTGCAACACTGTGCCCTGTAATTGCTCACTGGGAGGCTACAAGGTTAATACTGGTCTAGACAGACCAATTTAAAAGACATACTTGCTCTGGCAAATGCTCAAGGCTACAAAAACTGGCTGGCGGATCCTCTCAGTGCAAACAAAGACTGTCAATAATTTGGGCTTCACCTTCACCATTAAGGAAATTTGAACAAAGCCTCAGGTTGTGAGAACAAAGTATTTCATTTCACTTAAATCAATTGCACCATGGTAATCATTCATGCTGTAGGGCACTCCCTCCCCAAAACAAAACAAGCAGCAGTATCAGGACATCACAGCTTAATACAATATGAAGCCACTGGGCCTCAGACCTGCTGTAATAATTCATGTGATCATCAGAAACAACTACATCAAGACTGGTTCTTACACTATATGAGCATTTTCCTACAGAAAGAAGTAGGTTTTAAATTTTCAACCAGTTGGGTCTTGGGACTTGAACTTCAGTGTAAGTCATGCAGTGATGGTATATTTGAGGTGTTGAGTAATGCAGTGAGGCATACTTACCCAGGGCTCTGGGGTGCTAGTGAACAGGTCTCAGGCCAGCTGAGTGGGCCTAGAACTGTACAGAGTCCTGGGAGTTCTGCTTGGTCTGGGGCTGTTCCCCTCTCACACTGGTGACATCCAGAACACTGCTGGGGAAGGGATACAGTGAGGACTGCGAACCTTCACAGACAGTTATAAATATTTGATGAGCTGCAGCACTCCTACTTTGCGCGACTATGCCATTTGTCTGATGGAAAGATTTGCAGTGGCAGAGAACTGAAACTATTTGTAGTTATGTTTGCAACAGGGCACAACTTAGCTTCTTATATGTTATATTTATTGCAGAGGAGCATAAAATAATCACACATAAAAACCACACCAGCAGACAGCAACCACCTCCTCAATAACAAAACTTGGGTGGGCTGTGTGGAATCACACATAAAAAAGGTATTGAACGTTTAACAAAATCAACAACCAGCAGACAAGGACCACCTTCTCAGTAGCAGTACCCATACTACAAAACTTGGGTGGGCTGTGTGGAAGATGGAATGTCATAATGTATTTTTTTTGTTACAATATTTTGTTTAACTAAATTACTATTCTATAATTAGAATATGTCTGGAAATTATTCATATTTATATGAATTTCACAACAGGTGAAGGGAGTAAGGCAATACCCTTATTATTGCGTGAATTACTAGAAATACATTTGAAAATCTAAATGCCTCATACAGTTTTCTAAAATGTAATGTCATGTCACTTGTTAAATTTAACATTCACAATAAAATAAGCTGTTCTTATTTGAACTATTAGTGGTCTGTCTTAATTGACAAAAAGTGATAAAATATTGTTCCTCATGTTTACAACTACTGAAATCCCCTCCAGAGTCCACCCTCAGAGTAAGTATGAGCTCGTCATTCTTTAATTTGATTTAGTTTACAAAACTCACAACTTTTATGTGAGGTCACAAATGAGGTCTCGAAAGCTCAGACTCTGTCTTTAGAACGCTCTCCAGCACACACTCAGGGTTTGTTAACGGAGATACAACTTTGATGTGGGGGGAGGGCCTTTGAAAGTGTCCTGTACAGTTAAAACAAAAAGTGAATCAGATTCTGGTATGGTCTTGAGAATAACTTCTAATCAGGGTTTGGAACCAAAGTTATTTCCCCAATCATTCCATAGAGCTTGCTATGGATTGGTAAGATATGTGTGAGATGCGACTGAAATTTCCCCGGTTGTCAGGTCTTCTAGGAGTAGTGGGTTTGGAGTCAGGCGCAGAGAGCAGAGGGTTAAGACAATTATATTTATTCCGGTACAAAACGGCCACGCCAAAAATAATAGGCGCATAAAACTAACCGGTCCAAAAACAGGACTCAAACAGTCCGGAGAAAATAAAATACAAATGCACATCCACAAACTAACAGAGCATCAAGCATGCACAAAAGCAGGTGGGCATAACCGGCTTAAATAGCCCTAACCAAAACCCAAACAAGAAACAGGTGTAACCAATAAGTGTCACGCCCTGGTCTAAGTAGTTTGTGTTTTTCTTCATGTATTGGGTCAGGCCAGGGTGTGGCATGGAGTTTTTGTATTGTGGTGTGTTTTGTCTTGGGGTTTTGGTGTGTATGTATTCGGGATTGTAGCTAGTGGGGATATCTAGCAAAGTCTATGGCTGTCTGGAGTGGTTCTCAATCAGAGGCAGGTGCTTATCGTTGTCTCTGATTGTGATCCATATTATACCCATATTTAGGCAGCCATATGCTTTGAGTTTGTCGTGGGTGATTGTCCTGAGTGTCTTGATGTCCTTGTGCTGTGTTAGTTGACACAAGTATAGGCTGTTTTCGGTTTTCACTACGTTTATTGTTTTGTTGAGTTTGTGTTTATTCGTGTTTACGTTGTTTAAATAAACATGGATCGCAATCGACACGCTGCAGCTTGGTCCGACTCTCCTTCACCATATGAAAACCGTGACAATAAGACAAAACTAACAGAAAAGGAAAAGGGGATCGGTGGCAGCTAGTAGACCGGTGACGCCAGAACAGCACTTACTGTGTACGCCGGGGACCCCTCGATGTCCAGAGGGGGCAGAGGGACCTCCGGCACCTCACCTTCCTGCAGGGGTCCAGCTACCACCGGCCTGATGAGAGACACATGAAACTAGGGGTTAATACGATAGTAAGAAGGGAGTTGTAATCTATAACACACCTTGTTTATCCTCCACAGGACTTTAAATGGGCCCACACACTGCGGCCCCAGTTCCCGGCAGGGCAGGCGGAGGGGCAGGTTTTGGGTTGAGAGCCAGACCCTGTCTCCCGGTGCGAACACGGGGGACTCACTGCGGTGGCGTTCAGCGCTCCTCTTCTGCCGTCCACCAGCTTGCTTAAGTGATTCCTGGACGGCCCTTGCTTAAGTGATTCCTGCACCCACTCCTCCACCGCAGGAGCCTCGGTCCGACTCTGATGCCACAGTGCCAGAACCGGCTGGTAGCCCAACACGCATTGAAACGGTGACATGTTCGTGGAGGAGTGGCGGAGTGAGTCCTGAGCTACCTCTGCCCATGGGACGTACCTTGCCCATTCTCCTGGCCGGTCCTGGCAATACGACCACAGAAACCTACCCACCTCCTGGTTCACTCTCTCCACCTGACCAAGACCCCCAGACGCTCCATAAACGCCCTCCAACCTCGGACGTGAACTGGGGACCCCGATCAGAAACGATGTCCTCAGGCACCCCGTAGTGCCGGAAGACGTGGGTAAACAGGGCCTCCGCAGTCTGTAGGGCCGTAGGGAGACCGGGCAACGGGCAGAGACGGCAGGACTTAGAAAACCGATCCACAACGACCAGGATCGTAGTGTTCCCCTGGTAAGGAAGTCCACCGACAGATGAGACCACGGCTATTGTGGAACGGGGATGGGCTGTTGGTAGGTGCGTAGGACCCTTACTCAGAGCACACACCGAACAGGAGGAGACATAGAACCTCACGTCCTTAGCTAAGGTGGGCCACCAGTACTTCCCCCTAAGACCACGCACTGTCCTCGCAATACCAGGATGGGAGGGTAGCGTATGAGCCCACCGAATCAATTGATCAGGACACCTAGCGGCACGTTCTTAAAACCTCTTGGAACTACCCATCCCTGATCCGGGAGAATTGTCATCAACTACACTAATTAGCATAGTGCAACGGTCAAAAAGAAATTACTAGAAAATATTCATATTCATGAAATCACAAGTGAAATATAGTGAAACACAGTTTAGCCTTTTTTTAATCACTCTGTCATCTCAGATATTAAAATTATGCTTTACAGCCAAAGCAAGACAAGCGTTTGTGTAAGTTTATCGATAGCCTAGCATAGCATTATGTCCAGCTAGCAGCAGGAAGCTTGGTCACGAAAATCAGAAAAGCAATCAAATGAACCGTTTACCTTTGATGATCTTCGGATTTTTTTCACTGACGAGACTCCCAGTTAGACAGCAAATGTTCCTTTTGTTCCATAAAGATTATTTTTATACCCAAAATACCTACTTTTGTTGGTCACGTTATGTTGAGAAATCCATCGGAAATAGAGGTCACAACAACGCTGAAAAATATTCCAAATGATGTCCATAATATCGACAGAAACATGGCAAAAGGTTTTTATAATCAATCCTCAAGGTGTTTTTCAAATATCTATTCTATAATATATCAACCGGGACAATTTGTAACGGTATTCCTGTGGTGAAGTAGAGGCGGACCAAAACGCAGCGTGGTTATATTGATTCATGTTTAATAAAAAAAGATAAACACGAACACTACAAAACAATAAACGTGGAAAACCAAAAACAGTCCTATCTGGTGCAAACACAGAGACAGGAACAATCACCCACAAACACACAGTGAAACCCAGGCTATCTAAGTATGATTCTCAATCAGAGACAACTAATGACACCTGCCTCTGATTGAGAACCATACTAGGCCAAAACATAGAAATACCCCAAAACATAGAAAAACAAACATAGACTGCCCACCCAACTCACGCCCTGACCATACTAAAATAAATACAAAACAAAGGAAATAAAGGTCAGAACGTGACACAATTTGCTTTTCAGTAGGAGCGAGAGGAAGATTTACTACCTCTGTCTTTTACGCAAGAATCACTCTGAGAGCCCTCAGCTGGCCACTTACGCAATGTAGGTGTTTACGCTCATTCTTCCAAATAAAGGCCTGAAACTATGTCTAAAGGCTGTAGACACCTTAGGGAAGCCACAGAAAAAGGAATCTGGTTGATATCCCTTTCAATGGGCAATAGGGATGCATAGAAAGACAGGGGTTTCAAAATAGGAGTCACTTCCTGATTGGATTTTTCTCAGGATTTCACCTGTAATATCAGTTCTGTTATACTCACAGACAATATTTTTACAGTTTTGGAAACTTTAGAGCATTTTCTATCCTAAGTTGTCAATTATATGCATATTCTAGCATGTGGTCCTGAGAAATAGGCGGTTTACTTTGGGAACGTTACTTTTCCAAACATAAAAATAGTGCCCCCTAGTTTCAAGAGGTTATGACCTGTAGGACACTGTGGAGGCACAAGTTCCAACCGTAACGCCCGCTCTATGTCCGTGTCCACCTCCCATACCACCGGTGTCACCAGCCTTGAAGCTAGAAGGATGGGAGTAGGATCGATGGGCCGATCCTCAGTGTCATAGAGACGGGACAGTGCGTTGGCCTTCATGTTGAGGGAACCAGGTCTATAAGAGATAGTGAACCTAAATCTGGTGAAAAACATGGCCCACCTTGCCTGATGAGGATTCAGTCTCCTCGCTGCCCGGATATACTCCAGATTACGGTGGTCAGTCCAGATGAGGATAGGGTGCTTGGCCCCCTCAAGCCAATGTCTCCACACCTTCAGGGCCTTTACCACAGCTAACAACTCCTGGTCCCCCACATCATAGTTTCGCTCCGCCGGACTGAGCCTCTTTGAAAAGAAAGCACAGGGACAGAGCTTCGGTGGCGTGCGCGAGCGCTGTGATAGCACGGCTCCAACCCCAGCCTCGGACGCGTCCATCTCCACTATGAACACCAAAGAGGGGTCCAGATGTGCCAACACGGGAGCGTCAGGAAAACAGCGGTCACATTCCATCACCACCCCACCACATGTGGAAATGCGATAACCCAGGAAGGAAACAGCTCGTTTGGAAAACACACATTTCTCAGACTTAATGTACAGGTCATGCTCCAGCAGTCGCCCAAGTACCTTGTGCACCAGAGACACATGCACGGTGCATATGGCGGAATAGATCAGGATATCATCAATATACACAACCACACCCTGAGAATCTCGTCTACGAAGAATTAAAAGATGGCTGGAGCATTCTTTAACCCATACAGCATGACAAGGTACTTATAATGGCCAGATGTGGTACTAAACGTGGTTTTCCACTCATCTCCCTCCCGAATTCGCACCAGATTATACTCTCTCCTGAGATCCAGTTTCGAGAAAAAACACACTCCGTGAAATGATTCTACCGCCGTAGCAATGAGAGGTGGCGGGTACCTAAACCCCACTGTGATGGAATTGAGACCTCGATAATCAATGCATGGACGCAGACCTCCCTCATTTTTTCACAAAAAAGAAACTTGAGGAGACGTGTGAAGTGGAGGGCCGAATGTACACCTATCCCAGAGATTCAGTGACATATGTCTCCATAGCCAACGTCTCCTCCTGTGACAATGGGTACACATGATTCCTGGGAAGTGCAGCGTTTACCTGGAGGTTTATCACATTTACATTACATTTAAGTCATTTAGCAGACGCTCTTATCCAGAGCGACTTACAAATTGGTGCATTCACCTTATGACATCCAGTGGAACAGCCACTTTACAATAGTGCATCTAAATCTTTTAAGGGGGGAGGGGGGGTGAGAAGGATTACTTTATCCTATCCTAGGTATTCCTTAAAGAGGTGGGGTTTCAGGTGTCTCCGGAAGGTGGTGATTGACTCCGCTGTCCTGGCGTCGTGAGGGAGTGTGTTCCACCATTGGGGAGCCAGAGCAGCGAACAGTTTTGACTGGGCTGAGAGGGAACTGTACTTCCTCAGTGGTAGGGAGGCGAGCAGGCCAGAGGTGGATGAACGCAGTGCCCTTGTTTGGGTGTAAGGCCTGATCAGAGCCTGGAGGTACTGAGGTGCCGTTCCCCTCACAGCTCCGTAGGCAAGCACCATGGTCTTGTAGCGGATGCGAGCTTCAACTGGAAGCCAGTGGAGAGAGCGGAGGAGCGGGGTGACGTGAGAGAACTTGGGAAGGTTGAACACCAGACGGGCTGCGGCGTTCTGGATGAGTTGTAGGGGTTTAATGGCACAGGCAGGGAGCCCAGCCAACAGCGAGTTGCAGTAATCCAGACGGGAGATGACAAGTGCCTGGATTAGGACCTGCGCCGCTTCCTGTGTGAGGCAGGGTCGTACTCTGCGGATGTTGTAGAGCATGAACCTACAGGAACGGGCCGCCGCCTTGATGTTAGTTGAGAACGACAGGGTGTTGTCCAGGATCACGCCAAGGTTCTTAGCGCTCTGGGAGGAGGACACAATGGAGTTGTCAACCGTGATGGCGAGATCATGGAACGGGCAGTCCTTCCCGGGAGGAAGAGCAGCTCCGTCTTGCCGAGGTTCAGCTTGAGGTGGTGATCCGTCATCCACACTGATATGTCTGCCAGACATGCAGAGATGCGATTCGCCACCTGGTCATCAGAAGGGGAAAGGAGAAGATTAATTGTGTGTCGTCTGCATAGCAATGATAGGAGAGACCATGTGAGGTTATGACAGAGCCAAGTGACTTGATGTATAGCGAGAATAGGAGAGGGCCTAGAACAGAGCCCTGGGGACACCAGTGGTGAGAGCGCGTGGTGAGGAGACAGATTCTCGCCACGCCACCTGGTAGGAGCGACCTGTCAGGTAGGACGCAATCCAAGCGTGGGCCGCGCCGGAGATGCCCAACTCGGAGAGGGTGGAGAGGAGGATCTGATGGTTCACAGTATCGAAGGCAGCCGATAGGTCTAGAAGGATGAGAGCAGAGGAGAGAGAGTTAGCTTTAGCAGTGCGGAGCGCCTCCGTGATACAGAGAAGAGCAGTCTCAGTTGAATGACTAGTCTTGAAACCTGACTGATTTGGATCAAGAAGGTCATTCTGAGAGAGATAGCGGGAGAGCTGGCCAAGGACGGCACGTTCAAGAGTTTTGGAGAGAAAAGAAAGAAGGGATACTGGTCTGTAGTTGTTGACATCGGAGGGATCGAGTGTAGGTTTTTTCAGAAGGGGTGCAACTCTCGCTCTCTTGAAGACGGAAGGGACGTAGCCAGCGGTCAGGGATGAGTTGATGAGCGAGGTGAGGTAAGGGAGAAGGTCTCCGGAAATGGTCTGGAGAAGAGAGGAGGGGATAGGGTCGAGCGGGCAGGTTGTTGGGCGGCCGGCCGTCACAAGACGCGAGATTTCATCTGGAAATATCACGCAATCCCCCCCGTCGATGAGGTGGTAATTTGGTTGCCCTCTTCTTACAGAAGGTGATAGCCAAATCGGCATATTCTGAGGGAATGTACACAGTGGAAACCTGGTCTGGACTCTCCACCGACGTGGCACCGATGGAAACTCCTATACACCTACCTGAACACTCCTCCGACCACCCCTGGAGAGCCCGTTGTTTCCATGAGATCCTGGGATTGTGGCTAGCCAGCCAAGGAACCCCCAGCACCACTGGAAACGCAGGTGAATCAATAAGGAAGAGACTAATCCGCTCCCTACGATCCCCCTGCGTTACCATGTCCAGTGGAACCGTGGCCTCCCCGACCAGCCCTGACCTTAACGGTCGGCTATCTAAGGAGTGCACGGGGAAGGGTGGATCTATTGGCACCAGCGGAATCCCCAACCTACGGGCGAGTCCGCGATCCATAAAGTTCCCAGTTGCGCCTGAATCGACTAGCGCTTTATGCTGAAGAGAGGGAGAAAACTCAGAAAACTACATTTAAAAAAAACATGTGACCAACAGGGAGCTCTGGGTGAGTGTGGTGCTGACTCACCTGGGGTGACCGAGAAGTGTTCTGCTGGCCTTCTCAACTCCCAGACGAGCTCCTCCAGCACCGGTCGGAAGTGTGTCCTCTCCGACCACAGCTGGTGCAGGAGGAGCCTCCTCTTCCGGTCCCCCCCCCCCTGCGCCCCCCCCTAACTCCATAGGTATGGGAGCGGGAGGGCCAGGAGGTGGAACTGACAGGGCCCTTTCTGAACGCCCACGGGAAGCCAGCAGATTGTCCAGTCTGATCGACATGTCTTCGAGCTCATCGAGGGAGAGAGTGGCGTCCCGACAAGCTAGCTCCCTTCGGACGTCCTCCTGGAGGCTACACCGGTAGAGGTCCATCAGGGCCCTGTCATTCCACCCCGCCCCAGTGGCCAAGGTCCCGAACTCCAGCACGAAGTCCTGCGCGCTCCTCGTCTCCTGCCTAAGGTGGAACAGCCGTTCACCCGTCGCTCGGCCCTCTGGAGGGTGGTCGAACACGGTCCGGAAACGGCGGTGAACTCTGGGTAGTGGTTCCTAGCAGATTCTGGGCTATTCCAAGCTGCGTTGGCCCAGTCCAGGGCTCTGCCCGTCAGGCAGGAGACGAGGACGCTCACACTCTCTTCACCCGAGTCTGCCGAACGGTAGCCAGGAATAGCTCAAGCTGGAGCAAAAATCCCTGGCACCTAAGCCGCCGCTCCATCATACTCCCTCGGGGGCGAGAGACAAAGTGCGCTAGGGCCAGACGCCGCCGGAGGAGTGGGTTAAGTCATTGAAGGTGGTGCTGGAGGCGAGGTAGGGAGACCACTCCCCTCCCATCGGTCCATTCTCTCCATAATTTGGTCCATCACTGACCCGATACGATGGAGGATGGCCGTATGATGGAGGACGCGCTCCTCCATAGACGGAAGAGGAGTGGCCGCTGCTCCTGCTGACTCCATGTAATGGTGCGGGCTTCTGTCAGGTCTTCTAGGAGTAGTGGGTAGCACGATGAACCGGTTCTCTAGATTTAAAAAAAACGGTTCTGTTCCAGAACAATAGAGATCACTTTCGTTAGTTATTTTTTGATTTTCGGTTCTGTTCTCTGTATTGGTTCCAACCCTTGCTTCTTTTATTTTTTTATATTTAACTAGGCACGAAGCCACTCTCTGCTGTATATAATGACTCAACATTATACACAGTTCCCCCGCTATCACGTTTCAGGACAACGTCGAAGTAACAACAGTTTATTAATCGAACAGGGGCAGGCAAAAGGCAGGTCGAGGGCAGGCAGAGGTCAGTAATCCAGACAGGTGGGGCAAAGGTACAGGACGGCAGGCTGGCTCAGGGTCAGGGCAGGCAGAATGGTCAACACCGGAAAAACTAGGAAACATGACAAACTTGACAAAACAAAACTAATTGGCAACAGGCGAACAGAGAACACAGATATAAATACACAGGGGATAATGGGGAAGATGGGCAACACCGTGGTGGAGACAAGCACAAGGACAGGTGAAACAGATCAGGGTGTGACAGTACCACCCCCCACCCCCCCTCCCTAGAAGCGCCACTTGGCGTCCTACCTGGTTGGCTAGGGTGCCGGCATTGGAAATCCACGATGAGGCCTGGGTCCAGAATTCCCTGGCGGGGACCCACCACCTCTAACACTCCCAGTCAACCAGGTACCGGAACCCCCTGCCCCGGGGTTGAACCCTCGGGAGAAGCCTCACAGTGTACGCCAGTTTCCCGTCGTAGCCCTCCCAGTCAACCAGGTACTGGAACTCCCTGCCCCGAGGTTGAACCCTCAGGAGACGCCTCACAGTGTACGCCGGTTGCCCGTCGTTGGGATGGGGACAGGTGTGGACCTGGAAACAGGAGACAAAGGGCTGTGAGACATGGGTTTGACTCTGGACACATGAAAGGTAGGATGTATATGAAAGGTATGGGGCAACAGAAGATGAACAGCATAGGGGTTAAGGACTTTTGAGATAGGAAACGGGCTGATAAACTGGTGGACGAGTTTGTGTGATTAAACCTGGAGAGACAGATCCCGGGTGGACAGCCATACCTTCTGCCCTAGCCGATACCGGGGAGCCGGGTTCCTGTGGCAATCTGCTTGTCGTCGATACCTGGAGGTGGTCTTGAGGAGGGCCCGGCTGGGCTCTTCTTCTTGCTCAGGGAGGAGCGGGGGCTGATACCTCAAGAAACACTCAAAAGGTGATAGGCCCGTGGCGGAGCAGGGAAAGGTGTTGCGGGCATATTTGACCCACACAAGCTGCTGGCTCCACGTGGTGGGGTTTATCAGAGACCAGGCAGTGCAGAGTAGTCTATAGGTCCTGGTTGGCTTGCTCTGATTGGCCATTGGACTGGGGGTGGAACCATCAGGACAGACTGGTCGATGACCCAATGAGGGTGCAGGACGCCTTCCAGAAATGGGACAAGAACTGAGGACCCTGGTCGGAGACCATGTCTACTGTTAGACCATGTATCCAGAAGACGTGCTGCACCATGAGCTGGGTGCAGAGGGTAGTTTGGGGAGAGGAATGAAGTGGGTGGCTGATGGTGTTGCCATCAAATGTGGAAAGACCTGTGACAAAGTCCAGGGAGATGAGGGACAGGCAGAGATTGGAGGAGACCAGCCGGAGCTTGACAAGGAGTCTTGTTCTGTGCACAAACCATGCAAGCGGCAACGAATCTGGACACGTCAGGGACCATGGTAGGCCACCAAAAGCA
Organism: Oncorhynchus keta; assembly: GCF_023373465.1. Taxonomy (NCBI): domain Eukaryota; kingdom Metazoa; phylum Chordata; class Actinopteri; order Salmoniformes; family Salmonidae; genus Oncorhynchus; species Oncorhynchus keta. The sequence continues at coordinate 42,725,277 of NC_068422.1, read as the reverse complement.
TTGTTGCATAAAAGCCAGGGTCCGACGGGAACCCAGATGGCAGGCAAGCCTAAAGGAGTTGGCCCACTCCAGGACCGCGGAGTGGACGGCGTCAGGAACGAACATGTTACATCTACTCCTGCCACGCCCTCTACTGCTCATCCTGTGTCTCCTTGACCTGACGCCACTCCCCCAGTGCTCTCTCCCTCTCCCTCTCTCTGTGTGTGTGTGTGTGTGTGTGTGTGTGTGTGTGTGTGTGTGTGTGTGTGTGTGTGTGTGTGTGTGTGTGTGTGTGTGTGTGTGTGTGTGTGTGTGTGTGTGTGTGTGTGTGTGTGTGTGATTGTGTGGGCAGATACAGGTGTGCTAGAGTCCGAGCAGATCCCCACCAGCTGCAACCTCTTCCATAACCAAGACCTTTACAAATATTCAGTCCTGCCACTTATACACTGCCAGATCGTAATCTCTGCTCAGTCAGTCTACTTTTCTAGCCATTTGTTACTATTTAGCTCCTGTTATCCTGTTGTGCCTGTTTTCCTTGCCTGACATGGCTTTCCTCTCCGCTACAGTTCTGCCAGCTCTGACTGGTTCCTGTCTCCAGTCCCACGTCTCCTCATCCTGCTACTCTACCCTGGATTCCCCATTCAACTGCTCCCTTGGATTCCCCTACAGACCTGCTTACCTTGTGTCCCAACCCCTCTCGCTCCAGCCTCAGCCTCCGGAACTGGTTTCCTGCAACCTGACCGAGCTTCCCCTGGCCTGCATTCCATCTTACCCCTCTATTTCAATAAATACCTTGGTGACTTCATCCCAGTCTCCTCAACTGAGACTGCTCTTGTGTTTCCCTGTTCCACTCTGCCTAACAGTACGATCTGGCCAACGAGATGAACCCAGCAGACTCAGATCCACCAGACCCTCCACCAGACCCTCGCTGGCCAAGGCGCCCTGCTCAAGCAACATGACCAGGCCCTGAAAGCCCTTCTGGAACACATCAAGGAGTTTTCACTGAATCTGTCTGACCTACAGGACCGAACCTTCGTCCAGAGCTTACAACCAGTCCCAAATACTTATTTTACGCCCTGGGAGCAGTTTATTCCAAATCCTGAGCACTATGATGGCAACCTCGGAGATTGCAGAGCCTTTTTAGTACAATGTTCACTAGTCAGTTGAGCAACAGCCCTAATCTTATGATAGCGATAGGGCCAAGATTTCCTTCCTGATTGGCTGCCTCCATGGAGCAACGCTTTCCTGGGCTACGGCAGTGTGGGAGAGACAGTCCACAATCTGCTTCTTCTACTCCAGATTCACGGAGGAGATAAAGAAAGTCTTCGACCACCAGGTCTGTGGAAAGGATGCCGCTAAACGACTCCAGTCCCTTCGTCAAGGCCCTCATAGTGTTGCTGAGATGGCATGTGAATGTCGCACCCAAGTGTACAGACATGGCCAAAAGTTTTGAGAATGACACAAATATTAATTTTCACAAAGTCTGCTGCCTCAGTGTCTTTAGATATTTTTGTCAGATGTTACTATGGAATACTGAAGTATTATTACAAACATTTCATTAGCGTCAAAGGCTTTTATAGACAATGACATGAAGTTGATGCAAACAGTCAATATTTGCAGTGTTGACCCTTATTTTTCAAGACCTCTGCAGTCTGCCCTGGCAGGCTGTCAATTTACTTCTGTGCCACATCCTGACTGATGGCAGCCCATTGTTGCATAATCAATGCTTGGAGTTTGTCAGAATTTGTGGGTTTTTGTTTGTCCACCCACCTCTTGAGGATTGACCACAAGGTCTCAATGGGATTAAGGTCTTGGGAGTTTCCTGGCCATGGACCCAAAATATCGATGTTTTGTTCCCAAAGCCACTTAGTTATCACTTTTGCCTCATGGCAAGGTGTTCCATCATGCTGGAAAATGCATTGTTTGTCACCAAACTGTTCCTGGATGTTTGGGAGAAGTTGCTCTCAGAGGATGTGTTGGTATCATTCTTTATTCATGGCTGTGTTCTTAGGCAAAATTGTGAGAGAGCCCTTTGCGGCCCTTCTTGACACCAGGCCATCCTCCAAAAGTCTTTGTCTCACTGTGCGTGCAGATGCACTCACGCCTGCCTGCTACCATTCCTGAGCAAGCTTTGTACTGGTGGTGCCCCGATCCCGCAGATAAATCAACTTTAGGACATGGTCCTGGCACTTGCTGGACTTTCTTGGGCGCCCTGAAGCCTTCTTCACAACAACTGAACTGCTTTCCTTGAAGTTCTTGATGATCCGATAAATGGTTGATTTAGGTGCAATCTTACTGGCAGCAATATCCTTGCCTGTGAAGCCCTTTTTGTGCAAAGCAATGATGATGACACGTTTCCTTGCAGGAAAACATGGTTGACAGACGAAGAACAATGATTCCAAGCACCACCACCACCCTGATGATGACCTACTGACTGTAGAAGGATGGATGTGAAAGTGTTGGCCCAGGTCTCTGTCCTTCATTGTAAATAATAATGTGTGGTAAGCGGTAAGCGTCTCGACAGCGGACACCTGTTGACAACATCCGGTGAAATTGGAGGGTGCGCAATTCAAATAAATAATCAGAATATTAAACATTTATGAACATACAAGTGTCTCATATCAGTTAAAAGCTTACATTCTTGTTAATCTAAATGTATTGTCTGATTTACAATAGGCTTTACAGCGAAAGCATATCATGCAATTGTTTGAGGACGGTGCTCCACATCAACATATTTTTCAACCAGCACATGCTTCATGAAATCACAAAAAGCGAATAAATAATCACACACTTTTTGAAAATCTTCCTCTGTTCGCAATCCCAAGGGTCCAAGCTACAACATGCATATTCGTTTTGTTAGATAAAATCCTTCTTTATATCCCAAAAAGTCAGTTTAGTTGGCACCATCGATTTCAGTAATCCACTCATTCAACATGCTACCACTAAACTTTGTTAAAATAACTCAAACTACTTTTCTATTTAAGCCTCAGCTGCTCTAAAATGTAAATAAACTATAATATTTCATGCAGAAAGAAGTATGTTCAATAGAAAAGTAAAATTAGCAAGTGTGCGTCCTCTTCGTTGCATGCCCACAGACTCAAAATTCTTCCTCGTTTTGGAAGAAACAAGCCTTAAACCTTGAACAAAGACTGTTGACATCTAGTGGAAGCCATAGGAATTGCAATCTGGGAGCTGGAACTGCATAGGACCCATAGCTTTCCATTGAAAGCGCATGGGATCTCAAAGAATATTCTGGTTGTTTTTTTCGGCTACCATATCAATTATGTTATAGTCTCATACATTATTTTAAAATTTCTACAAACTTCAAAGTGTTTTCTATCCAATGATACCAATTGTATGCATATCCTGGCTTCTGGGCCTGAGTAACAGGCAGTTTACTTTGGGCATGTCAGTCAGGTGGAAATTCTGAAAAAAGGACCCTAGCCCTTTTAACTGACTTGCCTAGTTAAATTAAGGTTGAAAAAAAAATATATATATATATACATATATATATTGATGCTGATGAATGTGATATAGATATTGACATGCCATTTTGATACTTTAATTATTTGTGATACTGACATTGACATGCTATTTAAACCTTGATTATCAGTTGACTAACATTTACCAGTTGTGAATAAATAATGCAGGATTAGGTTTTTCTATTTTAAGTTTGCTTCCAGTCTCAAGTTCAAGTTTGAATGTCACGTGCACAAGTACAGTGAAATGCTTTACTTGCAAGCTCTAAACCCAACAATGCAGTAATCAATATCAATGTAGTACTAAAATAACAAGGTAGATCAAAAACACACAACAAATAAAATTAGAACTAAAATACACAGGATTTGATTTGAAGTAAGAAACTATATACAGGGTCAATTCCAGTACCATATTTGCAATGTGCAGGGATACTGGAGTGACAGAGGTAGACATGTATAGGGGAAAGGTGACTAGGCATCAGGATGTATGAAAAACAGAGTAGTATAAGTGTAAATTAAGATTTTATGTGAGGGTGTGTGCATGTGTGTGTGTGTAGAGTCAGTATAAATGTATGTGCATGTTGTGTGTGTTGGAGTGTCAGCGTCCTGTGGAGTCCTGTGAGTTTGCATAGAGACAGTGCAAAAATAAAAATAAATGCATGAGTCAACTCAGATAGACATTTTGTTAGCTATTTAGCAGTCCTATGACTTGGGGATAGAAGCTGTTCAGGACCCTGTTGGTGTCAGACTTTATGCACCGGTACCGCTTGCCATGCGGAAGCAGACAGAACAGTCTATGGCTTGGGTGGCTGGAGACTTTAACGATTTCTCGGGCCTTCCTGTCACACGGCCTGATATATAGTTCCTGGATGGCAGGGTGCTCGGCCATTTGATCGAGGGCAGTGCGGTTGCCATACCAAGCAGTGATGCAGCCAATCAATATGCTCTCAAAGGTGCAGCTGTAGAACTTGAGGGCTCATGCCAAACATTTTCAACCTCCTGAAGGGGAAAGAGGAGCTTTCAAGCTTCTTCACGACTGTGCGCGCGTGTGTGGACCATTTTAAGTCCCTAGGGATTTGAACCCAGAGGAACTTGAAGCTCTCGACCCACTCCACTGCAGCCCCGTCGATATGGATTGGGGAGTGCTCGCCTCCACCATATCCTGTAGTCCACTATCAGCTACTTGGTCTTACTGACGTTGAGGCAAAGGTGGTTGTCCAGGCACCACACTGCCAGGTCACTGACCTCCTCTCTGTAGTCTCATTGTCGCCAGTGATCAGGCCTACCACCGTTGTGTCATCAGCAAACTTGGTTTTGGAGTCGTGCGTGGCCACACAGTTGTCGGTGAACAGGGAGTACAGGAACAGGGAGACACGCCCATGAATATGATTGCACGAGTCATAAAGCCATTTCACCAGCAAAGATGAAATAGTGCATTTATGTTTAAACACAGCTTTTCTCTGAGGTGAAGTGGTACAATGTTGGTGACCCTTTGTGATGTATGTACGGCTTTGGTTCTGTTGAGGGCCTGGCCCACGTGTCGGAGGTGAACCCCTCTCTTGACTCTCTGTATCAACTCAGCCACAGCATGTTGCCTGATATCAGTCAAAAGCTACTGTCTGGATTTTGATCAATAATAACTATACAGTACCACTTCAGGAGGAGATTTTATAAGAAGCATTACCTCCATCCTCCCCCTTATTCCAGTTTTTACATTCCATAAAGGTGAGTATTGAGGGTAAACATTGTAGGCAACAATTCATACAGTGGTCTTTACAAATGGCTTCGGTAGGCTGCTCCTTCAAAATCAACAGCCATTATGTTCATTCAGAAGTTGAGAAAATTCAGTAAGAAATAAAAGTTATATGCAGCTTACAAAGATTGGAGTTATTTGATTTAGCACCCAATAACAGAAAAACACAGAAAATAAAGGACTGGTAACAAAATAAGTGTATTTTTTAATGTTAATAAAATAGAAATGTACCACCCACTAGCTATTCAAGGTTTGTTTTTTGTTTGTGTAAATGGTAGAATGTAACTTTAACTCACATGGCCCGTGAATGCCCAATACATTCTCATAAAACACAGCCACGTGCGTCCTTCGACTATTCAATTATTAATGTCAAGGTTCCTCATACAAAAGTGACACAACTGACCCAAATTGATTCTGGAAAATATAAATTACTTATAGAACAACTTTAATTATAGGTTAAATAATGGTCCTCAATTAAGTCGAGCTGCCATTCACTCCCACCAAGGAAGTTTTTGAAATCGTATTGAGGTGGGGAAAATAAATGAAAGAAAACTGTATTGTAAGCAGTTTTAAATTAGAATGCAATTATGGATACTGCAAGAAACCCAAGGACAAATAACATGGTATATCAACAAAATTCAAGATTAGAACTTGGTGAGGTGATTCAATCTGAGTGAAACTTGAAACAAGAGAGAGAGAAAACTATAAACAGTGAAACTTTGTGGATGGACTGAGAAAATGATAATATTGTGGAAATGACAGGTTGTCCAAAGTCAATGTGGACGTGTAGGTAATGTATCAATAAGACCCATGTTAGTTAATAACTTAATAGGCACTATCCAAATAAAGTGCAACCCAAAGATCAGAGCTTCTGTGAGAGGCTCTGAAACAATTCAAGTCTTCCAGACAGTGCTTCTCGGCTGCATAGTGTACTGGAAAGGGGGTGGCTGTACAATGACACCCTTCAACTACTATTCAAATGTTCAGTGCCAGTGCAATAAAATAAATAGTATAAAGTCACAGAGTGCCTACAATTAAACGCTACAACCAAAGACAAAGCGGTTACAGGAACACTTTGTCAAAGCTCTTAAAATATAGATTTGATATCTTTTTTCTGTTTACTGTACATGGCTCCTTTGCTGAGTCTTGAATCACTACTTTCCTCTCCCCCTCCACTCAGTGTTTTTTGTTAAACAGAAAACCAAAACATATGGCAGCAGATCCACAAGGTCTGCCATGAGAGGTGACTGTATAGTTCCCTTAAGAAAAAGCACCTTTAGTAAATCCGCTTTCTCTGTGAGAGCTTCCCATGTCTGGAATACACTGCCATCAGACACACATAACTGCACCACCTATCACTCTTTCACAAAATGTGTGAATACATGGCTAAAGGTCAATCAGATTTGTGAACATAATCCCTAGCTGTGTGTTGCCGCTTTCAATGTTGTCTGTTGTCTGTAGCTTGTGAGGTGTGGAAACACTTTGTTGCTTTTATGAATTTTGTCTTACTGCTTTTTGTTCTATGTTGCTCTGTCTGTATGCTACATCTTGCTCGTCCTATGTTGCTCTGTCTATATGCTATGTCTTGCTTGTCCTATGTTGCTCTGCGTGTGCTCACTGCTCAATGATTGTCTATATTGTAATTGTTTTTAATAACCTGCCCAGGGACTGGGGTTGAAAATTAGCAAGCTGGCTAAAACCGGCACTTTTACTGAAACCTTGAATAATGTCCATTGTCCCTGTAAAAACAAAATACACTCAAACAAACTCAAGCTGTGAGCTGTAAAGAAACAGATAAGCAAAATTTGTGGTCGAAGAGAGTTCGCTGACCATGGACCAGATTTATTGATGTGTTACATATAGGGCCCTATAGGGAGTTTTTCTGAACCATGTGACCTGACCAGGAAGTATGCCTGGTCCCCAGTATGAAGACATCATGCACATACATTTAATTTAAAATGTACATAAATGATTCCCATTTGTTTGTATCTCACCTCAGTGGGTTAGTGAGTGGGCAGGACGAGGGTTAGATAGCGCCTGGAGCTTCTTCTGCAGCTCCTCAACTGGTCAATGGAACAAATGGAGGAGTAACATCATTATCCACTTGTTAAGAGAGGCGTCAGATGCATTATAATAGGGCCTCCCGAGTGGCGCAGTGGTCTAAAGCACTGCATCACAGGGCTAGCTGTGCCACTAGAGATTCTGGATTCGAGACCAGGCTCTGTCCCACCCTGCCGTGACCGGGAGACCCATGGGGCAGTGCACAATTAGCCCAGTGTCGTCCAGGTTAGGGGATGGTTTGGCCGGCAGGGATATCCCTATATTCTCAAATTTGGTATCCAATTGGTAGTTACAATCTTGTCTTAATCGCTCCTATACAGACTCGGGAGAGGTGAAGGTCGAGAGCAGTGCGTCCTCCGAAACACAACCCAGCCAAGCCGCACTGCTTCTAGACACAATGCCCACTTAACCGGGAAGCCAGCCGCACCAATGTGTTGGAGGAAACACTGTATACCTGGCGACCGTGTCAGCGTGCACTGTGCCCGGCCCGCCAAAGGATTCACTAGTATGCGAGGGACAAGGATATCCCTGCTGGCCAAATCCTCCCTCATGGTTCTCCTGGACTCAAACCCAGAATTAAGATTCAGTGCCTTAGACCACTCGGGAGGCTTTTTGGGAGAACTTTGACATGAAAAGATGAACCCACAAATGCCATAAAGTGCACTAAGAAACTATTTTCTGTGGAGTCCATTGCTGCTAACAAATGAAGGATGTACTGTGCATTTCACTACAGTTAAAACCAAAGGTTGGATAGGTCTATAAATGTTGGAATCCCATTGTCAAACCATGAAAATAATATGAATCTTTTGATAAAGCCCACTCATTCCCTGCTGGGATCATGTATAGCAACTTTGTGTACCATTAGTATGTCAGTCCTCCAATTCTGCTTTGCCACTCAATGGTAAACTTGAGATCCATGGCCTCCTCCTAAACCTTGGTACACCTCTCCTCATGCTCCCTCCTCTCCTCCAGGAGCTCTAGCTTGCACTGCAATGCCACCACCTTCTGTAGCTCTAAACCCTTGAGCTGGTGTCAATCACCTTCATCTGCAACCGCAAAACATTTTCACATTCACTCACAGAATATAAGAACACATCATTGAGAGAGCCACTGTTTGAGCTACGGTGGCTCTAAAGAGCATTAGTGTGAATGGTGACAATCCTCCAAGAAATTCTGTTTACCTGTGTCATTCTTACTAAATTTGATGTGAATAATGAAATAAAGAGTGCTATGGTGGTTCTAAATGGCATGCAATGGTTCTTCACTACTGACAGATTTTTTTTGTGGCAAAAATAGTGAGAGTGGTACTGCTTTAAAGCAGTGCACACAAAACAATGGAACACAACGTAAGCTGCTCAGAGCCTGCAAAACAAACAGCTCATGTGGTGATAATTGCTGATCAGTAGCTTTGGGTTGGTGCCAGTCAACATTTTTTTCTCTGCTCCTCAAATCATGTGTGAATTGTTCTTTGAATGGAGGGTATGGCTCACCTTCACCCTAGACTAGGAGAGATCAGTGATCCCACTGTTTTAGAATTGTTTTCATCCAGCAAGTAAATGGTGATGCTAAAGCTCCTTATTAGTATTATTATTATTATGATGGATACAGCAAGTCGCTGCCCATAGTGCTTCTTTGGCCATTATCATTCAAAAGGGAATTTCACAGTTTAATTGACATGCTTATTGACATTCAGTCTTGTTCAGATATACATTCATATTGGTTCCCCACACAAAACTGAATTCAATTTAATGTAATATTCTTGTAATCTATAAAAGGTGATATTTGACAAGGGAAATAATCTGTGATGGTGTGTTGGTAGTTTCAGTATAATAAAAAATATTTGTGTATGCAGATTAAAGCACCTTAGCTTGTATAGAATCCTGTGAGGCTATACAAATGTGTGTTTGCAAAGAGGTCATATGTAAAGGTCTCATAATGCAGCATGCCACACTTGGCCAATCTTTAAGGGCCACAAAATGAGCAGCGACAATGCTGGGGGTGTAAACTGGATTTTGAAACTGAAGGGCTGAGTAGAATGATAACTAGTTTAAAATATACTGATAATTGTACACATTTTCCCAAATCTTCTCACTAATTAATTTACAAAATATACAGGATGAGACTCTTATTCTGAAGGATTGCAAAAAATCTGTGACCCAGAAATATTTCGATATTCTATCTTGCTTCACCACGGTGAGACAGCCAGAGACAGGCAGGAACATTCTAAAGTGAATCGTTGAGCAACGGACCTCTGAGCGATGCAAGCATGGGCAAGGGAGCTGAACAGGGAGGGAAAAGCTTACATTTATTCTCATCCTCCACGATATTCCGACCAATCGAAGCTCACCATAGCTTCTAACCTGAAAGAGATGGCGAAAAGCTGGTCAGAGACAGCATGCAAGTGTTTTGGAAACAAAATAAATAAGGGATACCGGTCTGTAGTTTGACGTCAGAGAAGTCTTGTGTTGGTTTCTTGAGGAGTGGAGAAACTCGGGCCGTTTTGAAGTCAGAGGGGATGCAACCAATGGTCAGGGATGAGTTCATAAGGGAAGTGAGGAAAGACAGAAGGTCTCCAGAGATGGAGGTTGTCGGCCGGCCGGACCTCACTAGTCACAGGATTTCATCTAGAGAGAGAGGGGAGAAAGAGGTCAAGGCGTAGGGTAGTTCTGTGTGAGTGGGACCAGTGGACTCAATATGCTGAGTAAATGAGGAGCGTTGTTGTCAACCTTCTTTTCAAAGTGGTTGACAACGTCGAGAGAGGGAGGAGGGAGGGGTGGAGGATTAAGGAAGGAGGAGATGGTGGAAAGAGCTTCCAAGGCTTAAATTGACATTTAGAGTGATATAAAGTGGCGTTAGCAGCGGATACAGAGGAAGAGAAGGTAGATAGGAGGGAGTAGAAGGATGATAGGTCCTCCGGAAGTTAAGGGTGCGTTCCTAAATTTACTCTGGCTATGTACTCTGATTTCAGAGCACTTTCGTCTGAGTGTGCCAGAGCACAGAATAACTGTATTCATGAATGCGCAATACCCACTGAATATGACCGGTATCAGTAAAAAGTCATTAAAATTGTTGCCAGAAGCATATTTACAGTCATTAACGCTCTAGTTCACATGAAAACAGCTTAACCAGCTCTGCTAGGCTGAGGAAAATGGTCAGAGGGAGGTCTCTCATTTGTGTCTGGAAGTAGCTAGTAAGCTAGTTAATTTTAGCCAATTAGCTTGGGTGCTTTACTGCAGTTACGAGGTCAGAACGCTCAGATCAACCCTACGCCTCGTCCATAGCGTCCAATATGTGCTATGAATGCTCCGAGAGTGAAACGGTCTGAATTTACACATTATACAATGGTTAATACTTGCCTTTGTATAATGATTTAACTCTCATCGCTTGTGGGACATTTATTTTGAAGGCACGTATAAATAACAACTGCACGAGGACAGACATTGACAGACAGGCTAACACACACGTTAGTTACAAATAGTAGCTAGCTAGAAATTGCGCAAAAATGAGTCAAAGATTTAAAAGAAAAGGAAAGTAGACAATGAATATAGGGTGTTCAAAAAAGAGCGGAGATCAAAATATTTATTTATTGAGGTATCAGGGAAAGCTGTGCGCTTAGTGTGCAAAGAGAGCATCGATGTCTTGAAAGACTACAACTTGTCCCGAAACTTCCAGACGAAGCATGCAGAGAAATATAGGAATGTCTTCTGAGCAAAGAGCAAATGCATCGAAAGAGCTGCTTTCTCAGTTGCAAAAGCAGCAAGGACTTTTCACAAAACTGCATTCAGCAAACAACAGAATTGCGAGAGCTAGCTTTGTACTGTCCCACAAAATTGCTAATCCTTGGCCCTAGATGAGAGCAGTAATGCACGTGACACGGCGCAGTTGCTGATATTCCTACAAGGCATAACACAAGACTTTTATTTATTATTATTTTTATTATTATTATTATTATTATTTTTATTATTATTATATTACTTTTAAATTACAGAGAAGCTTGCTTCAGTGCAGTCAATGAAGAGCACAACCACAGGGAAATATTTATTGGAGGAGGTTAATAAGTGTGTGGCAAAGCTGAGTTTTGGAAAGTTATCCAGTGGGACCACAGATGGTGCCCAAACTTGACGGGAAGAAATATTAGCCTTTTGAAAAGGATCCAAGATTTTATTTAATTAACCTTTATCAAACTAACCAAGTCAGTTAAGAACAAATTCTCATTTACAATGACGGCCTACCAAAAGGCAAAAGGCCTCCTGCGGGTACTGGGGCTGGGATTAAAAATACTTACAAAATATATAGATATAGGACAAAACACACATCATGACAAGAGAGACAACACAACACTACATAAAGAGAGATCTAAGACAACAACATCGCAAGGCAGCGACACATGACAACACACCATGGTAGCAACACAACATGGTACAAACATTGTTGGTCACAGTCAACAGCACAAAGGACAAGAAGGTAGAGACAACAATACATCACACAAAGCAGCCACATCTGTCAGTAAGAGTGTCCATGATTGAGTCTTTGAATGAAGAGATTGAGATAAAACTGTCCAGTTTGAGTGTTTGTTGCAGTTCGTTCCAGTCACTAGCTGCAGCGGACTGAAAAGAGGAGCGACCCAGGGATGTGTGTGCTTTGGCGACTTTTAACAGAATGTTACTGGCAGAATGGGTGTTGTATGTGGAGGATGAGGGCTGCAGTAGATATCTCAGATAGGGGGGAGTGAGGCTAAGAGGGTTTTAAAAATAAGCATCAACCAGTGGGTTTTGCAACAGGTATACAGAGATGGCCAGTTTAAAGAGGAGTATAGAGTGAAGTGATGTGTCCTATAAGGAGCATTGGTGGCAAATCTGATGGCCGAATGGTAAAGAACATCTAGCCGCTCGAGAGCACCCTTACCTGCCGATCTATAAATTACGTCTAGCATGGGTAGGATGGTCATCTGAATCAGGGTTAGCTTGTCAGCTGGGGTGAAAGAGGAGCGATTACGATAGAGGAAACCAAGTCTAGATTTAACTTTAGCATGCAGCTTTGATGTGTGCTGAGAGAAGGACAGTGTGCCGTTTAGTCATACTCCCAAGTACTTGTATGAGGTGACTACCTCAAGCTCTAAACCATCAGAGGCAGTAATTATTCTTACCAAACCACATGACCTTTGTTTTGGTGTTCAAAAAACTGTTAACAGTGGAGAAAGCTTGTTGGACGTGAAGAAAGCTTTGTTGTAGAGCATTTAACACAGAATCCGGGGAGGGGCCAGCTTAGTATTAGACTGTATCTGCATATAAATGGATGAGAGAGCTTCCTACTGCCTGAGCAATATTGTTGATGTAAATTGAGAAGAGCGTGGGACCTAGTAGCTGAGCTGAAACCAGATCAGAATATTTTTTTCCTGCGTTGTATTATTCATCAGGAGGTGCTCTGTAAATGTGTTCTGAAAATGAGCCATGTTGGGGATACAGTCTCTAAAGTGGTAAACTTCATAAGAGCAAAATCTTTAAACCACAGACAGTTTGTCTCACTGTTGGAAGAGACAGAGTTGGGTCATCCAGATCTCCCCTACCACACAAACGTGAGATGGCTGAGTTTGGGGAAGGTGCTTAAAAGGGTGTGGGACCTGAAGTCTGAGATTGCGAGTTTTTTCAAATGAAAGGAAAACATGTGGATTTCCCTCAACTGCAAGATAAAGAATGGTTGGCTAATCTTGCCTTCACCGTGGACATCACGGCCCTAATGAATGAACTGAATTCTGAACTACAAGGGAAGGGCCTTTTTGCACAACATCATTTGTTAACATCATTTTTGTACATCATTGTCAAAGCCTTCAAGGGAAAATGACTCCTCCTGACCCGTTAAGTAGAAGCCAACAATCTCACCCAGTTTCCGACATTACATGTTTGTTCCCTATCAGATGACCAGCGGGGGATTGAACGGTGAGTTTTCTCGTCGTTTTGAGGATTTCAAAGTGTTGGAAAATGACATGCTGTTGGTTTCCTCTCCTTTCACCTTCCATGTGGATTACGCTCCCACTGACCTGTAACTTCAGCTTATCGTTCTTCAGTCTGATGCAGTGATTGGTGAACTATTCAAAACAATGTCACTGACCAGGTTCTATGCATCTCTCGATGAACAAAACTTTCCAAAGATTAGGAGTCATGCTCAGAAGATTTGTACTGTTTGGGTCAACCTATGTATGTGAACAGACATTTTCAGTGACCAAATATAAGAAGTCAAGGCACAGATAATCTCTTACCGGCTCTCACCTCTCAGCAATCCTGCACATAGCAACTTCAGAAACTATACCTGACTTCACTGCACTAGTCAATGCCCATCAGAGACTTCACTCCTCAAAACTGATTGAGTAGTTTAAATGTAATGTTAACCTCTCTCTCTTTCTTGTGCTTTTGTACATACCCGTTAACAATTGTTCTGTCCCCAGCACAAGGTGCACCTGTGCGTATGACTGATTCAACCTTTGAACACATATTCTCAACATTAAACAACCGTGTACTATTGGATACTGGTGTACAATGTTACAGATCTAATGCATGTCTGGGTGACATGTCTGGTGAGTATGCAGGCCATGGAAGAACTGGGACATTTTTAGCTTCCAGGAATTGAGTACAGATCCTTGCGACATGGGACCTTGTATTATCATGCTGAAACATGAGGTGATGGCCGCGGATGAATGGCACGACAATGGGCTTCAGGGTCTCATCACAGTATCTCTGTGCGTTCAAATTGCCATCCATAAAATTCAATTGTGTTCATTGTCCGTAGCTTATGCCTGCCCATACCTTAACCCCACCGCCACCATGGGGCACTCTGTTCACAACGTTGACATCAGCAAACTGCTCGCTCACACGACACCATACACGTGGTCTGCCTTTGTAAGGCCGGTTGGACGTACTGCCAAATTCTCTAAAATGACGTTAGAGAGTGGGTTATGGTGGAGAAATCTCTGGCAACAGCACTGGTTGCATTCCTGCAGTCAGCATGCCAATTGCACGTTCCCTAAAAAACTTGAGACATCTGTGGCATTGTGTTGTGTGACAAAACTCCACATTTTAGAGGGCCCTTTTATTGACCCCAGAACAAGGTGCACCTGTGCGTATGACTGATTCAACCTTTGAACACAGCAGCATCACATATTCTCAACATTAAAAAACCTTGTACTATTGGATACTGGTGTCCAATGTTACAGCTGAAATGCATCATTAATTTACAGATAAACACAGCCACCTCGTCTGATATTAGGGAAATGGCCTGATTCCATTGTTTACTTTTTGGGAAACAGCCATGGTGCATCATCATATGTGACTGACCGCCTTGAGTCAGTCTTATGTAGCAAAATTTGAAGCAATTCCGCTTTGAAAGTTGATTAACTTGTAACCCCACTTTTGAGAAAATGGCCCTTGACTGTTTTTGTAAACCCACTGGAGAGATCTTCTTCATCTACACCCATTCAGCAGTGTTCACACTGTCTTAAGCCAGCCCCACCCATCTCTTTAAGAATTCACATATGAGGTCATGTGCTAAACAGTGAGTAGTGTAGTAAAGATTAAGATTAAAAATGGTAAAAGTAGTAGCCGACAATAAGGAAAAATTCCAGGTAAACAGAAAGTGTCCAGAAATAAAAAATATTTTATAAATATTAGATGACGCTTACCAAGACACACTCTAAATTGATGGGTCATGTGAAATAAATGTTATATCCCCCAGCAACATCTTGCTAAGTGGATGGGTCTCTACAGAAGGTGTAAACGGTACAGCGAAATGGTTCCTTGCATAGTAGCAATATCAAAAATAGACACTGTCAATATAAAGAAAAAAATAACAAGTGTCAATGCCAGTAGAGAAAGAACAAAATAATATACAGTATGTACAAGAACAATATTAATAACGACATCAGTGATTTTGGTGATAGACAAGGCAGTTATATGCATACAATCAAGTGTAAAGTGGCTGAGCAGCAGGATACATAATAATAGTACCAGCAACGTATTGTTAGGAGAGAGTCATGTGAATAGAGGCACTATAGATAGTGCTGATGACTGGGAACTCGCCCCCAGTGTTGAACTGGTCCGTCCGAACAACGCATGAACAAGGGAATCCATATTCGGAGCCTGTTTCTGTCCTGCCCTTGACCATAGTGCTGGGCATGTGATGTCCATAGCTTCTTCGTCCCAAAACTGCCCGATCTTCTCAAAACAATATGTTTTCCAGCTGTGTCCAGTCCAGGTGGTGCTTGTACAGGCAGACAATCTATGTGAGGAAGGATCTCAGGGTTGTGCAGCAGCTGAAACTTGGTCCCCACTGAGTCCAAACGCTCCTTGGCGACAACAACACCAGGCTCCAGATCATTGAAGCTGTAAAACAGGAAATAACAACACATTTTTTTGAAGACGTTACAACCTTGCATCACATCAATTCACCTCCTAGATAAGATGGAATAACCTCATACAATGCAATGAAAATTATATTCACCTGAAGTACTGGTACTGCTTGATCTGTGGCAGCGGCCAGAAGTACGGAGTCAGGTGTTGTTGCCAGCAATAGCTTTCCACCAGCACCGTACCATCCTCCAGTCCAACCAGCTGTGGGATGTTGACCCCTGTCACAGTGCTGTCCTTCACAACACCAGCAATCTCAGACAAAGTCTTCACTCTGGTCTATCTGAAACGCTGCTTAATGAGGCCAAAGCAACAGTCTAGGGGAAAACTTGGTGTGGCCTGTGATCAGGAAGTGAAGGTCCTGACTGTGGCGGTGTTTGTGTATAGTCCGCCAGGCACAATATCAGAGCACAAACTTGTTCGTGTTTTGCCCACTTGCAGTTTTCACAATTCAGGTCAACATGTGTTTTCTCAACTCTGTAGTTGGTGAAGAAATAGTGCATGCAGCTGATGACTTGATGACTGCACTGCTGCTTTTGCTGGATGACATGCCTTCATCAATCAAGTAGTTGACTTGTTGTGGTATTCCTTCACAGCAGACACCAAACAAGCCACACTTGCAAGGAGTTAAAAAGTAGGTGGGACCTGGCTACATAGAGTACGAAGGATAGTGCACTTGCAAACAACAAAAGAACATCAAGATAAATTTAAATTAATTGGGTCCATCTATCTATCTATGTCCTTAATCAGTATAAAGGACGAAATGTTGCTTACTTGTTGAGCAAAAACAAAGCTGTAATGCATCCTGATGTCTTTGCTTGATGGTTCAGTAGGGCCCCCAGAGACAACTGCAGGTCTTGACAGGTGGTATTGCAGTCAGCAACCATCTTCTAGTAGACAGACCGCTCACTCTGAACAAGTGCTTGCTTTTCCAGCTCTCTTTTGATGGGAGGCATTAGACCATTATCCTTGTATGACTTGTGGAGGAGAGTCAGGAGTGTTCTACTGATTCCAGATTTTGCATTATTATACAATAGATAGTCGTAATAACCGTCGGACACACCCGGATAACTTGATAGGTCATGTAATCATCTGGCGAAGTAGAGTATTTTCTTTAGGCATGTACAGTGCCTTGCGAAAGTATTCGGCCCCCTTGAACTTTGCGACCTTTTGCCACATTTCAGGCTTCAAACATAAAGATATAAAACTGTATTTTTTTGTGAATAATCAACAAGTGGGACACAATCATGAAGTGGAACGACATTTATTGGATATTTCAAACTTTTTTAACAAATCAAAAACTGAAAAATTGGGCGTGCAAAATTACTCAGCCCCTTTACTTTCAGTGCAGCAAACTCTCTCCAGAAGTTCAGTGAGGATCTCTGAATGATCCAATGTTGACCTAAATGACTAATGATGATAAATACAATCCACCTGTGTGTAATCAAGTCTCCGTATAAATGCACCTGCACTGTGATAGTCTCAGAGGTCCGTTAAAAGCGCAGAGAGCATCATGAAGAACAAGGAACACACCAGGCAGGTCCGAGATACTGTTGTGAAGAAGTTTATTTTTTTTTTTATTTCACCTTTATTTAACCAGGTAGGCTAGTTGAGAACAAGTTCTCATTTGCAACTGCGACCTGGCCAAGATAAAGCATAGCAGTGTGAACAGACAACACAGAGTTACACATGGAGTAAACAATTAACTAGTCAATAACACAGTAGAAAAAAATGGGCAATCTATATACAATGTGTGCAAAAGGCATGAGGAGGTAGGCGAATAATACAATTTTGCAGATTAACACTGGAGTGATAAATGATCAGATGGGCATGTACAGGTAGAGATATTGGTGATATTGGTGTGCAAAAGAGCAGAAAAGTAAATAAATAAAAACAGTATAAAAACAGTATGGGAATGAGGCAGGTGAATAAGGGTGAGCTATTTACCTATAGACTATGTACAGCTGCAGCGATCGGTTAGCTGCTCGGATAGCTGATGTTTGAAGTTGGTGAGGGAGATAAAAGTCTCCAACTTCAGCGATTTTTACAAGTCACAGGCAGCAGAGTACTGGAACGAAAGGCGGCAAATGAGGTGTTGGCTTTAGGGATGATCAGTGAGATACACCTGCTGGAGCGCGTGCTACGGATGGGTGTTGCCATCGTGACCAGTGAACTGAGATAAGGCGGAGCTTTACCTAGCATGGACTTGTAAATGACCTGGAGCCAGTGGGTCTGGCGACGAATATGTAGTGAGGGCCAGCCGACTAGAGCATACAAGCCGGATTTTGGATACAAAAAGATTGCCCAAGCTTTAAACATCCCAAGGAGCACTGTGCAAGCGATAATATTGAAATGGAAGGGAGTATCAGACCACTGCAAATCTACCAAGACCTGGCCGTCCCTCTAAATTTTCAGCTCATACAAGGAGAAGACTGATCAGAGATGCAGCCAAGAGGCCCATGATCACTCTGGATGAACTGCAGAGATCTACAGCTGAGGTGGGAGACTCTGTCCATAGGACAACAATCAGTCGTATATTGCACAATTCTGGCCTTTATGGAAGAGTGGCAAGAAGAAATCAATTTCTTAAAGATGTCCATAAAAAGTGTTGTTTAAAGTTTGCCACAAGCCACCTGGGAGACACACCAAACATGTGGAAGAAGGTGGTCTGGTCAGATGAAACCAAAATTTAACCTTTTGGCAACAATGCAAAACGTTATGTTTGGCGTAAAAGCAACACAGCTCATCACCCTGAACACACCATCCCCACTGTCAAACATGGTGGTGGCAGCATCATGGTTTGGGCCTGCTTTTCTTCAGCAGGGACAGGGAAGATGGTTAAAATTGATGGGAAGATGGATGGAGCCAAATACAGGACCATTCTGGAAGAAAACCTGATGGAGTCTGCAAAAGACCTGAGACTGGGACGGAGATTTGTCTTCCAACAAGACAATGATCCAAAACATAAAGCAAAATCTACAATGGAATGGTTCAAAAATAAACATATCCAGGTGTTAGAATGGCCAAGTCAAAGTCCAGACCTGAATCCAATCGAGAATCTGTGGAAAGAACTGAAAACTGCTGTTCACAAATGCTCTCCATCCAACCTCACTGAGCTCGAGCTGTTTTGCAAGGAGGAATGGGAAAACATTTCAGTCTCTCGATGTGCAAAACTGATAGAGACATACCCCAAGCGACTTACAGCTGTAATCGCAGCAAAAGGTGGCGCTACAAAGTATTAACTTAAGGGGGCTGAATAATTTTGCACGCCCAATTTTTCAGTTTTTGATTTGTTAAAAAAGTTTGAAATATCCAATAAATGTCGTTCCACTTCATGATTGTGTCCCACTTGTTGTTGATTCTTCACAAAAAAATACAGTTTTATATCTTTATGTTTGAAGCCTGAAATGTGGCAAAAGGTCGTAAAGTTCAAGGGGGCCGAATACTTTCGCAAGGCACTGTATATGTAAGTGGTTCAGCTATGAAATCAGCTGCCAGATTTAAAAAGATGGGAACAAGAAAATCAGGACCTGCAGGCTTTCTCTGATCTAAGGATTTCAGGGCTTTATGTACAGTACCTCCTGCACTGAGAATGGCAAAAGCTCAAAGTTTGACCAGCTCTCACTGGTTCATCCACACAGGGTTGTACGGAGACAGAGGACACTGGACACCAGATGATACAAAGTGCTCATTAAAACAATTCAGCATTTCAGTTTTGTCATACACAGCAACAAAGTCGTTCAATACACATGACGGTAATTCATTAACATTACCGTTTCCAGACATAGACTTCCAAAACTCTTCCAAAACTTTCTTGGGTCATTCAGGTTATCAGTGGTAACAGACATAACATATTCATACTTGGCCTTCCTGAGAAGAAAGAACACTTGTTTCATAACTGCCAAAAAATAAGCCAATCAGCATCAGAACATGATTTCCTTGCTTTAGCCCAGGCTAGATTACATTCGTGAATAATACAAGACAGCTCAGAAGAAAACCATGGATTATCCCGCCCTTTAACCCTGAACCTGCGGAATGGGGCATGTTTGTTTACTATTTGGAAAAAAAACATAATGAAAGAATTTCCAGGCAGTTTCCACATCAGGAAAAAGCTCAATCTTGCTCCAGTCAAAATAAAACAAATCAAGAACGACAGCCTGCTCATCAAAACTCTTGCCACTTACGAATAAAGTGTGGGTTTGTCTTAGGAACCTTAGTATTTCTAACAGGGTCACTTAAATCATTACAAAATAACACCAACCGCAGAATATTTATGTGGAACATATGTCAATATCAAATTAATCAGGGTAGATTTCTCTGGACATTTGAGATCTGGGCGAGTGGTTGAGTTAATCAACGGGGTAAGATTCATAGAATTACGAAACATTTTGAAATCATCAGACACCGGCTTTAATCAACACCACTTGAAATCACCAATCAAGATCATTTCACTGGAAAGAAGTTTAGACATAAGGTGCATCAGAGAAGAAAATGCATCACCGAGAGCAGAGGGGGGTCTATATCTGCCAATCACTGCCAATCACAGTTATAGAGAGACTCGTTGAAACCTCAATATTCAAAGCAAGACATTCCAACCATTTACAAATAGTTTCAGACTTTGCCACACTTATTTATTTAGTCTTTACATATATAGCCACACCCCCACCTTTCTTAACTCGATCAGTGCGATACACATTGTAACCATTGATACAAATATCCTTATCAAGAACAGGCTTGCTGAGCCAGGTTTCAGAACACACAATTACATCAGAATCAGTTGATTTAGCCAAAATACAAACCCCATCCATTTTTGACAACAGGCTGCGTACATTTATTTGAAAAATACCAAAACAAGATCTAGATTTAAAATGTGAGGTGGTTTGGAGACATTACTTATCAGGGCCAGGGTTAGGTTGCACGTTACTTGATATCAACAAAAGAAGAATAACTAGGCACCTCTGTTTAATAACCTTGCACGGCTTCTCTTTTTTAAGAGACCTACTGCAAGTGAATTATACAAGTGAGTTTCCAGACAATACAAAACAGTCATTTAAAACCATTAGACTTTGGTAGTGACAAGTTCATACTGTTCACATCATGCCACAAATGCATCGGCACTTGGACAAGTGGACGGGGTGAAAAAGAGCGACAATGTTCGTTTTCTCCAGAGTTTAGTAAAGTCAGGCACAAAGCAATACCACGAAAATGGTCCTTTTTCTCTGAGAGATGTAAGAAATAGAGGCCAAGGAAAGATAAGGGGAGAGAGGGACAGTGTGTATGTATGAGTCTGTATGTGAGTGTGTGTGCATGTGAGTAGATTGGGTGTGGGGGTCGATTGAGAAAACGGGTTGGGGATTGTTGAGCTGCCTCTGACAGCCAGGCTGAGAGCAAAGACCTCCTCGGAGGAAAAGCTGAAGGAAGAATTTAGGCCAGTCAGAGATAGGGTTACTTTGGTAAACTTCAAGTAAAGAAGTGCAAATAGCAAGACAAATGGACATTTTCAACGTCTCCCTGGCCGAGTCTGAAATACCTACATGTTTCAAACAGACCACCATAGTCAAGAAAGCGAAGGTAACCTGCCTAAATGATTACCGTCCTGTGGCACTCATGTCAGTAGCAATGAAGTGCTTTGAAAGGCTGGTCATGGCTCACCTCAACACCATCATGCCAGAAACCCTAGACCCACTCCAATTCGCATACCGCTCCAACAGATCCACAAATTACGCAATCTCAATCGCACTCCATACTGCACTTTCCAACCTGGACAAATGGAACACCTATGTGAGAATGCTGTTCATTGACTACACCTCAGCGTTCAACACCATGGTGCCCACAAAGCTCATTACTAAGCTCATAACTAAGGACCCCGGGCCTAAACACCTCCCTCTGCAACAAGATCCTGGACTTCCTGGAAGGCCGCCCCAGGTGGTAAAGGTAGGCAACAACACATCTGCCACGCTGATCCTCAATACTGGGGAATCTCAGGGATGCGTGCTTAGTCCACTCCTGTACCCCCTGTTCACCCACGACTGTGTGGCTAAGCACAACTCCAAAGCCATCATTAAGATTGCTGACGACACAACAGTGGTAGGCTTGATCACCGACAACGATGAGACGGCCTATAGGGAGGATGTCAGAGATCTGGCAGTGTGGTGCCAGGACAACAACCTCTCTCTCAATGTGAGCAAGACAAAGGAGCTGATCGTGGACAGGCACCCATTATTTTTATTTTATTTTATTTAACCTTTGTTTAACTAGTCAGGTCAGTTAAGAACTAATTCTTATTTACAATGACGGCCTCCAGTGGGGACAGGGGCCTGGGATTTAAATAAATAAATAAATACAATATACTGATGAAGTCGGAAGTTTATATACAATTTAGCCAAATACATTTCAACTCAGTTTTTCACAGTTCCTGACATATAATCCTAGTAAAAATTCCCTGTCTTAGGTCAGTTAGGATAACCACTTTATTTTTCAAATGTGAAATGTCAGAATAATAGTATAGAGAATGATATATTTCAGCTTTTATTTCTTTCATCACACTCCCAGTGGGTTAAAGTTTACATACACTCAGTTAGTATTTAGTAGCATTGCCTTTAAATTGTTTAACATGTGGCAAACATTTCAGCTAGCCTTCCACAAGCTTCCCAAAACAAGTTAGGTTAATTTTGTCCCATTCCCCCTGACAGAGCTGGTGTAACTGAGTCAGGTTTTTAGGCCTCCTTGCTCACACGCTTTTTCAGTTCTGCCCACAAATGAGGTTGAGGTCAGGGCTTTGTGATGGCCACTTCAATACCTTGACTTAGTTGTCCTTAAGCTCGTCGCCAAACTCACTGGCTACAGGTTATCTACACGTCTCTGCTAGGTAAATCCCCGCCTTATCTCAGCTCACTGGTCACCATAGCAGCACCCACTCGTAGCACGCGCTCCAGCAGGTATATCTCACTGGTCACCCCCAAAGCCAATTCCTCATTTGGTCGTCTTTCCTTCCAGTTCTCTGCTGTCCATGACTGGAAAGAACTGCAAAAATCTCTGAAGCTGGAGACTCACATCTCCCTCACTAGCTTTAAGCACCAGCTCACAAATCACTGCACCTGTACACTGTATTTATTTTCTCCTTTGCACCCCAGTATCTCTACTTGCACATTAATCTTCTGCCAATCTACCATTCCAGTGTTTAATTGCTATATTGTAATTACTTCGCAACCATGGCCTATTTCCTTAACTTACCTCATTTGCACTCACTGTATATAGACTTTTTGTTTTCTTTTGTTCTACTGTATTATTGACTGTACGTTTTGTTTATTCCATGTGTAACTCTGTGTTGTTGTATGTGTCAAATTGCTAGGCTTTATCTTGGCCAGGTCGCAGATGCAAATGAGAACTTGTTCTCAACTAGCCTACCTGGTTAAATAAAGGTGAAATAAAAAATTAATTAAAAAAGCCATTTTGCCACAACTTTGGAAGTATGCTTGGGGTCATTGTCCATTTGGAAGACCCATTTGCAACCAAGCTTTAACATCCTGACTGATGTCTTGAGATGTTGCTTCAATATATCCACATCATTTTCCTGCCTCATGATGCCATCTATTTTGTGAAGTGCACCAGTCCCTCCTGCAGCAAATCACCCTCACAATATGATGCTGCCAACCCATGCGTCACGGTTGGGATGGTGTTCTTCCGCTTGCAAGCCTCCCCCTTTTCCCTCCAAACATAACGATGGCCATTATGGCCAAACAGTTCTATTTTTGTTCCATCAGACCAGAAGAAATTTCTCCAAAAAGTACAATCTTTGTCCCCATGTGCAGTTGCAAACCGTAGTCTGGCTTTTTTTGTGGCGGTTTTGGAGCAGTGGCTTCTTCATTGCTGAGCAGCCTTTCAGGTTATCTCGATATAGGACTCGTTTTACTGTGGATATAGATACTTTTGTACCTGTTTCCACCAACATTTTTACAAGGTCCTTTGCTGTTGATCTGGGATTGATTTGCACTTTTCGCACCAAAGTACGTTCATCTCTAGGAGACAGAACGCGTCTCCTTCCTGAGTGGTATGATGGCTGCGTGGTCCCATGGTGTTTAGACTTGCGTACTATTGTTTGTACAGATGAACGTGGTACCTTCAGGCATTTGGAAATTGCCCCCAAGGATGAACCAGACTTGTGGAGGTCTACAATTATTTTCTGAGGTCTTGTCCGATTTCTTTGGATTTTCCCAAGATGTCGGCAGGGTAGCCTAGTGGTTAGAGCATTGGACTAGTAACTGTAAGGTTGCAAGTTCAAACCCCTGAGCTGACAAGGTACAAATCTGTCGTTCTGCCCCTGAACAGGCAGTTAACCCACTGTTCCTAGGCCATCATTGAAAATAAGAATTTGTTCTTAACTGACTTGCCTAGTTAAATAAAGGTAAAAAATGTCAAGCAAAGAGGCACTGAGTTTGAAAGTAGGCCTTGAAATATATTCACAGGTACACCTCCAATTGACTCAAATGATGTCAATTAGCCTATCAGAACCTTCTAAAGCCATGACATAATTTTCTGGAATTTTCCAAGATGTTTAAAGGCACAGTAAACTGAGTGTATGTAAACTTCTGACCCACTGGAATTGTGATACAGTGAATTATAAGTGAAGTAATCTGTCTGTAAACAATTGTTGGAAAAATGACTTGTGTCATGAACAATGTAGATGTCCTAACCGACTTGCCAAAACTATAGTTTGTTAACAAGAAATTTGTGGAGTGGTTGAAAAACAAGTTTTGTTGACTCCACCTTAAGTGTATGTAAACTTCTGACTTCAACAGTAAATATAGGACAAAACACACATCACAACAAGAGACAACACAACACTACATAAAGAGAGATCTAAGACGACAACATAGCAAGGCAGCAACACATTACAACACAGCATGGTAGCAACACAACATAACAACAACATGATAGCAACACAACATGGTAGCAGCACAACACATGGTACAAACATGATATGGCACAGACAACAGCACAAAGGGCAAGAAGGTAGAGACAACAATACATCACGCAAAACAGCCATAACTGTCAGTAAGAGTGTCCTTGATTGAGTCTTTGAATGAAGAGCTTAAGATAAAACTGTCCAGTTTGAGTGTTTGTTGCAGCTTGTTCCAGTCGCTAGCTGCATCGAACTGAAAAGAGGACCCAGGGATGTTTATGCTTTGTGGACCCACTCCCGACTCGGGACACATAACTGAATGTGACTGGCAGGACAGGTGTTGTGTGTGGAGGATAAGGGCTGCAATAGATATCTCAGATAGGGGGGAGTGAGGACTAAGAGGGTTTTATAAATAAGCATCAACCAGTGGATCTTGCGACAGGTATACAGGGATGACCAGATTACAGAGGAGTATAGAGTGCAGTGATGTGTCCTATAAGGAGTATTGGTAGCAAATCTGATGGCCTAATGGTAAAGAACATCTAGCCGCTCGAGAGTACCCTTACCTGCCGAATTATAAATAATGTGTCTGTAATCTAGCATGGGTAGGATGGTCATCTGAATCAGTGTTAGTTTGTCAGCTGGGGTGAAAGAGGAGTGATTACGATAGAGGAAACCAAGTCCAGATTTAACTTTGGCCTGCAGTTTTGATATGTGCTGAGAGAAGGACAGTGCCCCATCTAGCCATACTCCCAAATACTTAACTCCCTCAAGCTCTAAACCCTCAGAGGTAGTAATAACACCTGTGAGAGGAGTGGCATTCTTCTTACCAAACCACATGACCTTTGTTTTGGAGGTGTTCAGAACAAGGTTAACGGTGGAGAAAGCTTGTTGGACACTAAGAAAGCTTTGATGTAGAGCATTTAACACAATATCCGGGGAGGGGCCAGCTGAGTATATGACTGTATCATCGGCATATAAATGGGTTAGAGAGCTTCTTACTGCCTGAGCAATGTTGTTGATGTAAATTGAGAAGAACGTGGGGCCGAGGCTTGAGCCTTGGGGTACGCCCTTGGTGACAGGCAGTGGATGAGACAGCAGATTTTCTGACTTTATACACTGCACTCTTTGAGAGAGGTAGTTAGCAAACCAGCCCAAAGACCTCTTAGAGACAGACACCAATACTCCTTAGCTGGCCCACAAGAATGAAATGGTCTACCGTATCAAAAGCTTTGGCCGAGTCAATAAAAATAGCAGCACAATATTGCTTAGAATCAAGGGCAATGGTGACATCATGAAGGACCTTTAAGGTTGCAGTGACACTTCCATAACCTGAGTGGAAACCACATTGCATACCCGAGAGAATACTATTGTCATGTCGTGTATGTAGGTGGAAGGGAAGTCAAGCGCAGGAGAATCAAACATGGTAGAACTGGAGTATTTAATAACTCAAAACACAAACTCCAAAACCAAAGTCCATGATAAAATAAATGTGGGTTCAAGAATCCTGTTGCACACCAATCCATAAAACATGAACATAACAATAAACAATCTCTGACAAGGACATGAGGGGAAACACAGGGTTAAATACACTGCATATAATGAATGGGATTGGAACCAGGTGTGTAAGAAGACCAGACAAAACCAATGGAAAATGAAACATAGATCAATGACGACTAGAAGACTGGTGACGTCGACCACCGCCCGAACAAGGAGAGGCGTCGACTTCGGCAGAAGTCGTGACAACTATAGACATCAAGGAAGCCAGTCAGTTGATTATTGATACGTTTTCCTAACACTTTGATAAACAGGGCAAAATAGAAATAGGCCGATAACAGTTAGGATCAGCTTGATCTCCCCCTTCAAACAAAGGATGAACCGTGGCTGCCTACCAAGCAATGGGAACCTCTCCAGAAAGGAGAGACAGGCTTGGCGATGATAGGGGCAGCAAACTTAGAGGAAGGTGTCTAAACTATCTGACCCAGATGTTTTTGGGGGTCAAGTTTAAGAAGCTCATTTAGCACCTCGGATTCAGTAACTGCCTGCAGGGAGAAACTTTGTAGCGGGGCAGGGGGAAAAGTGGGAGAAGCATTGGGCATAGTCACATTAGAAGGGGTGGGAGATGAGAAAATGTTGGACGGCAAGGAGACATGTCTGAGTCAAATAGGAATCCTGACTTAATGAAGTTGTGATTAAAGAGCTCAGCCATGTGCTTCTTGTCGGTAACAACCATATCATCAACATTAAGGGATGGGCAGCTGTGAGGAGGAGGGTTTATTCTCCAGGTCTTCAAACATTTTCCAGAACTTATTTGGGTTAGACCCACAGAGAGAGAACTGCTCCTTAAAGTAAC
Organism: Oncorhynchus keta; assembly: GCF_023373465.1. Taxonomy (NCBI): domain Eukaryota; kingdom Metazoa; phylum Chordata; class Actinopteri; order Salmoniformes; family Salmonidae; genus Oncorhynchus; species Oncorhynchus keta. The sequence goes on along the minus strand of NC_068422.1, from coordinate 42,698,354 downwards.
TAACTTTGGCCCTCAAGATAATCTGAGTGCACTTATTTCTCATTTGCCTGAACGATAGCCAGTCAGCCTGAGTATGCGTGTGCCGAGCCTTTTGCCAAATGCAATTCTTGAGGTGGAGTAACTCTGCAAGATCCCGGTCGAACCAGCAGCTGAACCTGTTATTAATTCTCAATATAAAAAAAGAAGGTCCAAGCGTCTTCTACAGAGGGGATCGAGCTGATTCTATGCCATTTTACAGAAGCAAGTTGATGAAGGAATGCTTGCTCATTAAGGTTTTTTTTAGCAAGCATCTATGACAAATTAGGACAGGTCGTTTCACTAAGCAGCCATTATAAAAAAGCTGTAAAACAATGATCACTAAGGTCATTACAAAAAACACCAGACGGATATCTATCAGGAGTATTTGTGAGGATAACATTGAGGAGAGTAGCCTTTTCTGGTTTGGAGTCATACCTTGTGGGATTGGTAATAATCTGAGAAAGATTTAGGGAGTCCCGTTGCTTTAAGGGGTGGTTTACGGACATATTCAATCAATCCCTATACCAGTCTGCTGTTCCCACATGCTTCAAGAGGGCCACCATTGTTCCTGTTCCCAAGAAAGCTAAGGTAACTGAGCTAAACTACTACTGAGCACTCACTTCCGTCATCATGAAGTGCTTTGAGAGACTAGTCAAGGACCATATCACCTCCACCCTACCTGACACCCTAGACCCACTCCAATTTGCTTACCGCCCAAATAGGTCCACAGACGATGCAATCTCAACCACACTGCACCCTGCCCTAACCCACCTGGACAAGAGGAATACCTATGTGAGAATGCTGTTCATCGACTACAGCTCGGCATTCAACACCATAGTACCCTCCAAGCTCGTCATCAAGCTCGAGACCCTGGGTCTCGACCCCGCCCTGTGCAACTGGGTACTGGACTTCCTGACGGGCCGCCCCCAGGTGGTGAGGGTAGGCAACAACATCTCCTCCCCGCTGATCCTCAACACGGGGCCCCACAAGGGTGCGTTCTGAGCCCTCTCCTGTACTCCCTGTTCACCCACGACTGCGTGGCCACGCACGCTCCAACTCAATCATCAAGTTTGCGGACGACACAACAGTGGTAGGCTTGATTACCAACAATGACGAGACTGCCTACAGGGAGGAGGTGAGGGCCCTCGGAGTGTGGTGTCAGGAAAATAACCTCACACTCAACGTCAACAAAACTAAGGAGATGATTGTGGACTTCAGGAAACAGCAGAGGGAACACCCCCTATCCACATCGATGGAACAGTAGTGGAGAGGGTAGCAAGTTTTAAGTTCCTCGGCATACACATCACAGACAAACTGAATTGGTCCACTCACACTGACAGCGTCGTGAAGAAGGCGCAGCAGCGCCTCTTCAACCTCAGGAGGCTGAAGAAATTTGGCTTGTCACCAAAAGCACTCACAAACTTCTACAGATGCACAATCGAGAGCATTCTGGCGGGCTGTATCACCGCCTGGTACGGCAACTGCTCCGCCCTCAACCGTAAGGCTCTCCAGAGGGTAGTGAGGTCTGCACAACGCATCACCGGGGCAAACTACCTGCCCTCCAGGACACCTACACCACCCGATGTTACAGGAAGGCCATAAAGATCATCAAGGACATCAACCACCCGAACCACTGCCTGTTCACCCCGCTATCATCCAGAAGGCGAGGTCAGTACAGGTGCATCAAAGCTGGGACCGAGAGACTGAAAAACAGCTTCTATCTCAAGGCCATCAGACTGTTAAACAGCCACCACTAACATTGAGTGGCTGCTGCCAACACACTGGCATTGACACTGACTCAACTCCAGCCACTTTAATAATGGGATTGATGGGAAATGATGTAAATATATCACTAGCCACTTTAAACAATGCTACCTTATATAATGTTACTTACCCTACATTATTCATCTCATATGCATACGTATATACTGTACTCTACATCATCGACTGCATCCTTATGTAATACATGTATCACTAGCCACTTTAACTATGCCACTTTGTTTACTTTGTCTACATACTCATCTCATATGTATATACTGTACTCGATACCATCTACTGTATGCTGCTCTGTACCATCACTCATTCATATATCCTTATGTACATATTCTTTATCCCCTTACACTGTGTATAAGACAGTAGTTTTGGAATTGTTAGTTAGATTACTTGTTGGTTATCACTGCATTGTCGGAACTAGAAGCACAAGCATTTCGCTACACTCGCATTAACATCTTCTAACCATGTGTATGTGACAAATAAAATGTGATTTGATTTGATTTGGGGCTTGGTTTAAGCATGTCCCAGTTTAGAGCACGTAGCAGGACAAATTTAGACTCAGTGTAAGGGGCCATGAGAGAGCTTAGGGCAGGTACTGTATGGTACAGGCCGGTGCTGATGGAGGACGATAGCACCCAGCAACAGTCAACAAAGAGCTATTTGAAAGTTTAATGCTTAAAACCAGCAAATGAAATTGTTTGGGGACAGACTTGGTGGAGACAACAGAGTTGATCCTTGGTAAAGAATGCCAATCCCCCACCTTTGGAAGATCTGTCTTGCCGAAAAAGGTTATCACCAGAAAGGTTAACATCAGTATTCAAAACAATCTTCCTGAACAACTTCTCAGTAATGGATTGGATTGGAGCTGTGAACCCACACTTTCAATTGATACATTTTAGGTAATAAGCTTCTAGTGTTAACGTGCAGAAAACCCAGGATTTTAACATCAACGGGACTGGTGGAGTGGGTCAAGAGTTTCAAGTTCCTTGGTGTCACATCACCAACGAACTATCATGGTCCAAACACACCAAGACAGTTGTGAAGAGGGTACGACAATGCATTTTCCCCCTCAGGAGACTGAAAAGAATTGGCATGGGTCCCCAGATCCTCAAAAAGTTCTGCACCATTGAGAGATTCCTGACCTGTTGCATTACCGCCTGGTATGGCAACTGTTCTGCATCTGACCATAAGGCGCTACAGAAGGTAGTGCGTATGGCCCAGTACATCCCTCGGACCAAGCTTCCTGACATCTAGGACCTATTTACTAGGGGGTGTCAGAGGAAGGCCCAAAAATGATCAAAGACTCCAGTCACCCAAGTCATAGACTGTTCTCTCTGCTACCGCACGACAAGCAGGACCGCAGGGCCAAGTCTAACAGCATCTACCCCCAAGCCATAAGACTGCTGAACAACTAAACTAAATAAAATGGCCAATATTTACATTGACCCCCCCCTACCCCCTTTTTTTACACTGCTGCTACTTGCTGTATATTATCTATGCATAGTCACTTTACAAATGACCTCGATTAACCTGTACCCCCGGAACATTGACATGGACTCTGTACCGGTACCCCCTGTATATAGCCTCGTTATCTATATGTCTTGTGTTACTTTTTGATTGATACAATTTTTTTTAAACTTCTTGTGACTAGCAATCCCAGATCCGGGAGCGTAATCATAGCCTCAAACGAATTAGCATAACGCAGTGGACATAAATATCCCTAGAAAATGTTCCTATTCATGAAAATCACAAATTAAATATATTGAGACACAGCTTAGCCTTTTGTTAATCACACTGTCATCTCAGATTTTCAAAATATGCATTACAGCCAACCCTAGACAAGCATTTGTGTAAGTTTATCATGGTATAATGCTATGCTAGGCTCTGCTGGCAGCAGGCAACATTTTCACGAAAATAAGAAAATCAATCAAATTAAATCATTTACCTTTGAAGAACTTTGGATGTTTTCACTCAGGAGACTCCCAGTTAGACAGCAAATGTTCCTTTTTTCCAAAAATAATATTCTTGTAGTCGAAATAGCTCCCGTTTGTTCATCATGCTTGGCTGAGAAATCGACCGGAAAATGCTATCACTACAACGCCTAATTTTTTTCCAAATTAGCTCCATAATATCGACAGAAACATGGCAAACGCTGTTTAGAATCAAACCTCAATGTGTTTTTAACATATATATTCGATAATATATCCGTCGAGGCAATTGGTTTCTCGTAAGAAGCGATTGGAAAAATGGCTACCTCAGTATTTTACGCAAGATTTTCTGCGGGAGACATCAGGTGACCACTTGCTAAATGTGGTCCCTTATGGCTATTCTTCAACAGAAATGCGTAAAAAGACGTCACAATGCTGTAGACAACTTGGAGAATACGTAGAAAACGTAAGCTCATTCGTAGCTCATTCATAGCCATATAAGGAGTCATTGACATGAGGCGGTTTCAAAAAATGTGGCACTTCCTGATTGGATTTTTATCTGGGTTTCCATTAAATCACACATACAAGATAGCAAATTAAAGCTACACTTTTTGTGAATCCAGCCTACATGTCAGATTTCAAAAAGGCTTTTCGACGAAAGCAAACGATGCTATTATCTGAGGATTGCACCTCCGTAAACAAAGAGAGAAACCACATTTCAACCCTGCAGGTGCGACACAAAACGCAGAAATAAAAATATAATTCATGCCTTACCTTTGACGAGCTTCTTTTGTTGGCACTCCAGTATGTCCCATAAACATCACAAATGGTAATTTTGTTTGATTAATTCCGTCGATATATATCCAAAATGTCCATTTATTTGGCACGTTTGATCCAGAAAAACACTGGTTCCAACTTGCTCAACGTGACTACAACATATCTCAAAAGTAATACAACTTTAGGTATTTTTTTACGTAAATAATCGATAAAATTGAAGACGGGATGATCTGTGTTCAATACAGGATGAAAACAAACTGAAGCATGCTTTCTGGTCACGCGCCTCTATCTAACAGTACACTTCAAGTGACCCTTGTTCAAGATGGACATACTTGTTCATTACACAAAGGAATAACCTCACCCAATTTCTAAAGACTGTTGACATCCAGTGGAAGTGATAGGAACTCGAAGAAGGTCCCTTAGAACTCTGGATTCCCAATGAAATCTCACTGAAAAGAGTGACCTCAAAAATAAATAATCTGAATGGTTTGTCCTCGGGTTTCGCCTGCTAAGTTCTGTTATACTCACAGACATGATTCAAACAGTTTTAGAAACTTCAGAGTGTTTTCCATCCAAATCCACTAATAATATGCATATCTTATCTTCTGGAGATGAGTAGCAGGCAGTTGAATTTGGGCATGTATTTCATCCGGACGTGAAAATACTGCCCCCTGTCACCAAGAAGTTAACGTAACTAGCCTAAATATAGATTGTGTCATGCCTTTATCGATTTTGTTCACATTCATTAATTTGCTTTCGCAGTTGTGTCAGTATTCTAAGCTAAACTGCGATTCAGTATTTTTTTTTTGCATGCATGAATAACTATGCTACTACTTTCAGCATTAGTTTGCATTATTTTGTTAAGACAGCTGTGTGTATGGCTGCATTCACATAGGCTGTTTGTAATAGTTGAACTGCCCTGTCTATCTTGTAGCCTATATTCATTACTAAAAAGCCCTTGCTGTAGGGCACTGTCAATTGTGCTGATACAGTGCACTCAATGATTTGTTGTAAATGAGAATGTGTTCTCAGTCAACTTACCTGGTAAAATAAAATGATATAAGCAGAATTCAATATAATTAGTCACTTTATCCTGCTGCAGACTCTGGCTCAGAACCACAAGAAGTAGGTTTAAACACCGATTGAATCTCACGTGTTAGTGGCTTGCAGCTCATGGCACATTCCATAAGCAAGCAATTCACTTAGATAAGGCAAAACGAACGGAGTAATTTATATAACACAAATGTAAGTATTTTTTGTATTTGTTAGATAGCATCTCAAGAACATTTAATAGGAAACAGATGAGAAGGAAAGCAGATAATAGACAATGTGGCACAAGATGCCAGATCAAATGTTGGTCCGATTTCCTCATTCATCATCCATTTAATCACACTGTACCTGTAAGTGGCATCGCGGAAGGATGCACAAGCAATATTCAGGTGTGAAATAACAGCCATGGCATTAGAAAGAGCCATGGGAAAAGGGCTTTCTCACATTAATTTATGAAACACGTTTATTTACATCCCCCATTCCTATGGCACTTTGGACTTTGTGTCCTTTTTCTTTTCAAATTCCAAACAATTTAATCAATTCAACCTAAGTCGCCCATATTGAACTACCAGTATGAGACGTTCAAATTCTAAAGTTCTATCATCAAGATGGCCATATGTGTCAATTATGGATACTACTACTAAGTAAAGACTAATGAAGCCTAAGGAAAGAAAGGGGGTGCAGACGATGCACATTTCTTGATGTCATTTCAGACGGAGAGTGTGGTGAGAGAGAAAAAAGCAGAGCTATAATAGAAGCATTTATTAATGACATCCCAGTCAGGGCAGATTGCAGCAATTCCATTTTCCGATGGTGCTCTTCGAAGTGCATCTTTAAAAAAATGCAATCAATCAACAATACATAACACAGAATCACAGTCTTTGATAAATTTGTTCTCATCAATAGCAGATTATTATGAAATTACATACTCAGAGAAATCAGTCTGGCTTGCAGGCAGGCTATCCGAGGCGCTTCAAAGGTCACCATTACAAAATCATGGCCCCCTCATCTTCTTTGATCAAACATCAACACTAAACGCTGTTGCGATTTGACTGGTGGTAAATTGCAAGTACCCGTTATTATTGATTTTTCATTTAAAATGTTGGAGAGTTTAATATTTTGATATAACTTTTTTTTTCTTGGGTGCTGTTAGCAGTCAGAATTACCAGCGTTGGGCTCAAGAAAATTAAACAAATGACTCACAGAAGTCAGTTTGGCTGTCTTTTTACATGAGACCTACCAAAATATGTTGTGTTCAATTTAAATGTAAATGAGCTGACAATGCTGTCATCTTCAAAATGGCACTTTCTTTGGATTCAAACACATTTAATTCATTTTCTATTATTTATTTTTCACACTATATCCTAATACCTTCCATATTGGAAAAAATAATGAATTAGTTGGATCTCATAGTATCCCATTAAGATGTCTACCACCTCACACATACTCCTTGTATTGGGAAAAACTGTTCGTCAGACTAAAGTGGTGTGCAGAGCACTATGACAAAACCATAGAAGGTAGGCTATGCCTGATTTAATCATCAAGCTCTTGATTAGTGAATCAGGTGAGCTAGTTCAAGGCTACAACAAAATGGTGAAACATCTGGGGATACATGAGGAGGGGTTTGAGAGGCACTACAAAAGGTAGTGCCTAAATATAAGGGAAGCTCATCATTTGACATGAAAATACATTTCACGGGAAAACAGTACAATATTTCCAGGAGGTTGTAATTGACAACAATGCATTTGTAATCATGTGTTCTAAATTCTTTACTCTGTGTTTAGGCCGTCCTTTAGACTTGCATGTCCCCTGCGTGAACAATAGAGGATTATACAGTGACACAGCATTCAAGGTTCTCTGATATTTTAGTTCATTCTGGAAGATTCATTTTATGATGTTCCAGTAAAGCCCATTTATCACAGTAAGAAAAGAGATGTCTTCATTTTTCTCTTGCATTGTTTTCACCAGAGAAAGAAGAGAACAAAGACCCCTTTACAAGGCTGGTCTGACCCATATTGGAGCGCTTTTATAATGTTGTTCTCTCCATGGTTGTTGTAAGCAACATCTTTTTCTCTCCCCCTTTTTTTAAATTGAAGAAGGGCTTTGATTCATCTGCTAGACCTTCTCTTATCCTTCTCTCCCTCTTTCTGTCTTCCTATGTGGTTATCCAAACCTGTAAGACCACAACAAACAGATTCAAATGATAAGCCAATTAATTAATCAGACAAACACACGTGAGCGCTCATACACACATGCGCAAGTACACACACAGGCAAGTACACACACAGGCAAGTACACACGCACACACACACACACACACACACACACACACACACACACACACACACACACACACACACACACACACACACACACACACACACACACACACACACACACACACACACACACACGTGTAAATCTACAAAGAACTCGCACATTGTATAACATGCTGCTACAAGGTTAAATGTTTGCAACTTATATAGATTGATATTTCTTTGGTAAGGCTCAAATTGGACTGGACTGTTAGGAGGAGGAGAAGGAGGAGGAGAAGGAGAAGGAGAAGGTATTGTACAGAACTGCCAAGTGGACACAGAAGGCTTCTGTCCAAAAACATGTGTGGGTAATGATTAGACATAGAAGTTTGGCAAGCATTACACAACAATAACTGTGCACTGGATTACAGGACCAATTTTACCGCAGAAAGTGTTAGTAAATTAGGACCAATATTTGGTTTAAGGGAAGAATTCTGAGCATACAAAAGTTAGAATTGGAAGAAAACAAAGGGCAATGCTCATTAGGCTGATCTACCTTGGAGGCCATGGCTTCCACACTCTGTCTGCATGTCCTCTCTATGTCCAGGTTCTCTTGAATGCTGTTGACCTCTTCAATGACCATGTGGGACACTGTTGGAGAGCGACAGAAACAACACTGTTAATCATCTCCAAACCAGCATAAACATCGCGCATTGCAGTTTTCCTTTATCTGCGATTAATTGACACAAGGAATGGTGCTGCAATGGCTAGCAGCCGTTTTAAGGGTTCCTGACCAATTCTGCTATTTTGTGTTGTTTTTTTAGCTGATCTTAACTGATTTAGTACATAATGTTACCGCCATCGTTTCCTATGGCCGAAAATAGCTTCTGGACATCAGATCAGCAATCACTAACCTCGATTTGAATGAGGATTTCTACTTCAACGAGTCGGAATCATCAAAAAAATGTGGCTTAAACGAAGCCGTTGTGCGGGAACCCTGACGAAACTACAGTATGTCCGCTCGTACATAAACTGCTGCAACCCTCCAGTCTATTGGCGGACGTACAATCACTGCAAAACAAACAGTACGAGCGCCGTTCGAGACTATCCTATCAAGAGAGTTTTCATCTATATTTTTTGTTTATTTACACCCACAAACAGATGTTGGCACTAAGACCGCACTCAACGAGCTGGCCAAATGCAAACAAGGAAATGTTCATCAAGAGGTGACGCTCCTAGTGGTCGGTGATTTTAATACAGGGAAACGGAAATCCGTTGTACCTAATTTCTACCAGCATGCAACTCGAGGCGAAAAAACTCCAGATCATGTTTACTCCACACACAGAAACACATACAAAGCTATCCCACGCCCTCCATTTGGCAAATCTGACCATAACTCTATCCTCCTGATTCCTGATTACAAACAAAAACTCCAACAGGAAGTACCAGTGGCGTGCTCAATGTGGAAGTGGTCCAATGAAGCAGATGCTAAGCTACGGGACTGTTTCCATAGCACAGACTGGAATATTTTCTGGGATTCATCCGATGACATTACGTTTCCCACATCAGTCCCCGGCTTCATTAATAAGTGCATCAACGACATCATCCCCACAGTGACTATCAAATCAAAATCAAATCAAATGTATTTATATAGCCCTTCTTACGTCAGCTGATATCTCAAAGTGCTGTACAGAAACCCAGCCTAAAACCCCAAACAGCAAGCAATGCAGGTGTAGAAACACGGTAGCTAGGAAAAACTCCCTACAAAGGCCAAAACCTAGGAAGAAACCTAGAGAGGAACCAGGCTATGAGGGGTGGCCAGTCCTCTTCTGGCTGTGCAGGGTGGAGATTATAACAGAACATGGCCAAGATGTTCAAATGTTTATAAATGACAAGCATGGTCAAATAATAATAATCACAGTAGTTGTCGAGGGTGCAACAGGTCAGCACCTCCGGTGTAAATGTCAGGTGGCTTTTCATAGCCGATCATTAAGAGTATCTCTACCTCTCCTGCTGTCTCTAGAGAGTTGAAAACACCAGGTCTGGGACAGGTAGCACGTCCAGTGAACACGTCAGGGTTCCATAGCCGCAGGCATTACAGTTGAAACTGGAGCAGCAGCACGGCCAAGTGGACTGGGGACAGCAAGGAGTCACCATGCCAGGTAGTCCTGAGGCATGGTCCTGGGGCTCAGGTCCTCCGAGAGAGAGAAAGAAAGAGAGAAAGAGAGAATTAGAGAGAGCATACTTAAATTCACACAGGACACCGGATAAGACAGGAGAAATACTCCAGATATAACAAACTGACCTTAGCCCCCCGACACAAACTACTGCAGCATAAATACTGGAGGCTGAGACAGGAAGGGTCAGGAGACACTGTGTGCCCATCAGATGATACCCCCGGACAGGGCCAAACAGGAAGGATATAACCCCACCCACTTTGCCAAAGCACAGCCCCCATACCACGAGAGGATATCTTATACCACCAACTTACCATCCTGAGACAAGACTGAGTATAGCCCACAAAGATCTCCGCCACGGCACAACCCAAGGGGAGCACCAACCCAGACAGGAAGATCACGTCAGTGTCTCAACCCACTCAAGTGACGCACCCCTCCTAGGGACGGCATGAAAGAGCACCAGTAAGCCAGTGTTTCAGTCCCTGTAATAGGGTTAGAGGCAGAGAATCCCAGTGGAGAGAGGGGAACCGGCCAGGCAGAGACAGCAAGGGCGGTTCGTTGCTCCAGTCTTTCTGTTCACCTTCACACTCCTGGGCCAGACTACACTCAATCATAGGACCTACTGAAGAGATGACTCTTCAGTAAAGACTTAAAGGTTGAGACCAAGTCTGCGTCTCTCACATGGGTAGGCAGACCATTCCATAAAAATTGAGCTCTATAAGAGAAAGCCCTGTCTCCAGCTGTTTGCTTAGAAATGTTAGGGACAATTAGGGGGGCTGCGTCTTGTGACCGTATCGTACGTGTAGGTATGTACGGCAAGACCAAATCGGAAGGATAGGTAGGAGCAAGCCCATATAATGCTTTGTAGGTTAGCAGTAAAACCTTGAAATCAGCCCTTGCCTTAACAGGAAGCCAGTGTAGGGAGGTTAGCACTGGAGTAATTTGATCCGTTTTTTTGGTTCTAGCAGCCGTATTTAGCACTAACTTAAGTTTATTTAGTGCTTTATCCGGGTAGCGGAAAGTAGAGCATTGCAGTAGTCTAGCATAGAAGTAACAAAAGCATGGATATATTTTTCTGCATAATTTTTGGACATAATGTTTCTGATTTTTGCAATGTTACCTAGATGGAAAAAAGCTGTCTTTGAAACGGTCTTGATATGTTCGTCAAAAGAGAGATCAGGGTCCACAGTTTTATTTGAGACTATACGTACGTACAGTACACAATATACAGTGCCTTGCGAAAGTATTCGGCCCCCTTTGTAGCGCCACCTTTTGCTGCGATTACAGCTGTAAGTCGCTTGGGGTATGTCTCTATCAGTTTTGCACATCGAGAGACTGAATTCTTTTCCCATTCCTCCTTGCAAAACAGCTCGAGCTCAGTGAGGTTGGATGGAGAGCATTTGTGAACAGCAGTTTTCAGTTCTTTCCACAGATTCTCGATTGGATTCAGGTCTGGACTTTGACTTGGCCATTCTAACACCTGGATATGTTTATTTTTGAACAATTCCATTGTAGATTTTGCTTTATGTTTTGGATCATTGTCTTGTTGGAAGACAAATCTCCGTCCCAGTCTCAGGTCTTTTGCAGACTCCATCAGGTTTTCTTCCAGAATGGTCCTGTATTTGGCTCCATCCATCTTCCCATCAATTTTAACCATCTTCCCTGTCCCTGCTGAAGAAAAGCAGGCCCAAACCATGATGCTGCCACCACCATGTTTGACAGTGGGGATGGTGTTTTCAGGGTGATGAGCTGTGTTGCTTTTACGCCAAACATAAGGTTTTGCATTGTTGCCAAAAGGTTCAATTTTGGTTTCATCTGACCAGAGCACCTTCTTCCACATGTTTGGTGTGTCTCCCAGGTGGCTTGTGGCAAACTTTAAATGACACTTTTTATGGATATCTTTAAGAAATGGCTTTCATCTTGCCACTCTTCCATAAAGGCCAGATTTGTGCAATATACGACTGATTGTTGTCCTATGGACAGAGTCTCCCACCTCAGCTGTAGATCTCTGCAGTTCATCCAGAGTGATCATGGGCCTCTTGGCTGCATCTCTGATCAGTCTTCTCCTTGTATGAGCTGAAAGTTTAGAGGGACGGCCAGGTCTTGGTAGATTTGCAGTGGTCTGATACTCCTTCCATTTCAATATTATCGCTTGCACAGTGCTCCTTGGGATGTTTAAAGCTTGGGAAATCTTTTTGTATCCAAATCCGGCTTTAAACTTCTTAACAACAGTATCTCGGACCTGCCTGGTGTGTTCCTTGTTCTTCATGATGCTCTCTGCGCTTTTAACGGACCTCTGAGACTATCACAGTGCAGGTGCATTTATACGGAGACTTGATTACACACAGGTGGATTGTATTTATCATCATTAGTCATTAGGTCAACATTGGATCATTCAGAGATCCTCACTAAACTTTGCTGCACTGAAAGTAAAGGGGCTGAATAATTTTGCACGCCCAATTTTTCCGTTTTTGATTTGTTAAAAAAGTTTGAAATATCCAATAAATGTCGTTCCACTTCATGATTGTGTCCCACCTGTTGTTGATTCTTCACAAAAAAAATACAGTTTTACATCTTTATGTTTGAAGCCTGAAATGTGGCAAAAGGTCGCAAAGTTCAAGGGAGCCGAATACTTTCGCAAGGCACTGTATACAAAGGTATGTGGACACCCTTTCAAATTAGTGGATTTGGCTATTTCAGCTACACCTGTTGCTGACAGTTGTATAAAATAGAGCACACCGCCATGCAATCTCCATCGACAAACATTGGCAGTAGAATGGCCTTACTAAGGAGCTCAGTGACTTTCAATGTGCCACCGTCGCAGGATGCCACCTTTCCAGCAAGTCAGTTTGTCAAATTTCTGCCCTGCTTGAGCTGTCCTGTTCAACTGTAAGTGCTGTTATTGTGACGTGGAAATGTATAGGAGCAACAACGGCTCAGCTGCGAAGTGATAGGCCACACAAGCTCACAACAGGTGTCCTGTTGAGCTGAGTGCTGAAGCGTGTAGCGCGTAAAAATAGTCTGTCCTCGTTTGCAACACATACTACCAATTCCAAATTGCCTCTGTAAGCAACGTCAGCACAAGAACTGCTCGTTGGGAGCTTCATGAAATGGGTTTCCATGGCTGAACAGACGCACTCAAGCCTAAGATCACCATATGTAATGCCAAGCGTCGATTGGAGTGGTGCAAAGCTAGCCGCCATTGGACTCTGGAGCAAGTGGAAACACGTTCTCTGGAGTGATGAATCACACTTCACCATCGGGCAGTACAAGGAGAATGCCCCAAATGAATAGGGCCAACTGTATAGCTTGGTGGAGAAGGAATAATGGTTTGTTTTTCATGGTTCTGGCTAGGCCCCTTAGTTCCAGTGAATGGAAAGTTTAATGCTACAGCATACAATGGCATTCTCAATGATTCTGTGCTTCTAACTTTGTGGGGAAGGCCCTTTCCTGTTTTAGCATGACAATGCCCCCGTGCACAAATCGAGGTCCATACAAAAATGGTTTGTCAAGATCGGCTTGGAAGAACTTGACTGGCCTGCACAGAACCTTGACCTCAACCCCATGAAACACATTTGGGATGAACTGGAACGCTGACTGCGAGCCAGGCCTAATCGCCCAACATCATGGCCTGACCTCACTAATGAATGGAAGCAAGTCGGTACAGCAATGTAGTGGAAAACCTTCCCAGAAGAGTGAAGGCTGTTATAGCAGCAAAGGGGGGAACAACTCCAAATTAATGCCCATGATTTTGGAATGAGATGTTTGACGAGCAGGTGTGAGTAAAACCTTTAACAGGTTAACTTTCACAAGACCGCATGGTGGCCCGACGGAGCTCTAGTGGAGAGGGTCGAGAGCTTCAAGTTCTGCGGTGTCCACATCACCAAGGATCTATCATGGTCCACACACACCAACACAGTCATGATGAGGGCACGACAACACCTCTTCCCCCTCAGGAGGTTGAAAGGATTTGTCATGGGACCTCAGATCCTCAAAACGTTCTACAGCTACACCTTTGAGAGCATCTTGAAATACTTTAAAGTACTACTTAAGTGTATTTTTTAGTATCTGTACATTCCATTACTATTTCTATTTTTGACAACTTTTACTTTTCCTCCACTTCATTCCTAAAGAAAATATGTACTTTGTACTCCATACATTATCCATGACAGCCAAAAGTACTCGTTACATTTAAAATGCTCAGGCAGGACAGCAATTCATGCATCTACTGTAATCAGGTCCTATTCATGCATCTATCAATATAACGCTTTGTCATCCCTACAGCCTCTTATCTGGCGGACTCACTAAACACAACTAGTGTGTTGGTAAATTATGTCAGAGTGTTGGAATATGCCCCTGTCTGTCCGTAAAAAAAAAAAAATTAAATTGCGCGGTCTTGTTTGCTTTAATGTTAGGAATTTGATCTATAGAATTGACTTTTACTTTGTAGCTTTACTCAAGTATGACAATTTAGTACTTTTTCCACCACTGCTCTAGACAAGGCAGTGTCAGGGGAAGGCTAAAAAAAATGTCAAACCACCCAAGTCATAGGCTATTCTCTCTGCTACCGCAACAAGTCCGGAAACAACCGGACACTGAACAGCTTCTAACCCCAAGCCATGAGACTCCTAAATAGTTACCCAGACTATCCTCTTTCAGACTTTTTGCAGAAACTCTTTTGAGTCATCACACACGCTGCTGCTACTATTTATTATCTGCCACTTGATTCCAAGTTATATGTACTGTATCTACATCAATTACCCCGTACATCACCTCGGAACTGGTATCCCATGTACAATACCAGTCAAAAGTCTGGACACACCTACTCATTCAAGGGTTTTTCTTTATATTTACTATTTTCTACATTGTAGAATAATAGTGAAGACATCAAAACTATGAAATAACACATATGGATCATGTAGTAACCAAAAAAGTGTTAAAAACCTCTAAATATATTTGATATTCTTCAAAGTAGCCACCCTTTGCCTTGATGGCAGCTTTGCACACTCTTGGCATTTCTCAACCATATTCATGAGGAATGCTTTTCCAACAGTCTTGAAGGAGTTCCTACATATGCTGAGCCCTTGGTGGCTGCTTTTCCTTCACTCTGCGGACCAACTCATCCTAAACCATCTCAATTGGGTTGAGGTCGGTGGATTGTGGAGGCCAAGTCATCTGATGCAGCACTCCATCACTCTCCTTGGTCAAATAGCCGTTACACAGCCTGGAGGGGTGTTTTGGGTCAATGTCCTGTTGAAAAACAAATTATTATTATTAAGCGCAAACCAGATGGGATGGCGTATCGCTGCAGAATGCTGTGATAGCCATACTGGTTAAGTGTGCCTTAAATTCTAAATACATCACAGACAGTGTCACCAGCAAAGCACCCCCACACCAACTCACCACCACACATGCAGAGTTAATCCGTTCACCTGCTTCGCGTCTCACAAAGACACGTCAGATGGATCAAAAATCTCAAATATTATTTGTTTCTTGGCCAAACAAGTTTCTTCTTCTTATTGGTGTCCTTTAGTAGTGGTTTCTTTGCAGCAATTCGACCATGAAGGCCTGATTCATGCAGTCTCCTCTGAACAGTTGATGTTGAGATGTGTCTGTTACTTGAACTCTGTAAAGCATTTATTTGGGCTGCAATCTGAGGTGTAGTTAACTCAAATGAACTTATCCTCTGCAGCAGAGGTAACTCTGGGTCTTCCTTTCCTCATGAGAGCCAGTTTCATTATAGCGCTTGATGGTTTTTGCTAGCGCACTTGAAGAAACTTTCAAAGGTCTTGAAATGTTCCGGATTTGTTCATTGTTTTATTTTACCTTTATTTAACTAGGCAAGTCAGTTAAGAACAAATTCTAATTTTCAATGACGGCCTAGAAACAGTGGGTTAACTGCCTGTTCAGGGGCAGAACGACAGATTTTTACCTTGTCAGCTCAGGGATTTGATCTTGCAACCTTTCGGTTACTAGTCCAACGCTCTAACCACTAGGCTACCTGCCGCCCGGATTGACTGACCTTCCTTCATGTCTAAAAGTAATGATGGACTGTCATTTATCTTTGCTTATTTGAGCTGTTCTTGTCATAATATGGACTCGGTCTTTTACCAAATAGTGCTATCTTCAGTATACCACCCCTACCTTTTCACAACACAACTGATTGGCTGAAACGCATTAAGAAGGAAAGAAATTCCACAAATGTATTTTTAACAAGGTACACATGTTAATTCCAGTTTACCTCATGAAGCTGTCATCAAGGCAAGGTGGCTACTTTGAAAAATTTCAAATCTTTCAAATTTCAAATAAAAAAACAAAGAAAAACCCTTGAAGGTGTGTCCAAACTTTTGACTGGTACTGTATATAGCCAAGAGTTATCGTTACTCATTATGTATTTATTATTTCCTCTGTTGTTAATGGTTTTAGTTATCTATTATTTCTCTATTTTCTATCTCTTTGCATTGTTGGGAAGGGCCCGTAAGTAAGCATTTCACTGTTAATGTAGGAAGCATGTGACGAGAACAATTTGATTGAATTGAAGCCCAAGAACTACATCTATTTTTTTTATTTTGAACAATAGCAGAGTTGCACTACAGCGGTAGGAATACAGTAGCTTGGTTGTTGGCATACTGTAGACAACACAAATGTTGTTTTTATTTTGAACAATAGCAGAGTTGCACTACAGCGGTAGGAATACAGTAGCTTGGTTGTTGGCATACTGTAGACAACACAAATGTTGCCATGTTGTCTGATCCTAAGGTTCACCTTATTGGAACTCATCTCTTTATGTTTCAGTCTTGAATATCACACAGATAAAAAAAATGGACATGTCTTTGATGGGTCATGTTCAGTTGCTTTCACAATTAGCTTTACATCTCAAGAACAGAGGTAACGCTGAAGGATGGGATGACTAGGACTTTGACGCTTTGTGCACTTCTTATGTGCTTTTTACAAAACAAGCAGAAACACGAGCATTTCTGTAGACTCGCTTACTGTGAAATCTGAAACTTTACTAAGAAATGTACTTGACAAACTTGACAATATAAGTATGTATGTTTGCATTTTTCTGTTCTGTCAAAGCTTTGCCGTGAACCACATATGTTCTCTTTTCAATTGAAAAGGTGAACTAATATTTCCACTGCGACTGAGGTGTTAACTATTCTGCTTTCTGTAAAAGCCACAACATCAGCGGAACTACTTGAACACGTTTGAGACTACTTGAGATCACTATACAAAGGTCAAAGAAAACCGCCTCCCTGCAACAATGGGTGCATTTTATTACAGCGTAATTAATGTCATTGTGTGATCAAGGTCAGAAAGGCAAATTATTCTAGAAACATAATGGATCTTATCACCAGAATGGTTATAAATTGTTGATGGAAAACAAAGGACATGAGATTCAATCTATTATGAATTATTCAAGTTATTTAGGGAACATTTTTTAGCCCCTGATGTTAGACTTTTTAAACATTGAAGTATAAAATCTCACTTTAGCCAGTTAGAGTTGTTGTAAAAACAGAAACATTCAGAGACACACTTAATACTATAAACATTGACAGGCGTAATCACAAACCCCAGTGAAAGAGTCTTACTGCCACTTAACTAATTAAACATTGTGGTCGAAGGGGAAAAATAGGAATTAAGGCCGTTAACACGGGCCGTTCCCTTCCCAATGACACCTAATTAAAACTTGATGAACGTCTGTGCCTGCGATATCAAAGTTCCGCCTGCAACCTCTCCACGTCATTCATTCAACAGCACTTAGCTGCCAGTTTCATCCCAGCCTCTCTCCTGCTCTTCTCTTTCACAGATTCCATAATGCCCAACTCACTCAACACCAGAAAATGACGTCTTGAACTAAATTACACGTTAATTATAATTGCTGGTAGACATGGTAAATAAACAGGCCTGGAAGTGTACAAGTGCGGGGTGACAGGGGTTCTGACACGTCAGATTTGGCAGTCTTAATTGTAAGTTTCGGCCTCACCATCATCAGTCCCGTCTTTTTTTTCCTCCCCTCTTTTCCCTCCTATCGGGGAAGACAGTGATTACCCCTGTGCCGACGTGCTGCATAATGGTATCAGCGCAGACAGAGGAGTGAATTAAATTGTATCTGCAGCCGTACGGAAGCCTTGATGAGGGGGCAGATGCTTTTGTGGTGTTATCATTATAGTACAATAGTCATGTTGTCATCAACCTTGCCATCGTCAATTGAAAAGACATGATTGTGTGTTGGGGGCTTTTTTTCTCTCCCTCTGTAGCCCCGGTGTTTCGTCGTGAATAGGAGCAATTTTCTAAGAGCTATGAAATCACGTAATAGGTCCTAATATGCAGCTGCTTGGCATAGCAAGGCAGCCTCTTAAAGTGGAAGTCAAACACAATATGTGTTTCTTGACTGGAGAAACACTGGATGTATGAGCAAAGGCCACATCTATTCAGATAAAAATCCCTCGACTGTAACGATTACAAAGAACTATTCCAAATATCTTCGATATTTTTCTAAAATTCCAGAGATCAAAATCACTGGCTTGAGTGATGCAGTTTTTGGTTTTAAGAAAAACTGTCCCTGCAAAATAACACAGAAACACATTGTATTTCGAGCACATTTGTATGTGTATGTGAAAAAGGAAAAGTAAAAGCCACAAGGAGAAGTGGCAGAGATGCTTTAGGTGTCATTTTGCATTCTGAACACTAACATCTACAAAAGAGAATCCAGTTAGTGTATGTTTCTCTATTAAACTAAAGATGAATACATTTTGCATTGACAAAAGGGGCAGCAAGAGTAAATAACTCTGTGCTAGGGTGTGCTTTTTACCAAAGGTAAACGTCAAACATACACAGTTCATAGCGAGTCCAGGTTTCAAAGGTCACAGCAGCAGAGATTGTGTGGTTGACAGTTGACAGAGAATGTTATCAGTAAACACTACACAACAGAATTGAATGTGTTAACAGTCACAATATTCCCTCTTATACAATCACGGACTAGTTTCCAATATGATGCAAATGTTGCCAGGTGGGAAAACAATATCAGTCTGATATGTAAGAATATCATGTTAATACGAGCTCAATCATCTTTGTCAATCATTTTCTAAGACTGCCTCGTCTCTTGCTGCCGGCATCCGTCGACACTGATACGACCAAAAACACAAAAGAGAACAAAAAACACTGACAATATCTCTTTTTCATTTTCATTAGTGACCTACTTTCACTGAGCCAGTCAATGCAAGATCAGACTCCACTTAAACTCAAATCGGAGTTAGATATTCAGAGGGAGAGAAGCGGAGGTCATGAGGATGATGGGCTATGTAACAAAGCTTCCCAATATGAATGAACCTTATGTGAACCTTAACAAGTGCTATATAAACCGCTGCCGTATGGCTTTAAAGTGAAATGAGAAAAGCAATATCATCCAAAAGTCAGACTACATTGATGGTCCTAAGGCACAATGCATACGCTCTTAGAAAGAAAAGGTGCTTTCTAGAAACTTATGTGTTCGTCAGATGTCCCCATAGGAGAAACCTTTGAATAACCCTTTTTGACTGCAGTTAGAAAGAACCCTTTTGGTTCCAGGTAGAACCCTTTCGATAGAGGGTTCTACATGGAATCCAAAAGGTTTCCAACTGGAAGCAAAAAGGGTTCTCCTATGGGGACAGCAGAAGAACCCTTGTGGAAGTATTTCAAATGTATTTATTTTTTAAATTGAGGATAACTCTGACTTACATGTAACATAATCAGCATTGGTTGCTTAGTAGGTACCCTACTGTGAGGCACTGTGCAGTCATTTCAATCTACACACCAGGTCAAGTACTATTTCCTTTAAGTACTATTTCCTTTAGGGTACAACATTTAGGTCACATGTACTTTTACTCAACACTGCTGATCTAACACATCATGCTGGCTAGCACCCTACCCCCAAACTCATCCTCTCTCTGAATGCTTGGCCCTATTTTTGTTTTTACCTTAGGTAGTTTGTACCTGCAGCCAGAGAGGATGAGCTGGAATTTGGGGTTGAGTGGGTGAATAATGTGCATTCACCGTGTTCCAAATAGGTGATTCAGAGGGCACCTCAGACAGACATCATACGTTCAGTTGGGGTAAAAATATTTCAAAGTAGTAGCTAGTATGTATGTGTATGTATTCAATATAATTAAATATTTAACCAGTCGCATTCCTCAAATTAAGGGGATGATGACGCAATCTTTGCAAGATGAGGGAATATGATTTCATTGGTCATCAACGCAAGGCTCAGTAATTTCATTCAGGGTAAGTGGAGTTAGCCTACCCCGGAGCAAGTTAGTTCTGAAAGATGTGGAATGTTGTCCCACTCCTCTTCAATCGCTGTGCGAAGTTGCCGGATATTGGTGGGAACTGGAACACTGTTGTACACATCAATCCAGAGCATCCCAAACATGCTCAATGGGTCTGCTGAGTATGCAGGCCATGGAAAAACAACATTTGAGATATGCTCTTTTTTTATTTTATTTAGTTCCTCTGGGGTTACCATTGCAAGAAATTCCAAAATTACAGTAGTGAGTAGGCTACACATTACTGGCACGTGCAACAGGAAATTGATACCTTGAGACACCTGTGCCAGAGATACTGTATATAATGTTGAGATGGTCTCGTCTCCGCAATGGGAGTCATTGTCCCAAACACAGTAAGGCAGGTGTTCTGCTTATAGCTGCATTTCCACGGGGACAGATTTTAATGAGAGTGGACCCTCTTGCCATGCCTCTTCCTTTCTGCCTATGTACACGACTCACCTTTGGTCATATTTTACAACCTCAGGTCTGATCTAGGATACAAGTGCATGTTTTTGTTAATTTGGGCCTATATTACAGTCTATGACTCACACTTAAAATCAAAAAATATCACACAGATTTTTTGCTGACAGTCACTACTAAGCCCTACTACAAGTGCGCGAGACCCATCAACCTTAAAAGGGTCAATCTGCTGTTGCTATATCCATTTTGGGATTCTTAAATTCATATATACCCATTGATTCTTGAAAGGTATGACTTATAAATGTCTCACGAGCTTCGTTAATTGGTCTTAACCCATGATATGTGTAAACAAACACCGTATAGCCTCAACGTGGTTTAGACTATAATTGCATTATGATGGATGGACAGCCCGCCCTTGCAACTATAGCTCCATCTATGAATTTGACAGTGGTCTAAGCTACATACCAAATCAGTGGCAGGGTAGCGGCTGTTTGAACTGCAGATTGCCCCTTTAAATAACATTGATTTTGTATGCAATGTCAGGTGGGATTATAAACATGTCATATCCTTCATAGTTCTAATAGAATTTATTTATGGACAGGAAAACAGAAGAGCCATAACAGATGATTTCGGCTAACGAACAAGAGAATTAACAACGAAACAGGGGAATGTTTAGTATTATTTTTACAGCGCATACATATAGCAATAACAAACCATGTAAACAATTATCTTTCAATAGTAATTAGAGGCCAATAAATAAGCAATTACAGTCTACAAAGTTCGACATCTACAATATAAATCAATTTCAAGTAGCCCAAAAGTTTGTCCAATATCGAAACCCTTACCTGAAGCCTATACAAGTAAACATTTAAGTACCAATGAGGTTCAGTGTAATAAATTAAACTACGTCATGTCACTTTCAGACCTCCTGGGTGTTTGATGAAGTCCTACAACATCTGAAATAAGTGATTGAAGTGCTATCTTCAGGGTGACAGTAACACACATATTGGACAAATTTAAACCATTGAAATGTGAAAGAGAACACACAACTTCCTTTGAGATCTAAATGTATAGGATGTCTTACCTTCTTGGAAAGTTTCATTTACTTTAGGTGGGGACAACATTCAATGAACAAAATCCAACAGTAACATATCCCAATAAATAACAGGATCATTCTTTGATTTAAGGGTAAGCTTAAATCTCTAAATAAAATGAGACACAATCCATACGGGGTTCTGGACACAGATACAGTACAATACATTACAGAGGGAGCTGAGATTACTGCTCTGATCTCTGAGTTGAGGGGCGCTCAGTGACGAGCTGCAGACTCCCTGGGGTAGAACTCAGCCAGGGTGCTCTGGGGAATCCGCTTCAGCATTTCTTTGGGAAAGATTCGGAGCAGCTGCCAGCCAATGTCCAGGGTCTCATACACAGTCCTGTTGTCGTAAGGGCCTGAGGGGTGAGGTTACATTGTTTTAGATATTGAATGCTATGACATTTGACAATATTCCATGTGATGACCAATTGCAAATGTAATATTTTACTCAGAGGTTTTATTAAGAGTATGAATAGAACAATATCCCCCAGTGATATTTTTCAGAACACTTGTGGGTGCCATGGTCAACGTCAGGTCATCGAGCTTAATATGTCTTAAATGCTGCCGCCCCTCCCCCCTAACAATACATCACAGATTACTCTTGTCAGAAAGAGATCATTTATAGGCTAGATATTAAGTCAATAATCATACCGTGTCACAACAGGATTACAAGCATTAGGTCCCTGTGAAACATAGCCTACAATTGTGCAACCCCTTCTTTGTAATCTCATTATCTGAAGGACAAGACTGAACGGCAGGCACTTGTTTTTCGGCCAAAAGACAGCCCCATTTGTCTGTTTTAGCTGAGAGAGAAGACGCAAAAGTCTGACATGATACTTGCATTTCATATTACTACTATGGAGCGAGGGTTTCCATTTGAGGTTTCAATTCATGTCAGTAGACTCAATACTAATGAGATTCTCATTTTAATGGATCGCATTAGGCTTTGACTCATGTTAAAAAAGGAATTCAGGCTCACTATACACTAGGCTGGATAGATTTGCTCACAAATCCTTCCTTTAGCAATCTCATCAATCCAAGGCCAAGTGTGAGAATAGGTTTGGCATAATGCTTTGACAACATGCACACATTATGAATGTCACCAAGGTGCTGAGGGAAAAAAATACATTATATATCTGACATTTTGTTTGCCATTGGTTTTTGTTTCCCTCTGCTGATAAAAATGATCATGACTGAAGGCATTGAAAAGGTACCTTTACTAACAAAGACCTGAAGGAAAGAAGAATAAACAACATGCAGAATTCATAGGTCCTTTGCTAGAGCCAAGAGCTGGCAGATCTCAGTCAAATATATTTCAAAACCCAGCGATGCAACATCTTATGATAATATCGGCAATTAATGACATGCAAAACAAAATGGTTTATTAAGAAACATCTAACAAACCTTAAATAGCTGAAATGTGATTCAACATGCAAACTAAATATTGGATTATTGGATTACAATAATAAAATATTTTTCAGTCATTGGGCAAAATCAATCTCCATTTTAATATCACACTTGAATGATGCCGATATGCAGGCAGAATTTTGGGGTAATAGAGGTCAGAGACCTCAGGCAACACATGATCAGTCAATGCTTTAAAGGAATTAGTGGAGTAAAGGTAAGACAAACATAAGATACAGGAGAAGCCATGGTGGCAAATGTATAATATGTAATGCAACATGTAAATAAAATCTCCAGACAAGATCTCTGAACAAGTGTGTCAATGACCTGGCCAAGCATAATGCCTCTCACTTAACGTTGTAAAAAGCCTGCCAAAACGCCCATTCATTCTGTTACCAAATACTGGACCCCGGGAGAATGCCATGCCACCGTTTTCACCTTTTGATTTAAATTATGCCATACAACTAGATTTTTACTAGGCATGCTCTCTGGTTGTGGTGCTACGGTCATAAGTTGAGTCTCATCTGTCTCACCCTGAGCGATGAAGTTCTTCTCAAACTTCTGCAGGAATTCCAGGTAGAGCAGATCATCGGAGGTGAGGGCCTCCTCTCCCACCACGGCCTTCATGGCCTGCACGTCCTTACCAATGGCATAGCAGGCATACTGAGGTGGACAAAGGCATGGGAAAAGAGGTAGATCAAAACATGGAGATTCAAATCAAATCAAATTCTATTTGTCACATAAGCCAAATACAACAGACCTTACGTGAAATGCTTACTAACAAGCCCTTAACCAACAATGCAGTTAAGAAATATATTTACTAAATAAACTGAAATACACAAAAACAAAATAACAATAACGAGGCTATATACAGGGGGTACCGGTACAGAGTCAACGTGCGGGGGTACAGGTTAGTCGAGGTAATATGTACATGTAGGTAAGGGTAAAGTGACTATGCATAGATCATAACTGAGTCAATGCAAATAGTCTGGGTAGCCATTTAACTAGATGTTCAGGAGTCTTATGGCTTGGGAGAAAAGCTGTTAAGAAGCCTCTTGGACCTAGACTTGGCGCTCCGGTAGCTCTTGTCGTGCTGTAGCAGAGAGAACAGTCTATGACGACTAGGGTGGCTTGAGTCTGATCATTTTTAGGGCCTTCCTCTGACACCGCCTGGTATAGAGGTCCTGGATGGCAGGAAGCTTGGCCCCAGTGCTGTACTGGGCCGTACGCACTACCCTCTGTAGCGCCTTGTGATCGGAGGCCAAGCAGTTGCCATACCAGGCGGTGATGAAACCAGTCAGGATGCTCTCGATGGTGCAGCAGTAGAACTTTGGGGATCTGAGGACCCATGCCAAATCTTTTCAGTCCCCTGAGGGGAATAGGTGTTGTCGTGCACTCATCACGACTCTCTTGGTGTGTTTGGACCATGATAGTTTCTTGGTGATGTGGACACCAAGGACTTTGAAGCTCTCAACCTGCTCCATGCTGTAGTCAATGAACAGCATTCTCATGTAGGTGTTCCTTTTTTCCAGGTAGGAAAGGGCAGTGTTGAGTGGAATAGAGATTGCGTAATCTGTGGATCTGTTGGGGCTGTATGCCAACTGGAGTGGGTCTAGGGTTTCTGGGATGATGGTGTTGATGTGAGCCATTGAGAGAGAAGCATGGAGGGAGGTCAGTGAATTAAAGGTGCTGTATGCAGCAAACGCTGAATGTGTATTGTCGTTCATTAGAAATTAGGCTTCGTTATAGAAGATCTTGACAACTACCAACTGATTGGAGACATCAGCATGGTCTTTACGGGTCATTCCTTCACCGATGGCAGACTTCATCAATCGAGACAGAGAGGGCAGCACATTGATGGGTGGGTAAATCTGAAAGGAAAGCATGAAATAATAGAATAATAGTCAATTCAATGTTCAACAAAGTAGTAGTAAACAAATGATCATTGGGCAACAATTGGACAATTGTCAGGAGAGAGAACTATAGTACTCAAGATAGACTCCTCAATAGTCAGGTACAAAGGGTGGGTTTGAGCCATATTAGTGAGAATGTGAATACATGTCTATCATCAGTGAGTATGTCTGTACCTGTCTGTTGTGCAGCTGTCTGTCCACATAGACCTGTCCCTCAGTGATGTACCCTGTGAGATCAGGAATGGGGTGGGTGATATCTGGAAAACACAGTTAACATGGAGGTCAACATCAAGAGATAATATCCAGGGTTCAAGTCACGATAAATCAAGTGGCCTTTGAATGTACAGTAAAGCGAGCGCATGTTTGATAAAGCATGCACTGAGCACGCTCGTAAATCACTGTTCCCAAAATAAATGTCAATGAACCAGGCATACACTTTAAAATGTCTACAATTTAAGTGTAGAATGCCTATAGATACTGAAATACAGATCCAATGTAAAGTTTACAGCATTTCCCAGTTTAAGGACAATGAGTGTTTTGATCCACATCTTGGGAGGATAGTGCTCAAAAATATGCTCGCTCAAATTCTCTGACATTAAAAGTGGGGGGACTCCCATTCAAATACAGATTGGAGGCCCATCAAGAGGTTACTATAGTAACGGCAAGCAACAATTTGTTCCCTGTCAAAAAAAAAAAGAAAGAATGCAGCTCTTCGGAGACAAAACAAAACATTTTTTATTTAACCTTTATTTAACTAAGCAAGTCAGTTACATTGACGGCCTACACCGGCCAAACCCGGACAACGCTGGGCCAATATTGCTAATGTGACAAGTAAATAATTTATATAAATACATTATTTCCTAAATAAATCTAGGTTGTTTTTCTGAGAAAAACCGGCATGTCTCACCATCGTTGGGCATGGTGAGGATGGGGATCTGAGTGATGGAGCCGTTCCTGCCCTCCACTCTCCCAGCACGCTCGTAGATGGTGGCCAGATCAGTGTACATGTAACCAGGGAAACCACGACGACCAGGGACCTCCTCTCTGGCAGCAGACACCTGGGGAGACATGGGACAAAGAAGTGAGCCATAGGTGGAACCAGGTAATAGGAAATGGGACCCTGAACACAAACTACTGAACATTTCATTGTTAGAGCATGTGATTGAGTCAATGAATGTATTGGACTGTGCATTGGGATTTAAAGTGGAATGGACAGCATTTTAGCAACATGAAATCTGTTCATATACAGTTGGAGTCATTAAAACTCGTTTTTCAACCACTCCACAAATTTCTTGTTAACAAAGCATAGTTTTGGCAAGTCGGTCAGGACATCTACTTTCAGCATGACAAGTATTTTTCCCAACAATTGTTTACAGACAGATTTTTTCACTTATAATTCACTGTATCACAAGGTCAGAAGTTTACATACACTAAGTTGACTGCGCCTTTAAACAGCTTGGAAAATTCCAGAAAATTATGTCATGGCTTTAGTAGCTTCAGATAGGCGAATTTACATTAGAGTCAATTGGAGGTGTACCTGTGGATGTATTTCAAGGCTTACTTTCAAATTCAGTGCCTCTTTGCTTGACATCATGGGAAAAATAAAAAAAATCAGCCAAGAACTGAGAAAAGAAATTGGAGACCTCCACAAGTCTGGTTCATCCTTGGGAGCAATTTCCAAACGCCTGGAGGTACCACGTTCATCTGTACAAACAATATGCAAGTATAAACACCATGGGACCACGCAGCTGTCATACCACTCAGGAAGGAGATGCGTTTTGTCTCCTCGAGATGAACGTACTTTGGTGCGAAAGTGCAAATCAATCCCAGAACAACAGCAAAGGACCTTGTGAAAATGTTTGAGGAAACCGGTACAAAAGTATCTACATCCACAGTAAAATGAGTCCTATACTGACATAACCTGAAGGGCCACTCAGCAAGGAAGAAGCCACTGCTCCAAAACCACCATAAAAAAAAGCCAGACTACGGTTTGCAACTGCCAAAGATCGTACTTTTTCAAGAAATGTCCTCTGGTCTGATGGAACAAAAATAGAACTGTTTGGCCATAATGACCATCGTTATGTTGAGGAAAAGGGGAGAGGCTTGAGCCGAAGAACACCATCCCAACAGTGAAGCACGGGGGTGGCAGCATCATGTTGTGGGGGTGCTTTGCTGCAGGAGGGGCTGGTGCGCTTCACAAAATAGATGGCTTCATCAGGCAAGGAAAATTATGTGGATATATTGAAGCAACATCTCAAGACATCAGTCAGGATGTTAAAGCTTGGTTGCAAATGGATCTTCCAAATGGGCAATGACCCCAAGCATACTTCCAAGTTGTGACAAAATGGCTTAAGGACAACAAAGTCAAAGTATTGGAGTGGCTATCACAAAGCCCTGACCGCAATCCTATAGAAAATGTGTGGGCAGAACTGAAAAGGCGTGTGCGAGCAAAGAGGCCTACAAACCTGACTCAGTTACACTAGCTCTGTCAGGAGGAAGGGGCCAAAATTCACCTAAATTATTGTGGGAAGCTTGTGGAAGACTACCTGAAATGTTTGACTCAAGTTAAACAAATTAAAGGCAATTCTACCAAATACTAATTGAGTGTATGTAATCTTCTGACCCACTGGGAAATTGATGGAAAAAATAAAAGCTGAAATAAATCAATCATTCTCTCTACTATTATTCTGACATTTCACATTCTTAAAATAAAGTGGTGATCCTAATTTACCAGGGAACAGGGCATTCTTACTAGGATTAAATGTCAGGAATTGTGAAAAACGGAGTTTAAATGTATTTGGCTAAGGTGTCTTTAAACTTCAACTGTACACTCCCAGGAAGAATTACACTTAAAAAAAATAATTCTAACAAGCAAGCGCTTAGACATTGTCATTTCCACAAGTAGTTAGAATGTTTAGGAATTACGTATACTAAGGCATTTGTGAAAATTCTATAGCAATATAAAGTGGGAAAGTGTCATGCGTTTGGAAAATTAAGACACTGCAGTTAATCAAACCTAATAAAAGCATACGTCTCATCGAGGACCGGAGTCTATGCAGACTAGTGCGCCATAGCCATTCAGCGGTACAGTAGTCGTATATGCAAATAAGCAGTTTTCCACAAGGGCCTGCTATCATTCACTTTGAATTGGACTTTGTTTACATGCAATTGCAACAGTGCGACTTTAGATCATTAGAATGCTTAGAATAATTTGTCAAAAGCCACAATACACACTTGAATGGATTTCTGCAAATACGAAGCTAAATACCACAAGAGTCCTCTTACATTTGGGAATTTTACAGTCCTACCGATCAAACAATCATAAATAGTCTGCTCGTCCTTCTGCAAATTGCCTGCCAATGCACGCGTTGTCCCAACCAAGCACCCAAGCTAACTGGCTAAAGTTGGCTAGCTTAGTAGCTAGTTACTTCCAGACACACATGAGAAAACACCTCACTGACCATTTCACTCAGTCTAGCAGAGCTGGTTAGGCTGTTGACATGTTTTATAGAGAGTGTTCATGACTAACTTATTTTGCCTACGTTTTGCCTCGATGGCTAGCCAGAGTGAATTTGCAAACGCAAGAGATATGCTAAATGGATAACAGTAATTTCTTACTTGCTAACCAAATGACATGTGCATCTCTAGCTGTGTAGCCACCGAAAAACAATATGAGGGGGGGGGAAAAGTCAGTCATTCACCAACTCCTCCAATGACATGACGTCCTCCTAGCTAATTTTAGGCTCTGTGTTTTTAGTTTGCTACATAAAGATACGCTAGAATTATTAGCCACGTTATGACTGACATTGCCCTTGCTAGTTGGATTGTAATGACATTCCCAGCCTTAGTTACATTCGACTGTTTTTGTCCAAAGTCATTGAAACGGAAACAGTGCATCCCGAATGGAAGCAGCAAACAATGTACCAGGCCAGCTGTGATTTACAACCTAATAGCAATATATTTTGGACTACCAAGGAAGTATTGGTAAATTATATTAATCATGCATTGAACTGCATCCATCTATTCTGCCAACAATGCCTTAGTGGACATCATGGAATGTGAGTCAAATAGAACACATTTTAAAAACATCTTATAAAGTTGGTTTTGTAGCATAAACTAGGAATTTGAGATTGTTGACTGATATTATGATCGACTGTTTGTTTCATATCTGCAAAAGTAGTGAACACTGTCAGTTCCACATCTGCCACACTGATCCTCAACACGGGAGCCCCTCTGGGGTGTGTGCTTAGTCCCCTCCTGTACTCCCTGCTCACCCACGACTGTGTGGTCATGCTCAACTCCAACACCATCATCAAGTTACTGACAACACGACGGTGGTAGGCCTTATCAGCGGCGACGATGAGTCAGCCTACATGGAGGTCAGTGCCAGAACAACAACCGCTCTCTCAATGTCAGTAAAACCAAGGAGCTGATTTTTAAAAAATGTTTTTTTTTTAACATTTTACCTTTATTTAACCAGGCAAGTCAGTTAAGAACACATTCTTATTTTCAATGACGGCCTGGGAACAGTGGGTTAACTGCCTGTTCAGGGGCAGAACGACAGATTTGTACCTTGTCAGCTCAGGGGTTTGAACTCGCAACCTTCTGGTTACTAGTCCAACGCTCTAACCACTAGGCTACGCTGCCGCCCCTGATAGTGAACTACAGGAAACGGGGCGGGCGAGCACACTCCCATCCACATCGACGGGCCGTAGTGGAGCAGGTTGATAGCTTCAAGTTCCTCGGTGTCCAAATTATTAAAGAATTAAAATGGTCCAAACTCACACAGTCGTGAAGAAGGCGCGACAGCATCTCCCTCAGGAGGTTGAAAGGATTTGGAATGGGCCCTGAAATCCTCAAAAAGCTCTACAGCTATACCTTTGAGAGCATTTTGACTGGCTGCCTCACTGTCTGGTATAGCAATAGCGTCGCCCTCGATCGGACAGCCTAGTACATCACTGGGGCCGAGCTCCCTGCCATCCAGGACATCTACAAGGCCCTTCTTCCCCGATTGCTCAATTTGGCAGGAAGACCAGCTCTAGGAAGAGTCTTGGTGGTTCCAAACTTCTTCCATTTAAGAATGATTGAGGCCACTGGGTTCTTGGGGACCTTCAATGCTGCAGAAATGTTTTGGTACAGTTCCCAGATCTGTGCCTTGACACAATCCCGTCTGTCTCGGAGCTCTACAGACAATTCCTTCGACCTCATGGCTTGGTTTTTGCTCTGACATTCACTGTCAACTGTGGGACCTTATATAAACAGGTGTGTGCCTTTTCAAATCATGTCCAATCAATTGAATTTACCACAGTTGGACTCCAATCAAGTTGTAGAAACATCAAGGATGATCAATGGAAACAGGATGCACCTGAGCTCGATTATGAGTCTCATAGCAAAGGGTCTGAATACTTGTGTAAATTAGTTTTTTTTTTTTCGCTTTGTCATTATTGGGTATTGTGTCGATTGTTCTGTTTTTTTAAATTAATTTAATCCATTTAAGAATGAGGCTGTAATGTAACAAAATGTGGGAAAAGTCAAGGGGTCTGAATACTTTCTGAAGGTAACGTATGTGGATGTGTAATGGAATACTTTGTTTGTGCTTTCTTATAACTAATTTCTGTGTTCTATTCATGTGCTGTTCTATAAACCAATGTCTGTGTTCATGCAAGTGGCTGACTGTACAAATCCTCACTATCAGTAGCTGCAATTTGTCAGTACAACTAGACCTTGTTTTGAGTACAAACGAAAGATCTCAGTTTCAAGGTCTCAGCTTAGAGAGAAGAGGTCTCGTGAGGTATTGGTCTGTCACATGTTATGAACCAGTATTGGTCGGTCACATGAATGAAACAAAACGGTAATGATTCATTAATTATGCAAATCTAACTTGTCTGTGCATAGCCGTATATAAGACAACTGCTGGGACTGCCCACAGACAGAGCTCCCGATTAACATGTGTACTATGCTGCATTTAGTTGGTTGGAAACTCTCCAGCGCGCTGACAAATAAAGGATGATTCATTTAAGATTGACTTCGAGTGTCCCTGTGTGAGAATTTCCACGACAGATGTTATGCAAGTGAGCAGATGATGATGGGGTGAATGTGTGAGTGTGAATAGAGACAAAAATAAATAAGTCAATGAGGATACAAGGTTACCTATGATAGTCTGTGTAGCTATTTATCAGTCTTATTGCTTGGGGATAGAAGCTGTTCAAGAGTCTGTTGGAGCCAGAGTTGATGCACAGGAACCGCCTGCCGTGCAGAAGCAGAGAGAACAGTCTATCGCTTGGGTGGTTGGATTCTTAACTATTGTAAATAAGGTATTTCAGTTTTTATTTTGATTAAATTAGCAAACATTTCTAAAAACCTGTTTTCGCTTTATCATTATGGGGTATTGTGTGCAAATTGATGAGGGATTTTTTTTCCCCCGATCCATTTTAAAATGAGACTAACGTAACAAATTGTGGAAAGAGTCAAGAGCTCTGAATACTTCCCAAATGCACTGTACACACACACACCCTAACATCTCTGTATTTCTTTATTCCATTCTTTTACTTTCAGATGCGTGTATTGTTGGATATTAATGCACTGTTGGAGCTAGGAACACAAGCATTTCACTACACTTGCAATAACATCTGCTAAATACGTGTATGCGACCAATAAAATTTTATTTGATTTGTGGAGGTTTTCAATATCACAACCATGTAGCCTGTACTGACCAAACTTTAACTGTCATATTGAATTTGCTACCCATATTCAAAAGTTTGAGAGTTAAGGCTCTCAAACTTTGACAGAATTAACGTGCAAGTCTGACACGTCACAAAAAGAAAGTATGAGTTATTTTTTCCCCCAGGAGTAAACAGCAGACCTCATTGAGTTAGTTTGGTTGCCCACCTCTCTCAGAGCTTCGGCATATGAGCTCATGTCAGTCAGGATGACCAGGACATGCTTCTCACACTGGTAGGCCA